>NC_142760.1:23955442-24260174 GCF_054948205.1 Urtica dioica subsp. dioica | reverse complement strand
CTATTACTAGTGGTCTAATTTTGAACTAGCCAACTAGAACGACTTTCATCTAGTTGTCAATAGACGACTAGTACGACCAGAAAGACCGTCTATAACAACTAGTCCACTATTCTCTAGTTATCTAAGTTCTCAAGTTATACTTACGTATTTTAAGATGATCACACCTATATTTTGATTAATTTACTAGTAGTTTCATAAGTCGACCGAGGCAACTAGTTCAACTATTACTAGTTGTCTAATTTTGAACTAGCCAACAAGAACGACTTTCATGAAGTTGTCAATAGACGAATAGTACGACTAGAAAAACCGTCTATAACAACTAGTCGACTATTCTCTAGTTATCCAAGTTCTCAAGTTATACTTGTATATTTTAAGATGATCACACCTATAATTTGATTAATTTACATGATGAAATATCAATTTTATGTTAATTGAGAGATTAAATATGACTAATGAGTTTTTTTCATCGTCATGAAGTTACACCCACGTTGAACACATGAAGACTATGTTATATTACTAGTTGTTATAGTAAATTATAAGTGTTTGGACAATTGAACTTCAATAATGTAAATAAATGATCATATATTTTTCAAATATCATCGTTCAAGTTATATTACTTATTTTTATAAGATCTTAGACCTTCAATAATTGTTTAAAATGACAAGTTATAAACCAATAAATGGTTAATTAAGTTTTACTATAAAGACTCACTAGTAGTTTCATAAGTAGACCAAAGCAACTAGTTCAACTATTACTAGTTGTCTAATTTTGAACCAGCCAACTAGAACCACTTTCATCAAGTTGTCAATAGACGACTAGTACGACCAGAAAGACCGTCTATAACAACTAGTCGACTATTCTCTAGTTATCCAAGTTCTCAAGTTATACGTATATATTTTAAGATGATCACACCTATATTTTGATTAATTTACTAGTAGTTTCATAAGTCGACCGAGGCAACTAGTTCAACTATTACTAGTGGTCTAATTTTGAACTAGCCAAATAGAACGACTTTCATCTAGTGGTCAATAGAGGACTAGTACGACCAGAAAGACCGTCTATAACAACTAGTCGACTATTCTCTAGTTATCTAAGTTCTCAAGTTATACTTACGTATTTTAAGATGATCACACCTATATTTTGATTAATTTACTAGTAGTTTCATAAGTCGACCGAGGCAACTAGTTCAACTATTACTAGTTGTCTAATTTTGAACTAGCCAACAAGAACGACTTTCATGAAGTTGTCAATAGACGAATAGTACGACTAGAAAAACCGTCTATAACAACTAGTCGACTATTCTCTAGTTATCCAAGTTCTCATGTTATACTTGTATATTTTAAGATGATCACACCTATAATTTGATTAATTTACATGATGAAATATCAATTTTATGTTAATTGAGAAATTAAATATGACTAATGAGTTTTTTTCATCGTCATGAAGTTACACCCACGTTGAACACATGAAGACTATGTTATATTACTAGTTGTTATAGTAAATTATAAGTGTTTGAAAAATTGAACTTCAATAATGTAAATAAATGATCATATATTTTCAAATATCATCGTTCAAGTTATATTACTTATTTTTATAAGATCTTAGACCTTCAATAATTGTTTAAAATGACAAGTTATAAACCAATAAATGGTTAATTAAGTTTGACTATAAAGACTCACTAGTACTTTCATAAGTAGACCGAGGCAACTAGTTCAACTATTACTAGTTGTCTAATTTTGAACCAGCCAACTAGAACCACTTTCATCAAGTTGTCAATAGACGACTAGTACGACCAGAAAGACCGTCTATAACAACTAGTCGACTATTCTCTAGTTATCCAAGTTCTCAAGTTATACGTATATATTTTAAGATGATCACACCTATATTTTGATTAATTTACTAGTAGTTTCATAAGTCGACCGAGGCAACTAGTTCAACTATTACTAGTGGTCTAATTTTGAACTAGCCAACTAGAACGACTTTCATCTAGTTGTCAATAGACGACTAGTACGACCAGAAAGACCGTCTATAACCACTAGTCGACTATTCTCTAGTTATCTAAGTTCTCAAGTTATACTTACATATTTTAAGATGATCACACCTATATTTTGATTAATTTACTAGTAGTTTCATAAGTCGACCGAGGCAACTAGTTCAACTATTACTAGTTGTCTAATTTTGAACTAGCCAACTAGAACGACTTTCATGAAGTTGTCAATAGACGAATAGTACGACTAGAAAGACCGTCTATAACAACTAGTCGACTATTATCTAGTTATCCAAATTCTCAAGTTATACTTGTATATTTTAAGATGATCACACCTATATTTTGATTAATTTACATGATGAAATATCAATTTTATGTTAATTGAGAAATTAAATATGACTAAGGAGTTTTTTTCATCGTCATGAAGTTACACCCACGTTGAACACATGAAGACTATGTTATATTACTAGTTGTTATAGTAAATTATAAGTGTTTGAAAAATTGAACTTCAATAATGTAAATAAATGATCATATATTTTTCAAATATCATCGTTCAAGTTATATTACTTATTTTGATAAGATCTTAGACCTTCAATAATTATTTAAAATGACAAGTTATAAACCAATAAATGGTTAATTAAGTTTGACCATAAAGACTCACTAGTACTTTCATAAGTAGACCGAGGCAAATAATTCAACTATTACTAGTTGTTTAATTTTGAACCAGCCAACTAGAACCACTTTCATCAAGTTGTCAATAGACGACTAGTACGACCAGAAAGACCGTCTATAACAACTAGTCGACTATTCTCTAGTTATCCAAGTTCTCAAGTTATACGTATATATTTTAAGATGATCACACCTATATTTTGATTAATTTACTAGTAGTTTCATAAGTCGACCGAGGCAACTAGTTCAACTATTACTAGTGGTCTAATTTTGAACTAGCCAACTAGAACGACTTTCATCTAGTTGTCAATAGACGACTAGTACGACCAGAAAGACCGTCTATAACAACTAGTCGACTATTCTCTAGTTATCTAAGTTCTCAAGTTATACTTACGTATTTTAGGATGATCACACCTATATTTTGATTAATTTACTAGTAGTTTCATAAGTCGACCGAGGCAACTAGTTCAACTATTACTAGTTGTCTAATTTTGAACTAGCCAACTAGAACGACTTTCATGAAGTTGTCAATAGACGAATAGTACGACTAGAAAGACCGTCTATAACAACTAGTCGACTATTCTCTAGTTATCCAAGTTCTCAAGTTATACTTGTATATTTTAAGATGATCACACCTATATTTTGATTAATTTACATGATGAAATATCAATTTTATGTTAATTGAGAAATTAAATATGACTAAGGAGTTTTTTTCATCGTCATGAAGTTACACCCACGTTGAACACATGAAGACTATGTTTTATTACTAGTTGTTATAGTAAATTATAAGTGTTTGAAAAATTGAACTTCAATAATGTAAATAAATGATCATATATTTTTCAAATATCATCGTTCAAGTTATATTACTTATTTTTATAAGATCTTAGACCTTCAATAATTGTTTAAAATGACAAGTTATAAACCAATAAATGGTTAATTAAGTTTAACTATAAAGACTCACTAGTAGTTTCATAAGTAGACCGAGGCAACTAGTTCAACTATCACTAGTTGTCTAATTTTGAACCAGCCAACTAGAACCACTTTCATCAAGTTGTCAATAAACGACTAGTACGACCAGAAAGACCGTCTATAACAACTAGTCGACTATTCTCTAGTTATCCAAGTTCTCAAGTTATACGTATATATTTTAAGATGATCACACCTATATTTTGATTAATTTACTAGTAGTTTCATAAGTCGACCAAGGCAACTAGTTCAACTATTACTAGTGGTCTAATTTTGAACTAGCCAACTAGAACGACTTTCATCTAGTTGTCAATAGACGACTAGTACGACCAGAAAGACCGCCTATAACCACTAGTCGACTATTCTCTAGTTATCTAAGTTCTCAAGTTATACTTACGTATTTTAAGATGATCACACCTATATTTTGATTAATTTACTAGTAGTTTCATAAGTCGACCGAGGCAACTAGTTCAACTATTACTAGTTGTCTAATTTTGAACTAGCCAACTAGAACGACTTTCATGAAGTTGTCAATAGACGAATAGTACGACTAGAAAGACCGTCTATAACAACTAGTCGACTATTCTCTAGTTATCCAAATTCTCAAGTTATACTTGTATATTTTAGGATGATCACACCTATAGTTTGATTAATTTACATGATGAAATATCAATTTTATGTTAATTGAGAAATTAAATATGACTAATGAGTTTTTTTTCATTGTCATGAAGTTACACCCACATTGAAAACATGAAGACTATGTTATATTACTAGTTGTTATAGTAAATTATAAGTGTTTGAAAAATTGAACTTCAATAATGTAAATAAATGATCATATATTTTTCAAATATCATCGTTCAAGTTATATTACTTATTTTTATAAGATCTTAGACCTTCAATAATTGTTTAAAATGACAAGTTATAAACCAATAAATGGTTAATTAAGTTTTACTATAAAGACTCACTAGTAGTTTCATAAGTAGACCAAAGCTACTAGTTCAACTATTACTAGTTGTCTAATTTTGAACCAGCCAACTAGAACCACTTTCATCAAGTTGTCAATAGACGACTAGTATGACCAAAAAGACCGTCTATAACAACTAGTCGACTATTCTCTAGTTATCCAAGTTCTCAAGTTATACGTATATATTTTAAGATGATCACACCTATATTTTGATTAATTTACTAGTAGTTTCATAAGTCGACCGAGGCAACTAGTTCAACTATTACTAGTTGTCTAATTTTGAACTAGCCAACTAGAACGACTTTCATGAAGTAGTCAATAGACGAATAGTACGACTAGAAAGACCGTCTATAACAACTAGTAGACTATTCTCTAGTTATCCAAGTTCTCAAGTTATACTTGTATATTTTAAGATGATCACACCTATATTTTGATTAATTTACATGATGAAATATCAATTTTATGTTAATTTAGAAATTAAATATGACTAATGAGTTTTTTTCATCGTTATGAAGTTACACCCACGTTGAACACATGAAGACTATGTTATATTACTAGTTGTTATAGTAAATTATAAGTGTTTGGACAATTGAACTTCAATAATGTAAATAAATGATCATATATTTTTCAAATATCATCGTTCAAGTTATATTACTTATTTTGATAAGATCTTAGACCTTCAATAATTGTTTAAAATGAAAAGTTATAAACCAATAAATGGTTAATTAAGTTTTACTATAAAGACTCACTAGTAGTTTCATAAGTAGACCAAAGCAACTAGTTCAACTATTACTAGTTGTTTAATTTTGAACCAGCCAACTAGAACCACTTTCATCAAGTTGTCAATAGACGACTAGTACGACCAGAAAAACCGTCTATAACAACTAGTCGACTATTCTCTAGTTATCCAAGTTCTCAAGTTATACATATATATTTTAAGATGATCACACTTATATTTTGATTAATTTACTAGTAGTTTCATAAGTCGACCGAGACAACTAGTTCAACTATTACTAGTGGTCTAATTTTGAACTAGCCAACCAGAACGACTTTCATCTAGTTGTCAATAGACGACTAGTACGACCAGAAAGACCGTCTATAACAACTAGTCGACTATTCTCTAGTTATCTAAGTTCTCAAGTTATACTTACGTATTTTAAGATGATCACACCTATATTTTGATTAATTTACTAGTAGTTTCATAAGTCGACCGAGGCAACTAGTTCAACTATTACTAGTTGTCTAATTTTGAACTAGCCAACTAGAACGACTTTCATGAAGTTGTCAATAGACGAATAGTACGACTAGAAAGACCGTCTATAACAACTAATCGACTATTCTCTAGTTATCCAAATTCTCAAGTTATACTTGTATATTTTAAAATGATCACACCTATATTTTGATTAATTTACATGATGAAATATCAATTTTATGTTAATTGAGAAATTAAATATAACTAATAAGTTTTTTTCATCGTCATGAAGTTACACCCACGTTGAACACATGAAGACTATGTTGTATTACTAGTTGTTATAGTAAATTATAAGTGTTTGAAAAATTGAACTTAAATAATGTAAATAAATGATCATATATTTTTCAAATATCATCGTTCAAGTTATATTACTTATTTTTATAAGATCTTAGACCTTCAATAATTGTTTAAAATGACAAGTTATAAACCAATAAATGGTTAATTAAGTTTGACTATAAAGACTCACTAGTAGTTTCATAAGTAGACCGAGGCAACTAGTTCAACTATCACTAGTTGTCTAATTTTGAACCAGCCAACTAGAACCACTTTCATCAAGTTGTCAATAGACGACTAGTACGACCAGAAAAACCGTCTATAACAACTAGTCGACTATTCTCTAGTTATCCAAGTTCTCAAGTTATACATATATATTTTAAGATGATCACACTTATATTTTGATTAATTTACTAGTAGTTTCATAAGTCGACCGAGACAACTAGTTCAACTATTACTAGTTGTCTAATTTTGAACTAGCCAACTAGAACGACTTTCATGAAGTTGTCAATAGACGAATAGTACGACTAGAAAGACCGTCTATAACAACTAGTCGACTATTTTCTAGTTATTCAAGTTCTCAAGTTATACTTGTATATTTTAAGATGATCACACCTATATTTTGATTAATTTACATGATGAAATATCAATTTTATGTTAATTGAGAAATTAAATATGCCTAATGAGTTTTTTTCATCGTCATGAAGTTACACCAACGTTGAACACATGAAGACTATGTTATATTACTAGTTGTTATAGTAAATTATAAGTGTTTGAAAAATTGAACTTCAATAATGTAAATAAATGATCATATATTTTTCAAATATCATCGTTCAAGTTATATTACTTATTTTGATAAGATCTTAGACCTTCAATAATTGTTTAAAATGACAAGTTATAAACCAATAAATGGTTAATTAAGTTTTACTATAAAGACTCACTAGTAGTTTCATAAGTAGACCAAAGCTACTAGTTCAACTATTACTAGTTGTCTAATTTTGAACCAGCCAACTAGAACCACTTTCATCAAGTTGTCAATAGACGACTAGTATGACCAAAAAGACCGTCTATAACAACTAGTCGACTATTCTCTAGTTATCCAAGTTCTCAAGTTATACGTATATATTTTAAGATGATCACACCTATATTTTGATTAATTTACTAGTAGTTTCATAAGTCGACCGAGGCAACTAGTTCAACTATTACTAGTTGTCTAATTTTGAACTAGCCAACTAGAACGACTTTCATGAAGTAGTCAATAGACGAATAGTACGACTAGAAAGACCGTCTATAACAACTAGTAGACTATTCTCTAGTTATCCAAGTTCTCAAGTTATACTTGTATATTTTAAGATGATCACACCTATATTTTGATTAATTTACATGATGAAATATCAATTTTATGTTAATTTAGAAATTAAATATGACTAATGAGTTTTTTTCATCGTTATGAAGTTACACCCACGTTGAACACATGAAGACTATGTTATATTACTAGTTGTTATAGTAAATTATAAGTGTTTGGACAATTGAACTTCAATAATGTAAATAAATGATCATATATTTTTCAAATATCATCGTTCAAGTTATATTACTTATTTTGATAAGATCTTAGACCTTCAATAATTGTTTAAAATGAAAAGTTATAAACCAATAAATGGTTAATTAAGTTTTACTATAAAGACTCACTAGTAGTTTCATAAGTAGACCAAAGCAACTAGTTCAACTATTACTAGTTGTTTAATTTTGAACCAGCCAACTAGAACCACTTTCATCAAGTTGTCAATAGACGACTAGTACGACCAGAAAAACCGTCTATAACAACTAGTCGACTATTCTCTAGTTATCCAAGTTCTCAAGTTATACATATATATTTTAAGATGATCACACTTATATTTTGATTAATTTACTAGTAGTTTCATAAGTCGACCGAGACAACTAGTTCAACTATTACTAGTGGTCTAATTTTGAACTAGCCAACCAGAACGACTTTCATCTAGTTGTCAATAGACGACTAGTACGACCAGAAAGACCGTCTATAACAACTAGTCGACTATTCTCTAGTTATCTAAGTTCTCAAGTTATACTTACGTATTTTAAGATGATCACACCTATATTTTGATTAATTTACTAGTAGTTTCATAAGTCGACCGAGGCAACTAGTTCAACTATTACTAGTTGTCTAATTTTGAACTAGCCAACTAGAACGACTTTCATGAAGTTGTCAATAGACGAATAGTACGACTAGAAAGACCGTCTATAACAACTAATCGACTATTCTCTAGTTATCCAAATTCTCAAGTTATACTTGTATATTTTAAAATGATCACACCTATATTTTGATTAATTTACATGATGAAATATCAATTTTATGTTAATTGAGAAATTAAATATAACTAATAAGTTTTTTTCATCGTCATGAAGTTACACCCACGTTGAACACATGAAGACTATGTTGTATTACTAGTTGTTATAGTAAATTATAAGTGTTTGAAAAATTGAACTTAAATAATGTAAATAAATGATCATATATTTTTCAAATATCATCGTTCAAGTTATATTACTTATTTTTATAAGATCTTAGACCTTCAATAATTGTTTAAAATGACAAGTTATAAACCAATAAATGGTTAATTAAGTTTGACTATAAAGACTCACTAGTAGTTTCATAAGTAGACCGAGGCAACTAGTTCAACTATCACTAGTTGTCTAATTTTGAACCAGCCAACTAGAACCACTTTCATCAAGTTGTCAATAGACGACTAGTACGACCAGAAAAACCGTCTATAACAACTAGTCGACTATTCTCTAGTTATCCAAGTTCTCAAGTTATACATATATATTTTAAGATGATCACACTTATATTTTGATTAATTTACTAGTAGTTTCATAAGTCGACCGAGACAACTAGTTCAACTATTACTAGTTGTCTAATTTTGAACTAGCCAACTAGAACGACTTTCATGAAGTTGTCAATAGACGAATAGTACGACTAGAAAGACCGTCTATAACAACTAGTCGACTATTTTCTAGTTATTCAAGTTCTCAAGTTATACTTGTATATTTTAAGATGATCACACCTATATTTTGATTAATTTACATGATGAAATATCAATTTTATGTTAATTGAGAAATTAAATATGCCTAATGAGTTTTTTTCATCGTCATGAAGTTACACCAACGTTGAACACATGAAGACTATGTTATATTACTAGTTGTTATAGTAAATTATAAGTGTTTGAAAAATTGAACTTCAATAATGTAAATAAATGATCATATATTTTTCAAATATCATCGTTCAAGTTATATTACTTATTTTGATAAGATCTTAGACCTTCAATAATTGTTTAAAATGACAAGTTATAAACCAATAAATGGTTAATTAAGTTTTACTATAAAGACTCACTAGTAGTTTCATAAGTAGACCAAAGCTACTAGTTCAACTATTACTAGTTGTCTAATTTTGAACCAGCCAACTAGAACCACTTTCATCAAGTTGTCAATAGACGACTAGTATGACCAAAAAGACCGTCTATAACAACTAGTCGACTATTCTCTAGTTATCCAAGTTCTCAAGTTATACGTATATATTTTAAGATGATCACACCTATATTTTGATTAATTTACTAGTAGTTTCATAAGTCGACCGAGGCAACTAGTTCAACTATTACTAGTTGTCTAATTTTGAACTAGCCAACTAGAACGACTTTCATGAAGTAGTCAATAGACGAATAGTACGACTAGAAAGACCGTCTATAACAACTAGTAGACTATTCTCTAGTTATCCAAGTTCTCAAGTTATACTTGTATATTTTAAGATGATCACACCTATATTTTGATTAATTTACATGATGAAATATCAATTTTATGTTAATTTAGAAATTAAATATGACTAATGAGTTTTTTTCATCGTTATGAAGTTACACCCACGTTGAACACATGAAGACTATGTTATATTACTAGTTGTTATAGTAAATTATAAGTGTTTGGACAATTGAACTTCAATAATGTAAATAAATGATCATATATTTTTCAAATATCATCGTTCAAGTTATATTACTTATTTTGATAAGATCTTAGACCTTCAATAATTGTTTAAAATGAAAAGTTATAAACCAATAAATGGTTAATTAAGTTTTACTATAAAGACTCACTAGTAGTTTCATAAGTAGACCAAAGCAACTAGTTCAACTATTACTAGTTGTTTAATTTTGAACCAGCCAACTAGAACCACTTTCATCAAGTTGTCAATAGACGACTAGTACGACCAGAAAAACCGTCTATAACAACTAGTCGACTATTCTCTAGTTATCCAAGTTCTCAAGTTATACATATATATTTTAAGATGATCACACTTATATTTTGATTAATTTACTAGTAGTTTCATAAGTCGACCGAGACAACTAGTTCAACTATTACTAGTGGTCTAATTTTGAACTAGCCAACCAGAACGACTTTCATCTAGTTGTCAATAGACGACTAGTACGACCAGAAAGACCGTCTATAACAACTAGTCGACTATTCTCTAGTTATCTAAGTTCTCAAGTTATACTTACGTATTTTAAGATGATCACACCTATATTTTGATTAATTTACTAGTAGTTTCATAAGTCGACCGAGGCAACTAGTTCAACTATTACTAGTTGTCTAATTTTGAACTAGCCAACTAGAACGACTTTCATGAAGTTGTCAATAGACGAATAGTACGACTAGAAAGACCGTCTATAACAACTAGTCGACTATTCTCTACTTATCCAAATTCTCAAGTTATACTTGTATATTTTAGGATGATCACACCTATAGTTTGATTAATTTACATGATGAAATATCAATTTTATGTTAATTGAGAAATTAAATATGACTAATGAGTTTTTTTTCATTGTCATGAAGTTACACCCACATTGAAAACATGAAGACTATGTTATATTACTAGTTGTTATAGTAAATTATAAGTGTTTGAAAAATTGAACTTAAATAATGTAAATAAATGATCATATATTTTTCAAATATCATCGTTCAAGTTATATTACTTATTTTTATAAGATCTTAGACCTTCAATAATTGTTTAAAATGACAAGTTATAAACCAATAAATGGTTAATTAAGTTTGACTATAAAGACTCTCTAGTAGTTTCATAAGTAGACCGAGGCAACTAGTTCAACTATCACTAGTTGTCTAATTTTGAACCAGCCAACTAGAACCACTTTCATCAAGTTGTCAATAGACGACTAGTACGACCAGAAAAACCGTCTATAACAACTAGTCGACTATTCTCTAGTTATCCAAGTTCTCAAGTTATACATATATATTTTAAGATGATCACACTTATATTTTGATTAATTTACTAGTAGTTTCATAAGTCGACCGAGACAACTAGTTCAACTATTACTAGTTGTCTAATTTTGAACTAGCCAACTAGAACGACTTTCATGAAGTTGTCAATAGACGAATAGTACGACTAGAAAGACCGTCTATAACAACTAGTCGACTATTTTCTAGTTATTCAAGTTCTCAAGTTATACTTGTATATTTTAAGATGATCACACCTATATTTTGATTAATTTACATGATGAAATATCAATTTTATGTTAATTGAGAAATTAAATATGACTAATGAGTTTTTTTCATCGTCATGAAGTTACACCAACGTTGAACACATGAAGACTATGTTATATTACTAGTTGTTATAGTAAATTATAAGTGTTTGAAAAATTGAACTTCAATAATGTAAATAAATGATCATATATTTTTCAAATATCATCGTTCAAGTTATATTACTTATTTTTATAAGATCTTAGACCTTCAATAATTGTTTAAAATGACAAGTTATAAACCAATAAATGGTTAATTAAGTTTGACTATAAAGACTCACTAGTAATTTCATAAGTAGACCGAGGCAACTAATTCAACTCTTACTAGTTGTCTAATTTTGAACCAGCCAATTAGAACCACTTTTATCAAGTTGTCAATAGATGACTAGTACGACCAGAAAGATCGTCAATAACAACTAGTCGACTATTCTCTAGTAATCCAAGTTCTCAAGTTATACGTATATATTTTAAAATGATCACACCTATATTTTGATTAATTTACTAGTAGTTTCATAAGTCGACCGAGGTAACTAGTTCAACTATTACTAGTGGTCTAATTTTGAACTAGCCAACTAGAACGACTTTCATCTAGTTGTCAATAGACGACTAGTACGACCAGAAAGACCGTCTATAACAACTAGTCGACTATTCTCTAGTTATCGAAGTTCTCAAGTTATACTTACGTATTTAAAGATGATCACACCTATATTTTGATTAATTTACTAGTAGTTTCATAAGTCGACCGAGGCAACTAGTTCAACTATTACTAGTTGTCTAATTTTGAACTAGCCAACTAGAACGACTTTCATGAAGTTGTCAATAGACGAATAGTACGACTAGAAAGAACGTCTATAACAACTAGTCGACTATTCTCTAGTTATCCAAATTCTCAAGTTATACTTGTATATTTTAGGATGATCACACCTATAGTTTGATTAATTTACATGATGAAATATCAATTTTATGTTAATTGAGAAATTAAATATGACTAATGAGTTTTTTTTCATTGTCATGAAGTTACACCCACATTGAAAACATGAAGACTATGTTATATTACTAGTTGTTATAGTAAATTATAAGTGTTTGAAAAATTGAACTTCAATAATGTAAATAAATGATCATATATTTTTCAAATATCATCGTTCAAGTTATATTACTTATTTTTATAAGATCTTAGACCTTCAATAATTGTTTAAAATGACAAGTTATAAACCAATAAATGGTTAATTAAGTTTGACTATAAAGACTCACTAGTAGTTTCATAAGTAGACCGAGGCAACTAGTTCAACTATCACTAGTTGTCTAATTTTGAACCAGCCAACTAGAACCACTTTCATCAAGCTGTCAATAGACGACTAGTACGACCAGAAAAACCGTCTATAACAACTAGTCGACTATTCTCTAGTCATCCAAGTTCTCAAGTTATACATATATATTTTAAGATGATCACACCTATATTTTGATTAATTTACTAGTAGTTTCATAAGTCGACCGAGGCAACTAGTTCAACTATTACTAGTTGTCTAATTTTGAACTAGCCAACTAGAACGACTTTCATGAAGTTGTCAATAGACGAATAGTACGACTAGAAAGACCGTCTATAACAACTAGTCGACTATTCTCTAGTTATCCAAGTTCTCAAGTTATACTTGTATATTTTAAGATGATCACACCTATATTTTGATTAATTTACATGATGAAATATCAATTTTATGTTAATTTAGAAATTAAATATGACTAATGAGTTTTTTTCATCGTCATGAAGTTACACCCACGTTGAACACATGAAGACTATGTTATATTACTAGTTGTTATAGTAAATTATAAGTGTTTGGACAATTGAACTTCAATAATGTAAATAAATGATCATATATTTTTCAAATATCATCGTTCAAGTTATATTACTTATTTTTATAAGATCTTAGACCTTCAATAATTGTTTAAAATGACAAGTTATAAACCAATAAATGGTTAATTAAGTTTTACTATAAAGACTCACTAGTAGTTTCATAAGTAGACCAAAGCTACTAGTTCAACTATTACTAGTTGTCTAATTTTGAACCAGCCAACTAGAACCACTTTCATCAAGTTGTTAATAGACGACTAGTATGACCAGAAAGACCGTCTATAACAACTAGTCGACTATTCTCTAGTTATCCAAGTTCTCAAGTTATACGTATATATTTTAAGATGATCACACCTATATTTTGATTAATTTACTAGTAGTTTCATAAGTCGACCGAGGCAACTAGTTCAACTATTACTAGTTGTCTAATTTTGAACTAGCCAACTAGAACGACTTTCATGAAGTAGTCAATAGACGAATAGTACGACTAGAAAGACCGTCTATAACAACTAGTCGACTATTCTCTAGTTATCCAAGTTCTCAAGTTATACTTGTATATTTTAAGATGATCACACCTATATTTTGATTAATTTACATGATGAAATATCAATTTTATGTTAATTTAGAAATTAAATATGACTAATGAGTTTTTTTCGTCGTTATGAAGTTACACCCACGTTGAACACATGAAGACTATGTTATATTACTAGTTGTTATAGTAAATTATAAGTGTTTGGACAATTGAACTTCAATAATGTAAATAAATGATCATATATTTTTCAAATATCATCGTTCAAGTTATATTACTTATTTTGATAAGATCTTAGACCTTCAATAATTGTTTAAAATGACAAGTTATAAACCAATAAATGGTTAATTAAGTTTTACTATAAAGACTCACTAGTAGTTTCATAAGTAGACCAAAGCAACTAGTTCAACTATTACTAGTTGTTTAATTTTGAACCAGCCAACTAGAACCACTTTCATCAAGTTGTCAATAGACGACTAGTACGACCAGAAAGACCGTCTATAACAACTAGTCGACTATTCTCTAGTTATCCAAGTTCTCAAGTTATACGTATATATTTTAAGATGATCACACCTATATTTTGATTAATTTACTAGTAGTTTCATAAGTCGACCGAGACAACTAGTTCAACTATTACTAGTTGTCTAATTTTGAACTAGCCAACTAGAACGACTTTCATGAAGTTGTCAATAGACGAATAGTACGACTAGAAAGACCGTCTATAACAACTAGTCGACTATTCTCTAGTTATCCAAGTTCTCAAGTTATACTTGTATATTTTAAGATGATCACACCTATATTTTGATTAATTTACATGATGAAATATCAATTTTATGTGAATTTAGAAATTAAATATGACTAATGAGTTTTTTTCGTCGTTATGAAGTTACACCCACGTTGAACACATGAAGACTATGTTATATTACTAGTTGTTATAGTAAATTATAAGTGTTTGGACAATTGAACTTCAATAATGTAAATAAATGATCATATATTTTTCAAATATCATCGTTCAAGTTATATTACTTATTTTGATAAGATCTTAGACCTTCAATAATTGTTTAAAATGACAAGTTATAAACCAATAAATGGTTAATTAAGTTTTACTATAAAGACTCACTAGTAGTTTCATAAGTAGACCAAAGCAACTAGTTCAACTATTACTAGTTGTTTAATTTTGAACCAGCCAACTAGAACCACTTTCATCAAGTTGTCAATAGACGACTAGTACGACCAGAAAGACCGTCTATAACAACTAGTCGACTATTCTCTAGTTATCCAAGTTCTCAAGTTATACGTATATATTTTAAGATGATCACACCTATATTTTGATTAATTTACTAGTAGTTTCATAAGTCGACCGAGACAACTAGTTCAACTATTACTAGTTGTCTAATTTTGAACTAGCCAACTAGAACGACTTTCATGAAGTTGTCAATAGACGAATAGTACGACTAGAAAGACCGTCTATAACAACTAGTCGACTATTTTCTAGTTATTCAAGTTCTCAAGTTATACTTACGTATTTTAAGATGATCACACCTATATTTTGATTAATTTACTAGTAGTTTCATAAGTCGACCGAGGCAACTAGTTCAACTATTACTAGTTGTCTAATTTTGAACTAGCCATCTAGAACGACTTTCATGAAGTTGTCAATAGACGAATAGTACGACTAGAAAGACCGTCTATAACAACTAGTCGACTATTCTCTAGTTATCCAAGTTCTCAAGTTATACTTGTATATTTTAAGATGATCACACCTATATTTTGATTAATTTACATGATGAAATATCAATTTTATGTTAATTGAGAAATTAAATATGACTAATGAGTTTTTTTCATCGTCATGAAGTTACACCCACGTTGAACACATGAAGACTATGTTATATTACTAGTTGTTATAGTAAATTATAAGTATTTGAAAAATTGAACTTCAATAATGTAAATAAATGATCATATATTTTTCAAATATCATCGTTCAAGTTATATTACTTATTTTTATAAGATCTTAGACCTTCAATAATTGTTTAAAATGACAAGTTATAAACCAATAAATGGTTAATTAAGTTTTACTATAAAGACTCACTAGTAGTTTCATAAGTAGACCAAAGCTACTAGTTCAACTATTACTAGTTGTCTAATTTTGAACCAGCCAACTAGAACCACTTTCATCAAGTTGTCAATAGACGACTAGTATGACCAGAAAGACCGTCTATAACAACTAGTCGACTATTCTCTAGTTATCCAAGTTCTCAAGTTATACGTATATATTTTAAGATGATCACACCTATATTTTGATTAATTTACTAGTAGTTTCATAAGTCGACCGAGGCAACTAGTTCAACTATTACTAGTTGTCTAATTTTGAACTAGCCAACTAGAACGACTTTCATGAAGTAGTCAATAGACGAATAGTACGACTAGAAAGACCGTCTATAACAACTAGTCGACTATTCTCTAGTTATCCAAGTTCTCAAGTTATACTTGTATATTTTAAGATGATCACACCTATATTTTGATTAATTTACATGATGAAATATCAATTTTATGTTAATTTAGAAATTAAATATGACTACTGAGTTTTTTTCGTCGTTATGAAGTTACACCCACGTTGAACACATGAAGACTATGTTATATTACTAGTTGTTATAGTAAATTATAAGTGTTTGGACAATTGAACTTCAATAATGTAAATAAATGATCATATATTTTTCAAATATCATCGTTCAAGTTATATTACTTATTTTGATAAGATCTTAGACCTTCAATAATTGTTTAAAATGACAAGTTATAAACCAATAAATGGTTAATTAAGTTTTACTATAAAGACTCACTAGTAGTTTCATAAGTAGACCAAAGCAACTAGTTCAACTATTACTAGTTGTTTAATTTTGAACCAGCCAACTAGAACCACTTTCATCAAGTTGTCAATAGACGACTAGTACGACCAGAAAGACCGTCTATAACAACTAGTCGACTATTCTCTAGTTATCCAAGTTCTCAAGTTATACGTATATATTTTAAGATGATCACACCTATATTTTGATTAATTTACTAGTAGTTTCATAAGTCGACCGAGACAACTAGTTCAACTATTACTAGTTGTCTAATTTTGAACTAGCCAACTAGAACGACTTTCATGAAGTTGTCAATAGACGAATAGTACGACTAGAAAGACCGTCTATAACAACTAGTCGACTATTTTCTAGTTATTCAAGTTCTCAAGTTATACTTGTATATTTTAAGATGATCACACCTATATTTTGATTAATTTACATGATGAAATATCAATTTTATGTTAATTGAGAAATTAAATATGACTAATGAGTTTTTTTCATCGTCATGAAGTTACACCAACGTTGAACACATGAAGACTATGTTATATTACTAGTTGTTATAGTAAATTATAAGTGTTTGAAAAATTGAACTTCAATAATGTAAATAAATGATCATATATTTTTCAAATATCATCGTTCAAGTTATATTACTTATTTTGATAAGATCTTAGACCTTCAATAATTGTTTAAAATGACAAGTTATAAACCAATAAATGGTTAATTAAGTTTGACTATAAAGACTCACTAGTACTTTCATAAGTAGACCGAGGCAACTAATTCAACTCTTACTAGTTGTCTAATTTTGAACCAGCCAACTAGAACCACTTTTATCAAGTTGTCAATAGATGACTAGTACGACCAGAAAGATCGTCTATAACAACTAGTCGACTATTCTCTAGTAATCCAAGTTCTCAAGTTATACGTATATATTTTAAAATGATCACACCTATATTTTGATTAATTTACTAGTAGTTTCATAAGTCGACCGAGGCAACTAGTTCAACTATTACTAGTGGTCTAATTTTGAACTAGCCAACTAGAACGACTTTCATCTAGTTGTCAATAGACGACTAGTACGACCAGAAAGACCGTCTATAACAACTAGTCGACTATTCTCTAGTTATCTAAGTTCTCAAGTTATACTTACGTATTTTAAGATGATCACACCTATATTTTGATTAATTTACTAGTAGTTTCATAAGTCGACCGAGGAAACTAGTTCAACTATTACTAGTTGTCTAATTTTGAACTAGCCATCTAGAACGACTTTCATGAAGTTGTCAATAGACGAATAGTACGACTAGAAAGACCGTCTATAACAACTAGTCGACTATTCTCTAGTTATCCAAGTTCTCAAGTTATACTTGTATATTTTAAGATGATCACACCTATATTTTGATTAATTTACATGATGAAATATCAATTTTATGTTAATTGAGAAATTAAATATGACTAATGAGTTTTTTTCATCGTCATGAAGTTACACCCACGTTGAACACATGAAGACTATGTTATATTACTAGTTGTTATAGTAAATTATAAGTATTTGAAAAATTGAACTTCAATAATGTAAATAAATGATCATATATTTTTCAAATATCATCGTTCAAGTTATATTACTTATTTTTATAAGATCTTAGACCTTCAATAATTGTTTAAAATGACAAGTTATAAACCAATAAATGGTTAATTAAGTTTGACTATAAAGACTCACTAGTACTTTCATAAGTAGACCGAGGCAACTAGTCAACTATTACTAGTTGTCTAATTTTGAACCAGCCAACTAGAACCACGTTCATCAAGTTGTCAATAGACGACTAGTATGACCAGAAAGACCGTCTATAACAACTAGTCGACTATTCTCTAGTTATCCAAGTTCTCAAGTTATACGTATATATTTTAAGATGATCACACCTATATTTTGATTAATTTACTAGTAGTTTCATAAGTCGACCGAGGCAACTAGTTCAACTATTACTAGTGGTCTAATTTTGAACTAGCCAACTAGAACGACTTTCATCTAGTTGTCAATATACGACTAGTACGACCAGAAAGACCGTCTATAACAACTAGTCGACTATTCTCTAGTTATCTAAGTTCTCAAGTTATACTTACGTATTTAAAGATGATCACACCTATATTTTGATTAATTTACTAGTAGTTTCATAAGTCGACCGAGGCAACTAGTTCAACTATTACTAGTTGTCTAATTTTGAACTAGCCATCTAGAACGACTTTCATGAAGTTGTCAATAGACGAATAGTACGACTAGAAAGACCGTCTATAACAACTAGTCGACTATTCTCTAGTTATCCAAGTTCTCAAGTTATACTTGTATATTTTAAGATGATCACACCTATATTTTGATGAATTTACATGATGAAATATCAATTTTATGTTAATTGAGAAATTAAATATGACTAATGAGTTTTTTTCATCGTCATGAAGTTACACTCACGTTGAACACATGAAGACTATGTTATATTACTAGTTGTTATAGTAAATTGTAAGTGTTTGAAAAATTGAACTTCAATAATGTAAATAAATGATCATATATTTTTCAAATATCATCGTTCAAGTTATATTACTTATTTTTATAAGATCTTAGACCTTCAATAATTGTTTAAAATGACAAGTTATAAACCAATAAATGGTTAATTAAGTTTGACTATAAAGACTCACTAGTACTTTCATAAGTAGACCGAGGCAACTAGTTCAACTATTACTAGTTGTCTAATTTTGAACCAGCCAACTAGAACCACTTTCATCAAGTTCTCAATAGACGACTAGTATGACCAGAAAGACCGTCTATAACAACTAGTCGACTATTCTCTAGTTATCCAAGTTCTCAAGTTATACGTATATATTTTAAGATGATCACACCTATATTTTGATTAATTTACTAGTAGTTTCATAAGTCGACCGAGGCAACTAGTTCAACTATTACTAGTGGTCTAATTTTGAACTAGCCAACTAGAACGACTTTCATCTAGTTGTCAATAGACGACTAGTACGACCAGAAAGACCGTCTATAACAACTAGTCGACTATTCTCTGGTTATATACGTTCTCAAGTTATACTTACGTATTTTAAGATGATCACACCTATATTTTGATTAATTTACTAGTAGTTTCATAAGTCGACCGAGGCAACTAGTTCAACTATTACTAGTTGTCTAATTTTGAACTAGCCAACTAGAACGACTTTCATCTAGTTGTCAATAGACGACTAGTACGACCAGAAAGACCGTCTATAACAACTAGTCGATTATTCTCTAGTTATATACGTTCTCAAGTTATACTTACGTATTTTAAGATGATCACACCTATATTTTGATTAATTTACTAGTAGTTTCATAAGTCGACCGAGGCAACTAGTTCAACTATTACTAGTTGTCTAATTTTGAACTAGCCAACTAGAACGACTTTCATGAAGTAGTCAATAGACGAATAGTACGACTAGAAAGACCGTCTATAACAACTAGTCGACTATTCTCTAGTTATCCAAGTTCTCAAGTTATACTTGTATATTTTAAGATGATCACACTTATATTTTGATTAATTTACATGATGAAATATCAATTTTATGTTAATTTAGAAATTAAATATGACTAATGAGTTTTTTTCGTCGTTATGAAGTTACACCCACGTTGAACACATGAAGACTATGTTATATTACTAGTTGTTATAGTAAATAATAAGTGTTTGGACAATTGAACTTCAATAATGTAAATAAATGATCATATATTTTTCAAATATCATCGTTCAAGTTATATTACTTATTTTGATAAGATCTTAGACCTTCAATAATTGTTTAAAATGACAAGTTATAAACCAATAAATGGTTAATTAAGTTTTACTATAAAGACTCACTAGTAGTTTCATAAGTAGACCAAAGCAACTAGTTCAACTATTACTAGTTGTTTAATTTTGAACCAGCCAACTAGAACCACTTTCATCAAGTTGTCAATAGACGACTAGTACGACCAGAAAGACCGTCTATAACAACTAGTCGACTATTCTCTAGTTATCCAAGTTCTCAAGTTATACGTATATATTTTAAGATGATCACACCTATATTTTGATTAATTTACTAGTAGTTTCATAAGTCGACCGAGACAACTAGTTCAACTATTACTAGTTGTCTAATTTTGAACTAGCCAACTAGAACGACTTTCATGAAGTTGTCAATAGACGAATAGTACGACTAGAAAGACCGTCTATAACAACTAGTCGACTATTTTCTAGTTATTCAAGTTCTCAAGTTATACTTGTATATTTTAAGATGATCACACCTATATTTTGATTAATTTACATGATGAAATATCAATTTTATGTTAATTGAGAAATTAAATATGACTAATGAGTTTTTTTCATCGTCATGAAGTTACACCAACGTTGAACACATGAAGACTATGTTATATTACTAGTTGTTATAGTAAATTATAAGTGTTTGAAAAATTGAACTTCAATAATGTAAATAAATGATCATATATTTTTCAAATATCATCGTTCAAGTTATATTACTTATTTTGATAAGATCTCAGACCTTCAATAATTGTTTAAAATGACAAGTTATAAACCAATAAATGGTTAATTAAGTTTGACTATAAAGACTCACTAGTACTTTCATAAGTAGACCGAGGCAACTAATTCAACTCTTACTAGTTGTCTTATTTTGAACCAGCCAACTAGAACCACTTTTATCAAGTTGTCAATAGATGACTAGTACGACCAGAAAGATCGTCTATAACAACTAGTCGACTATTCTCTAGTAATCCAAGTTCTCAAGTTATACGTATATATTTTAAAATGATCACACCTATATTTTGATTAATTTACTAGTAGTTTCATAAGTCGACCGAGGCAACTAGTTCAACTATTACTAGTGGTCTAATTTTGAACTAGCCAACTAGAACGACTTTCATCTAGTTGTCAATAGACGACTAGTACGACCAGAAAGACCGTCTATAACAACTAGTCGACTATTCTCTAGTTATCTAAGTTCTCAAGTTATACTTACGTATTTTAAGATGATCACACCTATATTTTGATTAATTTACTAGTAGTTTCATAAGTCGACCGAGGCAACTAGTTCAACTATTACTAGTTGTCTAATTTTGAACTAGCCAACTAGAACGACTTTCATGAAGTAGTCAATAGACGAATAGTACGACTAGAAAGACCGTCTATAACAACTAGTCGACTATTCTCTAGTTATCCAAGTTCTCAAGTTATACTTGTATATTTTAAGATGATCACACTTATATTTTGATTAATTTACATGATGAAATATCAATTTTATGTTAATTTAGAAATTAAATATGACTAATGAGTTTTTTTCGTCGTTATGAAGTTACACCCACGTTGAACACATGAAGACTATGTTATATTACTAGTTGTTATAGTAAATTATAAGTGTTTGGACAATTGAACTTCAATAATTTAAATAAATGATCATATATTTTTCAAATATCATCGTTCAAGTTATATTACTTATTTTGATAAGATCTTAGACCTTCAATAATTGTTTAAAATGACAAGTTATAAACCAATAAATGGTTAATTAAGTTTTACTATAAAGACTCACTAGTAGTTTCATAAGTAGACCAAAGCAACTAGTTCAACTATTACTAGTTGTTTAATTTTGAACCAGCCAACTAGAACCACTTTCATCAAGTTGTCAATAGACGACTAGTACGACCAGAAAGACCGTCTATAACAACTAGTCGACTATTCTCTAGTTATCCAAGTTCTCAAGTTATACGTATATATTTTAAGATGATCACACCTATATTTTGATTAATTTACTAGTAGTTTCATAAGTCGACCGAGGCAACTAGTTCAACTATTACTAGTGGTCTAATTTTGAACTAGCCAACTAGAACGACTTTCATCTAGTTGTCAATAGACGACTAGTACGACCAGAAAGACCGTCTATAACAACTAGTTGACTATTCTCTAGTTATCTAAGTTCTCAAGTTATACTTACGTATTTTAAGATGATCACACCTATATTTTGATTAATTTACTAGTAGTTTCATAAGTCGACCGAGGCAACTAGTTCAACTATTACTAGTTGTCTAATTTTGAACTAGCCATCTAGAACGACTTTCATGAAGTTGTCAATAGACGAATAGTACGACTAGAAAGACCGTCTATAACAACTAGTCGACTATTCTCTAGTTATCCAAGTTCTCAAGTTATACTTGTATATTTTAAGATGATCACACCTATATTTTGTTTAATTTACATGATGAAATATCAATTTTATGTTAATTGAGAAATTAAATATGACTAATGAGTTTTTTTCATCGTCATGAAGTTACACCCACGTTGAACACATGAAGACTTTGTTATATTACTAGTTGTTATAGTAAATTATAAGTGTTTGAAAAATTGAACTTCAATAATGTAAATAAATGATCATATATTTTTCAAATATCATCGTTCAAGTTATATTACTTATTTTTATAAGATCTTAGACCTTCAATAATTGTTTAAAATGACAAGTTATAAACCAATAAATGGTTAATTAAGTTTGACTATAAAGACTCACTAGTACTTTCATAAGTAGACCGAGGCAACTAGTCAACTATTACTAGTTGTCTAATTTTGAACCAGCCAACTAGAACCACGTTCATCAAGTTGTCAATAGACAACTAGTATGACCAGAAAGACCGTCTATAACAACTAGTCGACTATTCTCTAGTTATCCAAGTTCTCAAGTTATACGTATATATTTTAAGATGATCACACCTATATTTTGATTAATTTACTAGTAGTTTCATAAGTCGACCGAGGCAACTAGTTCAACTATTACTAGTGGTCTAATTTTGAACTAGCCAACTAGAACGACTTTCATCTAGTTGTCAATATACGACTAGTACGACCAGAAAGACCGTCTATAACAACTAGTCGACTATTCTCTAGTTATCTAAGTTCTCAAGTTATACTTACGTATTTAAAGATAATCACACCTATATTTTGATTAATTTACTAGTAGTTTCATAAGTCGACCGAGGCAACTAGTTCAACTATTACTAGTTGTCTAATTTTGAACTAGCCATCTAGAACGACTTTCATGAAGTTGTCAATAGACGAATAGTACGAATAGAAAGACCGTCTATAACAACTAGTCGACTATTCTCTAGTTATCCAAGTTCTCAAGTTATACTTGTATATTTTAAGATGATCACACCTATATTTTGATGAATTTACATGATGAAATATCAATTTTATGTTAATTGAGAAATTAAATATGACTAATGAGTTTTTTTCATCGTCATGAAGTTACACTCACGTTGAACACATGAAGACTATGTTATATTACTAGTTGTTATAGTAAATTGTAAGTGTTTGAAAAATTGAACTTCAATAATGTAAATAAATGATCATATATTTTTCAAATATCATCGTTCAAGTTATATTACTTATTTTTATAAGATCTTAGACCTTCAATAATTGTTTAAAATGACAAGTTATAAACCAATAAATGGTTAATTAAGTTTGACTATAAAGACTCACTAGTACTTTCATAAGTAGACCGAGGCAACTAGTCAACTATTACTAGTTGTCTAATTTTGAACCAGCCAACTAGAACCACGTTCATCAAGTTGTCAATAGACGACTAGTATGACCAGAAAGACCGTCTATAACAACTAGTCCACTATTCTCTAGTTATCCAAGTTCTCAAGTTATACGTATATATTTTAAGATGATCACACCTATATTTTGATTAATTTACTAGTAGTTTCATAAGTCGACCGAGGCAACTAGTTCAACTATTACTAGTGGTCTAATTTTGAACTAGCCAACTAGAACGACTTTCATCTAGTTGTCAATAGACGACTAATACGACCAGAAAGACCGTCTATAACAACTAGTCGACTATTCTCTAGTTATATACGTTCTCAAGTTATACTTACGTATTTTAAGATGATCACACCTATATTTTGATTAATTTACTAGTAGTTTCATAAGTCGACCGAGGCAACTAGTTCAACTATTACTAGTTGTCTAATTTTGAACTAGCCAACTAGAACGACTTTCATGAAGTTGTCAATAGTTGAATAGTACGACTAGAAAGACCGTCTATAACAACTAGTCGACTATTCTCTAGCTATCCAAGTTCTCAAGTTATACTTGTATATTTTAGGATGATCACACCTATATTTTGATTAATTTACATGATGAAATATCAATTTTATGTTAATTGAGAAATTAAATATGACTAATGAGTGTTTTTTCATTGTCATGAAATTACACCCACATTGAAAACATGAAGACTATGTTATATTACTAGTCGTTATAGTAAATTATAAGTGTTTGAAAAATTGAACTTCAATAATGTAAATAAATGATCATATATTTTTCAAATATCATCGTTCAAGTTATATTAATTATTTTGATAAGATCTTAGACCTTCAATAATTGTTTAAAATGACAAGTTATAAACCAATAAATGGTTAATTAAGTTTGACTATAAAGACTCACTAGTACTTTCATAAGTAGACCGAGGCAACTAATTCAACTATTACTAGTTGTCTAATTTTGAACCAGCCAACTAGAACCACTTTCATCAAGTTGTCAATAGACGACTAGTACGACCAGAAAGACCGTCTATAACACCTAGTCGACTATTCTCTAGTTATCCAAGTTCTCAAGTTATACGTATATATTTTAAAATGATCACACCTATATTTTGATTAATTTACTAGTAGTTTCATAAGTCGACCAAGGCAACTAGTTCAACTATTACTAGTGGTCTAATTTTGAACTAGCCAACTAGAACGACTTTCATCTAGTTGTCAATATACGACTAGTACGACCAGAAAGACCGTCTATAACAACTAGTCGACTATTCTCTAGTTATCTAAGTTCTCAAGTTATACTTACGTATTTAAAGATGATCACACCTATATTTTGATTAATTTACTAGTAGTTTCATAAGTCGACCGAGGCAACTAGTTCAACTATTACTAGTTGTCTAATTTTGAACTAGCCAACTAGAACGACTTTCATGAAGTTGTCAATAGATGAATAGTACGACTAGAAAGACCGTCTATAACAACTAGTCGACTATTCTCTAGTTATCCAAGTTCTCAAGTTATACTTGTATATTTTAAGATGATCACACCTATATTTTGATGAATTTACATGATGAAATATCAATTTTATGTTAATTGAGAAATTAAATATGACTAATGAGTTTTTTTCATCGTCATGAAGTTACACTCACGTTGAACACATGAAGACTATGTTATATTACTAGTTTTTATAGTAAATTGTAAGTGTTTGAAAAATTGAACTTCAATAATGTAAATAAATGATCATATATTTTTCAAATATCATCGTTCAAGTTATATTACTTATTTTTATAAGATCTTAGACCTTCAATAATTGTTTAAAATGACAAGTTATAAACCAATAAATGGTTAATTAAGTTTGACTATAAAGACTCACTAGTACTTTCATAAGTAGACCGAGGCAACTAGTTCAACTATTACTAGTTGTCTAATTTTGAACCAGCCAACTAGAACCACTTTAATCAAGTTGTCAATAGACGACTAGTATGACCAGAAAGACCGTCTATAACAACTAGTCGACTATTCTCTAGTTATCCAAGTTCTCAAGTTATACGTATATATTTTAAGATGATCACACCTATATTTTGATTAATTTACTAGTAGTTTCATAAGTCGACCGAGGCAACTAGTTCAACTATTACTAGTGGTCTAATTTTGAACTAGCCAACTAGAACGACTTTCATCTAATTGTCAATATACGACTAGTACGACCAGAAAGACCGTCTATAACAACTAGTCGACTATTCTCTAGTTATCTAAGTTCTCAAGTTATACTTACGTATTTAAAGATAATCACACCTATATTTTGATTAATTTACTAGTAGTTTCATAAGTCGACCGAGGCAACTAGTTCAACTATTACTAGTTGTCTAATTTTGAACTAGCCATCTAGAACGACTTTCATGAAGTTGTCAATAGACGAATAGTACGAATAGAAAGACCGTCTATAACAACTAGTCGACTATTCTCTAGTTATCCAAGTTCTCAAGTTATACTTGTATATTTTAAGATGATCACACCTATATTTTGATGAATTTACATGATGAAATATCAATTTTATGTTAATTGAGAAATTAAATATGACTAATGAGTTTTTTTCATCGTCATGAAGTTACACTCACGTTGAACACATGAAGACTATGTTATATTACTAGTTGTTATAGTAAATTGTAAGTGTTTGAAAAATTGAACTTCAATAATGTAAATAAATGATCATATATTTTTCAAATATCATCGTTCAAGTTATATTACTTATTTTTATAAGATCTTAGACCTTCAATAATTGTTTAAAATGACAAGTTATAAACCAATAAATGGTTAATTAAGTTTGACTATAAAGACTCACTAGTACTTTCATAAGTAGACCGAGGCAACTAGTCAACTATTACTAGTTGTCTAATTTTGAACCAGCCAACTAGAACCACGTTCATCAAGTTGTCAATAGACGACTAGTATGACCAGAAAGACCGTCTATAACAACTAGTCCACTATTCTCTAGTTATCCAAGTTCTCAAGTTATACGTATATATTTTAAGATGATCACACCTATATTTTGATTAATTTACTAGTAGTTTCATAAGTCGACCGAGGCAACTAGTTCAACTATTACTAGTGGTCTAATTTTGAACTAGCCAACTAGAACGACTTTCATCTAGTTGTCAATAGACGACTAGTACGACCAGAAAGACCGTCTATAACAACTAGTCGACTATTCTCTAGTTATATACGTTCTCAAGTTATACTTACGTATTTTAAGATGATCACACCTATATTTTGATTAATTTACTAGTAGTTTCATAAGTCGACCGAGGCAACTAGTTCAACTATTACTAGTTGTCTAATTTTGAACTAGCCAACTAGAACGACTTTCATGAAGTTGTCAATAGTTGAATAGTACGACTAGAAAGACCGTCTATAACAACTAGTCGACTATTCTCCAGCTATCCAAGTTCTCAAGTTATACTTGTATATTTTAGGATGATCACACCTATATTTTGATTAATTTACATGATGAAATATCAATTTTATGTTAATTGAGAAATTAAATATGACTAATGAGTGTTTTTTCATTGTCATGAAATTACACCCACATTGAAAACATGAAGACTATGTTATATTACTAGTCGTTATAGTAAATTATAAGTGTTTGAAAAATTGAACTTCAATAATGTAAATAAATGATCATATATTTTTCAAATATCATCGTTCAAGTTATATTAATTATTTTGATAAGATCTTAGACCTTCAATAATTGTTTAAAATGACAAGTTATAAACCAATAAATGGTTAATTGAGTTTGACTATAAAGACTCACTAGTACTTTCATAAGTAGACCGAGGCAACTAATTCAACTATTACTAGTTGTCTAATTTTGAACCAGCCAACTAGAACCACTTTCATCAAGTTGTCAATAGACGACTAGTACGACCAGAAAGACCGTCTATAACACCTAGTCGACTATTCTCTAGTTATCCAAGTTCTCAAGTTATACGTATATATTTTAAAATGATCACACCTATATTTTGATTAATTTACTAGTAGTTTCATAAGTCGACCAAGGCAACTAGTTCAACTATTACTAGTGGTCTAATTTTGAACTAGCCAACTAGAACGACTTTCATCTAGTTGTCAATATACGACTAGTACGACCAGAAAGACCGTCTATAACAACTAGTCGACTATTCTCTAGTTATCTAAGTTCTCAAGTTATACTTACGTATTTAAAGATGATCACACCTATATTTTGATTAATTTACTAGTAGTTTCATAAGTCGACCGAGGCAACTAGTTCAACTATTACTAGTTGCCTAATTTTGAACTAGCCAACTAGAACGACTTTCATGAAGTTGTCAATAGATGAATAGTACGACTAGAAAGACCGTCTATAACAACTAGTCGACTATTCTCTAGTTATCCAAGTTCTCAAGTTATACTTGTATATTTTAAGATGATCACACCTATATTTTGATGAATTTACATGATGAAATATCAATTTTATGTTAATTAAGAAATTAAATATGACTAATGAGTTTTTTTCATCGTCATGAAGTTACACTCACGTTGAACACATGAAGACTATGTTATATTACTAGTTGTTATAGTAAATTGTAAGTGTTTGAAAAATTGAACTTCAATAATGTAAATAAATGATCATATATTTTTCAAATATCATCGTTCAAGTTATATTACTTATTTTTATAAGATCTTAGACCTTCAATAATTGTTTAAAATGACAAGTTATAAACCAATAAATGGTTAATTAAGTTTGACTATAAAGACTCACTAGTACTTTCATAAGTAGACCGAAGCAACTAGTTCAACTATTACTAGTTGTCTAATTTTGAACCAGCCAACTAGAACCACTTTCATCAAGTTGTCAATAGACGACTAGTATGACCAGAAAGACCGTCTATAACAACTAGTCGACTATTCTCTAGTTATCCAAGTTCTCAAGTTATACGTATATATTTTAAGATGATCACACCTATATTTTGATTAATTTACTAGTAGTTTCATAAGTCGACCGAGGCAACTAGTTCAACTATTACTAGTGGTCTAATTTTGAACTAGCCAACTAGAACGACTTTCATCTAGTTGTCAATAGACGACTAGTACGACCAGAAAGACCGTCTATAACAACTAGTCGACTATTCTCTAGTTATCTAAGTTCTCAAGTTATACTTACGTATTTAAAGATGATCACACCTATATTTTGATTAATTTACTAGTAGTTTCATAAGTCGACCGAGGCAACTAGTTCAACTATTACTAGTTGTCTAATTTTGAACTAGCCAACTAGAACGACTTTCATGAAGTTGTCAATAGATGAATAGTACGATTAGAAAGACCGTCTATAACAACTAGTCGACTATTCTCTAGTTATCCAAGTTCTCAAGTTATACTTGTATATTTTAAGATGATCACACCTATATTTTGATTAATTTACATGATGAAATATCAATTTTATGTTAATTGAGAAATTAAATATGACTAATGAGTTTTTTTCATCGTCATGAAGTTACACCCACGTTGAACACATGAAGACTATGTTATATTACTAGTTGTTATAGTAAATTATAAGTGTTTGAAAAATTGAACTTCAATAATGTAAATAAATGATCATATATTTTCAAATATCATCGTTCAAGTTATATTACTTATTTTTATAAGATCTTAGACCTTCAATAATTGTTTAAAATGACAAGTTATAAACCAATAAATGGTTAATTAAGTTTGACTATAAAGACTCACTAGTACTTTCATAAGTAGACTGAGGCAACTAGTTCAACTATTACTAGTTGTCTAATTTTGAACCAGCCAACTAGAACCACTTTCATCAAGTTGTCAATAGACGACTAGTATGACCAGAAAGACCGTCAATAACAACTAGTCGACTATTCTCTAGTTATCCAAGTTCTCAAGTTATACGTATATATTTTAAGATGATCACACCTATATTTTGATTAATTTACTAGTAGTTTCATAAGTCGACCGAGGCAACTAGTTCAACTATTACTAGTGGTCTAATTTTGAACTAGCCAACTAGAACGACTTTCATCTAGTTGTCAATAGACGACTAGTACGACCAGAAAGACCGTCTATAACAACTAGTCGACTATTCTCTAGTTATATACGTTCTCAAGTTATACTTACGTATTTTAAGATGATCACATATATATTTTGATTAATTTACTAGTAGTTTCATAAGTCGACCGAGGCAACTAGTTCAACTATTACTAGTTGTCTAATTTTGAACTAGCCAACTAGAACGACTTTCATGAAGTTGTCAATAGACGAATAGTACGACTAGAAAGACCGTCTATAACAACTAGTCGACTATTCTCTAGTTATATACGTTCTCAAGTTATACTTACGTATTTTAAGATGATCACATATATATTTTGATTAATTTACTAGTAGTTTCATAAGTCGACCGAGGCAACTAGTTCAACTATTACTAGTTGTCTAATTTTGAACTAGCCAACTAGAACGACTTTCATGAAGTTGTCAATAGATGAATAGTACGACTAGAAAGACCGTCTATAACAACTAGTCGACTATTCTCTAGTTATATACGTTCTCAAGTTATACTTACGTATTTTAAGATGATCACATATATATTTTGATTAATTTACTAGTAGTTTCATAAGTCGACCGAGGCAACTAGTTCAACTATTACTTGTTGTCTAATTTTGAACTAGCCAACTAGAACGACTTTCATGAAGTTGTCAATAGATGAATAGTACGACTAGAAAGACCGTCTATAACAACTAGTCGACTATTCTCTAGTTATATACGTTCTCAAGTTATACTTACGTATTTTAAGATGATCACACCTATATTTTGATTAATTTACTAGTAGTTTCATAAGTCGACCGAGGCAACTAGTTCAACTATTACTAGTTGTCTAATTTTGAACTAGCCAAATAGAACGACTTTCATGAAGTTGTCAATAGATGAATAGTACGACTAGAAAGACCGTTTATAACAACTAGTCGACTATTCTCTAGTTATCCAAGTTCTCAAGTTATACTTGTATATTTTAAGATGATCACACCTATATTTTGATTAATTTACATGATGAAATATCAATTTTATGTTAATTGAGAAATTAATTATGACAAATAACTTTTTTTCATCGTCATGAAGTTACACCCACGTTGAACACATGAAGACTATGTTATATTACTAGTTGTTATAGTAAATTATAAGTGTTTGAAAAATTGAACTTCAATAATGTAAATAAATGATCATATATTTTTCAAATATCATCATTCAAGTTATATTACTTATTTTGATAAGATCTTAGACCTTCAATAATTGTTTAAAATGACAAGTTATAAACCAATAAATGGTTAATTAAGTTTGACTATAAAGACTCACTAGTAGTTTCATAAGTAGACCGAGGCAACTAGTTCAACTATCACTAGTTGTCTAATTTTGACCCAGCCAACTAGAACCACTTTCATCAAGTTGTCAATAGACGACTAGTACGACCAGAAAACCCGTCTATAACAACTAGTCGACTATTCTCTAGTTATCCAAGATCTCAAGTTATACATATATAGTTTAAGATGATCACACCTATATTTTGATTAATTTACTAGTAGTTTCATAAGTCGACCGAGGCAACTAGTTCAACTATTACTAGTTGTCTAATTTTGAACTAGCCAACTAGAACGACTTTCATGAAGTTGTCAATAGACGAATAGTACGACTAGAAAGACCGTCTATAACAACTAGTCGACTATTCTCTAGTTATCCAAGTTCTCAAGTTATACTTGTATATTTTAAGATGATCACACCTATATTTTGATTAATTTACTGTTGGAATCGATCTAGGGTTTAAGAAAAAGATTAAACGCTTCGCAAAGCGGCGGAATTTTAAAAATTTTCTTTTTAAGTAAAACTAGTTTTTACTAACCTAGACAAGAGCATATGCATGTAAATAAAAACTAATATGAGCTATAAAAGTTACTAACCTTTTTGATGCTTGAACGTTGATGAGCCTTTGGAAGGTTGGCAACGTTCGTCTCCCCTCGCAGCACGTCTCTCTTTTCTTTCCTCGGGAACTCGAGCAACCACGATAGTTTCTATCACTAAATCACTCGAAAAGAAGGAATTAGTGAGTGGGCACTTTTAAACACTACGACTTGAGAACGAGTCTCGAAGTCGCAGAGCTAAAGACTAGGTCGAGTGAGGACCTAGGTGCCAAGACAAGAGAAAACCGAAAATAAACTAGAGAGAGAGAGAAGAGGACTTCGGCCAAGTTCTAGAGAGAGAGTCTCTCAAATCTCTTAAACTTGGATGAATGAATTGTGAGGAAATGGGGCTCCTATTTATAGGAGAGGTCTCACCTTCAATAAGGTAGTTTCCTCTTCTATAGAATATCACATATTCATGAGCAAAATAACCCTTATTTCCCATTCCTCTTAGGCGCCCAAGGCATCCTTCTAGAAGGCTAGGATTTGTTTCCTTTTTTGTTCCTTGGCTTGCCTATTAGTCTCTTGGCCGAAATTCCCATTGCTTGTGTGGGAAATTTGTTTCCTCTTTTTCTTTTGGCAAGTATCTAAATACATTTATGCACAAAATAAACTCTCTTGGTTGGGTATGTTGGGCGCCCAAGGTCTTCTAGAAAAGGCTTCTAGAAGCTTTTCCATTTGTTCATGACAACATGAAAAAGGCCCAATAAGAATTTTCAATAAAATTCTTATGAAATGAAATTAATTCACAAGGCCCAATGATCAAGTCATGGCCGAGTGAAACATGTCACAAAATGACCTTGTCAAAAAATTTATTGACATTCATTTCATCCTTTGTCTCAAAAGACAAAAATACCCTTTTAACTATTTTCGTTCTTGTTTTGGCTTAGCTTCCAGTTTAACTATTCCTATCGATGTGATTCGTGACAGTGACCTCATGGACCCAAATGAACAAAGCTTTAGCTAAACACTTGGACTCAAAAGTTCACAAACCTTTTCCAAGTTTAGCTTAATGCCAGCTGACTCCACTAAAGAGCTGACACTGAAAATCTCTCGGTTCAAATGAATTTGTTTTCTACTCAAGAATTCGACCTAATTATGATGAGCGGATTCACTGAATATTATCTATGTTTACCCTTCATGAATGTCATCAGCTAGTCGGGATTTACTAAATTACCATTTTACCCTTCTAGCTGTTATTTCCTCAACTCCTTTGTCGCTTGTGAATAAGTTAGAAACAATGTATTGACGAGGAGCTAACAAGTCACATTGTTTCATCCAAAAGAGTCAAGACTCAATTTGGACACTGGCCAGTTCATTTATTCACACTCCAAGGAACAAAGCATGAGGTGACATGCATTGCATTTCAGCAATCTTGTACATGAATTCCATATCTATGAGAACTTCACAAAGTTACTCATGACAGACTCACAACTTAGTACTTCACCAATAGGCCTTGTTCGGAATCACATAGTGAGTCCGAACTTTGACTTTCTCAAATGAGAATACTAAGGTGTGAAATGGCATGTCTCATTTCAGGATTAAGGTAAGCATGATGCAATTCATACATAGTGACTTCGAGACATAAGAGGTTAAATGGTTTGTTCTTATCTTGTCTCTAGAAGTGCACTGGTCAATTCAGTACCTTCGGAAGATACCTAGAAGAACTATAGAGTCCCCAACTCTCAATGCCTCATAACCAGACATCATAGATTCTTCTAACAATCATACTGAGGTCAATAGTCCTTTGACCCTAAGATTGCGAATATATCGTTTTAAGCAAACTACGAAGAGTTTGTTCATGCAAATCTACATTTGTCTCTTCGTAAGTTGTTAAGTTTGTTTATGGACTAAAAGACTATGGTTTTATCATAAAGCTTCAGACAAGGAAGATTGAATGAACGTTTCAACTTTATTAATGAATGAATAGGCAATTACAAGCAAGAGTCTTCATGAGACTTTATTACATCAAATGTTCAAAATAAAGACTACAACTCTTCTTGTGGGCACCATTGACAACAAACTCCCACTTGACTCAAAGAAGGTGTGTGTAGTCCTTCATGCCTAATCCCTCACGATGTTGGTCGAAGACCTTGTTCGCTAGGGCCTTGGTGAATGGATCTGCGAGGTTGTCCACCGTTGAGATCTTCTTCACTTCCACGTCTCCGCGCTGCACGATCTCTCGAATCAAATGGTATTTCCTCTCAATATGCTTAGAGCGCTTATGGCTTCTAGGTTCCTTTGAGTTAGCGACAGCCCCACTATTATCACAATAAAGGGTCATGGGCTCGTCGACGTTTGGAACAACTTCCAAATACTTAAGGAACTTTCTAAGCCATACAGCCTCTTTGGATGCTTCACAAGCAGCCACATATTCTGCTTCCATTGTGGAGTCAGCAATGCAAGATTGCTTAATACTTCTCCACACAACAGCTCCACCATTAAGGATGAACACAGATCCCGAAGTGGATTTCCTGGAATCCTTATCCGCTTGAAAATCGGAGTCGGTATATCCCGTCATAGTCAGGTCAGTACCTGAGTATGTAAGCATCAAGTTCCTAGTTCTTCGAAGATACTTAAGAACATGCTTAACAGCAATCCAGTGCTCGGGTCCAGGGTTGGATTGGAAACGACTAACTACGCCAACGGCGAAACATATATCAGGTCGGGTGCAAAGCATAGCATACATGAGGCTTCCTACGGCAGAGGCGTAAGGAATTTTCCTCATGTCTTCAATCTCTTGTGCAGTCTTGGGAGACTGGTCCTTAGAGAGTGAAACTCCATGCCTAAAGGGTGTTTGACCCCTCTTGCAGTCTTGCATCGAGAAGCGATCCATCACCTTATCAATATAAGATGCTTGAGAGAGCGACAGGGTCCGGTTTTTCCTATCTCGAAAGATTTGGATTCCCAGAATGTACGCGGCTTCTCCTAGATCCTTCATATCGAATTGCTTTGCTAGCCAGACCTTAACCTCAGATAACTTACCCACGTCATTACCAATGAGTAGTATATCATCGACATATAGTACCAGAAACACAACTTTGCCTTCGTGTATTAACTTGTAAACACAAGGCTCATCTATTGACTGTTCAAAGCCGAATCTCTTTACAGTTTCATCGAATCTAATATTCCATGACCTAGATGCTTGCTTTAGTCCATAAATGGATTTAAGCAACTCACAAACCTTGGTCTCTTGACCTTTATCCACGAAACCGTCTGGTTGAGCCATGTAAATGCGCTCGTCAAGATTGCCATTCAGAAAGGCTGTCTTGACATCCATTTGCCAGATCTCATAGTCGAGAGCTGCAGCTATGGATAGGAGTATGCGGATGGATTTAAGCATCGCGACTGGCGAGAAGGTTTCTTCATAGTCAATCCCTTCTTGTTGGGTATAACCCTTCGCCACAAGTCGTGCTTTGAACGTCTCAACGTTCCCATCAGGACCCCTTTTCTTCTTGTATATCCACTTACACCCTACGGGTTTAATCCCTTCAGGAAGGTCTACAAGTTTCCAGACTTTGTTGACATACATCGAGTGCATCTCAACTTTCATGGCGTCAAGCCAAAGGTTTGATTCAGAACAAGCCATTGCTTGGCTATAGGAAACAGGATCATCCATGTCAGAGACGGCTACAAGAGAGTCTCCTAAGACATGTACCTGTCAGGCTTTTGAGTAGCCCTCCCACTACGTCGAAGTACTACTTGACGAGATTCTGATGAGTTAGGTTGTGTTTCAGTTGGGGTAAGAACAGTTCTTACAGATGAGGTAGAAGCTTCCTCACCCAACTTTTCTTCAAGCACAATTTTGCTTCTAGGTTTCGCATCCTTCATAAAGTCCTCCTCGAGGAAACGAGCATTCGTGCTAACGAAAGTCTTATCGTCCTCGGGACTATAGAAAGTAAAACCTTTGGTTTCCTTCGGATATCCTACAAACAGGCACAATTCTGACCTACTAGCCAACTTGCTAGTCTTTTGCCTTAGCACGTGTGCAGGGCAACCCCAAATTCGGATGCGGCCAAGATTCACTTTACGGCCAGTCCATCGTTCATAAGGAGTACCAGGAACCGTTTTGGACGGAACTTGGTTCAGAATGTAGGCGGCTGTTTCAAGGGCATATCCCCAAAAGGAAAGCGGGAGTGATGAGTAACTCATCATTGATCTAACCATCTCCATAAGAGTTCGGTTTCTTCTCTCTGACACTCCGTTTTGTTGAGGTGTGCCAGGTGCGGTAAGCTGAGAAGCGATACCTTCTTCTTTAAGAAAGTCATCGAACTCTCCAGACATATACTCACCACCTCGATCAGATCGAAGGGTTTTGATCACTTTGCCAGTTTGCTTTTCCACTAAAGCCCTAAAGACCTTAAATACGTTAAAGGTCTCGGATTTGTGTTTAAGCAAATAGACAAACCCATATCTTGAGTAATCATCAGTGAAGGTAACGAAGTATTCGTATCCTCCACGTGCCTGTTGGTTGAGCGGACCACATACATCAGAATGTATTAGTTCCAGCAACTCAGTGGCTCTTCGACCCTTATCGGAGAAAGGTCGCTTAGTCATTTTTCCTTCTATGCAGGATTCACAAGTAGGTAGTGAACCTATTGCAGAGGCTTGGAGTGGACCATCCCTCACAAGTCTCTTAATCCTATCTAGACTGATATGACCAAGTCTTAAGTGCCAGAGGTATGTTGATTTAGTTAGATCGGAGGATTCAGAAAGTTTGATCCTCTTTGGCTCCCTAATTAGATCGTTATCTATTTCGGTGTCTAAAAGAGAAGGTTGAGTGGGATATATGTAGAAAAGAGCATTCTTCATACATGCATCAGTGACAAAAGAATTATCAGGAAACGAAATACGAATTCCATTCTTAATGAACTTTAAACAATAATCTTGCTCACGAAGACGAGCAACGGATATTAAGTTCTTCCCAAAGGTAGGAACAAAATAAACATTATTCAAGTTTAAAGTGCGGTCTTCAAAAGACAGCGTCACGTATCCCACAGCCTTTGCAGACACCAGGCTCCCATCACCCCATTTGAAACAGAACTCGCCTTCCACTAAGCTTTTGGTTTTCTTGAAACCATTCAAGGAACAACAAATATGGTTAGTAGCAGCGGAGTCAAGAATCCACGTTGATACATTATCAGCTACTAAGCATGCTTCGGTAACTAGTACAATACTATGTTCCTTTGCTTTGAGATAGGCAGAACAGTTCCTTCTATCGGCCTTGTAAGGTCTCTTCACAGTTCCAGAGGCGGAGGCTTTTTGCTCAGTAGCATGTGCCTCTCCTTGATTCCTCTTTCTCTTAGTGAAACCTACAGCAGTGTGAAGTTCCTCCATAAGCTTGGTAACAGTGTACTCTAGCTTGTTAATGGAGTAGTTCATCTTGAAGGTATCAAGAGATGCGGGGAGAGTTTCTAAGATCACATCTATGACATTCTTCCCATCAATCTCAGATCCTAGGATTTCCATTTTACTCAGATGACTAATGATCAATATCATAAAGTCTCCAATAGGAGTCCTAGCCTGCATATGACAGTTCATAAACTGTCGGACTGCTTGTAGCCTTATTTGACGCCTTTGCCCTCCAAACATCTCAAGGAGATTGTAGAGCATGTCAGCGGCAGTCTCGAAGTCATGATGTTGCTCTTTCAGCATATTGTTCATAGATGCCAAGATATAGCACCTCACAATCTCATCGGATCGAAGCCAGGCCGCTAAGGCGTCATTGTCCTCTTGAGTTGAATCATCATTCGTCAGAGGAGGACATGGGGTGGTGAGTACCCATTTGTGCTTGTTAACGGTAGGTATTATGTCGAGGTTACGTTTCGAATCTACGTAGTTTTCGTTTTCGAGTTTGATCGAGGAAAGAAAGATTGAGAGATGGTTGAGAGACATATTGCCTATGTAAGTTGAAACAAGTTTATGATTAGTCTTTGGTTTAGGATTTAAGTTTTATTAAGACTTTTATAAAATCCAAAGGTGTTATAAACCAAACGATAATTTACTCCCTCAAGAGAAGGCCGCAAAAAATCTCCTTTTATAAGTAAATGACACATCATTAATGCTAAGCCAAGATGTCAATACATCTATTTTGACTAGCCACCTTGTAAATTGGTTTGATCACTCATATCCTTTCGCAGAGCCTTAAGGAAGGATACTAGGGATTGAGCCTAAGTGTGCAACCAACCACTTAGTCCAAAAGATCAGCTTTGAAAAACAATCCCCCAAGGGGAGGCCTTGCCATCATTGCATCACTTTCGGACGTAGCTCATTGAGCAATGATCGAAGCAATAACGCCTTGGAGTACTCACATTTAAGTGAGGGTCGCAAGAGCGGCTCTTAGTCCCACGTTATTGCATCTTTCACTAGTGTTGGGGATCGCGGGTTACAAACAACGAATATAACCCTCCCACTTAGTTTTTGGAGTTGGTTCATCGACTCTTTTAAGTTCGGAAACAGATTTCCTAGTTAGAGAGCGACAGAGCGGACAACTAGAAGAGAATCCTAGATCGACATGTTCAGAGCAGTATTAGTGCATAAAGGCACAAGGGACATACTCGATCTTTTCCTATTTTCTATTTCGGGAAAGTGCGTGAGGGAAGTGTGAACTTCAACTCACTCGAACACTTGAAAGTTTGAGATTACACATCTTTTTATTTTTCGGCTTGTCTACAAGGAGACCTCCCACTCAAATTTTCAAGAGCATATAGATTTTGAACATATGTGATATAGATATAGTTTTGAAAACATTTTGAAAATTTATTTGATTTGGATGACAAAATATTTTCAAGTTTGAAAGTGAAAACGGTTTTTCAAAATTCAAACTAGTTTTGTAAAAATTCAATTTCAATTAATCTTTCAAAAATCAAAACTTTTAATCTTTACACATCATGTTTATAATCATATGAAAAACATTTTTGCTCAAGAAAGTTTTCTCATTAGAGTTCTATAACTCATGGTAGTGGGGTTTGAAAATCCGGATTTCTAAAAAACTGGAGTTTCAGACAGCCGCGCACCTCGGAGTAAAATCGCCATAACTGGCGGCTCCGATGTCCTTTTGAGCCGAAACCGGTGGCATTGGACAGAGGACAGACAGAGATTTAATTTGATTCAAGAATCATTAAATTTCGATTTCTGAGCAGAGAGTTATGCCGCTTTTAATGCGGGTTTACATTCCAGCTCGAAGAAAAAGAAATAAATTAAAGCTTTGTCCTTTTAGATGCGAAAAAGAATCGAGTGTAACGGAACGTTTTATGAAGTTGTTTAAAGCTTTTATTTGTGTTTTATTAGCAGGGTAATAACATAGAATAAAAGAAATAACAACATGCATAAAACGATTCAAGTAAATAAACGAAACTAGCAAGAAAATAAAACTAGTCACAAAATTTACTCGAAAAATCTCAAACCTTTAAAACACGTTTTTCAATATAAAAAATTAAAAACTTTTAGAACTGATTCTAATGTGTTTTAACATCATCCCAAACTTATAGAAAAACAACATGGTTTTTAATTTAAAGGCATGAGCAATAAATTAAAAAAAAATCTAAGATTACAATTCTAACTTGTCACAAAATTAGTAAACTTTCGAAAACGATTTTCAAGCTCATAATTTAAAACCATGCACATGCATTCCTTTGACCATAGCTCTGATACCATTTGTTGGAATCGATCTAGGGTTTAAGAAAAAGATTAAACGCTTCGCAAAGCGGCGGAATTTTAAAAATTTTCTTTTTAAGTAAAACTAGTTTTTACTAACCTAGACAAGAGCATATGCATGTAAATAAAAACTAATATGAGCTATAAAAGTTACTAACCTTTTTGATGCTTGAACGTTGATGAGCCTTTGGAAGGTTGGCAACGTTCGTCTCCCCTCGCAGCACGTCTCTCTTTTCTTTCCTCGGGAACTCGAGCAACCACGATAGTTTCTATCACTAAATCACTCGAAAAGAAGGAATTAGTGAGTGGGCACTTTTAAACACTACGACTTGAGAACGAGTCTCGAAGTCGCAGAGCTAAAGACTAGGTCGAGTGAGGACCTAGGTGCCAAGACAAGAGAAAACCGAAAATAAACTAGAGAGAGAGAGAAGAGGACTTCGGCCAAGTTCTAGAGAGAGAGTCTCTCAAATCTCTTAAACTTGGATGAATGAATTGTGAGGAAATGGGGCTCCTATTTATAGGAGAGGTCTCACCTTCAATAAGGTAGTTTCCTCTTCTATAGAATATCACATATTCATGAGCAAAATAACCCTTATTTCCCATTCCTCTTAGGCGCCCAAGGCATCCTTCTAGAAGGCTAGGATTTGTTTCCTTTTTTGTTCCTTGGCTTGCCTATTAGTCTCTTGGCCGAAATTCCCATTGCTTGTGTGGGAAATTTGTTTCCTCTTTTTCTTTTGGCAAGTATCTAAATACATTTATGCACAAAATAAACTCTCTTGGTTGGGTATGTTGGGCGCCCAAGGTCTTCTAGAAAAGGCTTCTAGAAGCTTTTCCATTTGTTCATGACAACATGAAAAAGGCCCAATAAGAATTTTCAATAAAATTCTTATGAAATGAAATTAATTCACAAGGCCCAATGATCAAGTCATGGCCGAGTGAAACATGTCACAAAATGACCTTGTCAAAAAATTTATTGACATCCATTTCATCCTTTGTCTCAAAAGACAAAAATACCCTTTTAACTATTTTCGTTCTTGTTTTGGCTTAGCTTCCAGTTTAACTATTCCTATCGATGTGATTCGTGACAGTGACCTCATGGACCCAAATGAACAAAGCTTTAGCTAAACACTTGGACTCAAAAGTTCACAAACCTTTTCCAAGTTTAGCTTAATGCCAGCTGACTCCACTAAAGAGCTGACACTGAAAATCTCTCGGTTCAAATGAATTTGTTTTCTACTCAAGAATTCGACCTAATTATGATGAGCGGATCCACTGAATATTATCTATGTTTACCCTTCATGAATGTCATCAGCTAGTCGGGATTTACTAAATTACCATTTTACCCTTCTAGCTGTTATTTCCTCAACTCCTTTGTCGCTTGTGAATAAGTTAGAAACAATGTATTGACGAGGAGCTAACAAGTCACATTGTTTCATCCAAAAGAGTCAAGACTCAATTTGGACACTGGCCAGTTCATTTATTCACACTCCAAGGAACAAAGCATGAGGTGACATGCATTGCATTTCAGCAATCTTGTACATGAATTCCATATCTATGAGAACTTCACAAAGTTACTCATGACAGACTCACAACTTAGTACTTCACCAATAGGCCTTGTTCGGAATCACATAGTGAGTCCGAACTTTGACTTTCTCAAATGAGAATACTAAGGTGTGAAATGGCATGTCTCATTTCAGGATTAAGGTAAGCATGATGCAATTCATACATAGTGACTTCGAGACATAAGAGGTTAAATGGTTTGTTCTTATCTTGTCTCTAGAAGTGCACTGGTCAATTCAGTACCTTCGGAAGATACCTAGAAGAACTATAGAGTCCCCAACTCTCAATGCCTCATAACCAGACATCATAGATTCTTCTAACAATCATACTGAGGTCAATAGTCCTTTGACCCTAAGATTGCGAATATATCGTTTTAAGCAAACTACGAAGAGTTTGTTCATGCAAATCTACATTTGTCTCTTCGTAAGTTGTTAAGTTTGTTTATGGACTAAAAGACTATGGTTTTATCATAAAGCTTCAGACAAGGAAGATTGAATGAACGTTTCAACTTTATTAATGAATGAATAGGCAATTACAAGCAAGAGTCTTCATGAGACTTTATTACATCAAATGTTCAAAATAAAGACTACAACTCTTCTTGTGGGCACCATTGACAACATTTACATGATGAAATATCAATTTTATTTTAATTTAGAAATTAAATATGACTAATGAGTTTTTTTCATCGTCATGAAGTTACACCCACGTTGAACACATGAAGACTATGTTATATTACTAGTTGTTATAGTAAATTATAAGTGTTTGGAAAATTGAACTTCAATAATGTAAATAAATGATCATATATTTTTCAAATATCATCGTTCAAGTTATATTACTTATTTTTATAAGATCTTAGACCTTCAATAATTGTTTAAAATGACAAGTTATAAACCAATAAATCGTTAATTAAGTTTTACTATAAAGACTCACTAGTAGTTTCATAAGTAGACCGAAGCAACTAGTTCAACTATTACTAGTTGTCTAATTTTGAACCAGCCAACTAGAACCACTTTCATCAAGTTGTCAATAGACGACTAGTACGACCAGAAAGACCGTCTATAACAACTAGTCGACTATTCTCTAGTTATCCAAGTTCTCAAGTTATACGTATATATTTTAAGATGATCACACCTATATTTTGATTAATTTACTAGTAGTTTCATAAGTCGACCGAGGCAACTAGTTCAACTATTACTAGTGGTCTAATTTTGAACTAGCCAACTAGAACGACTTTCATGTAGTTGTCAATAGACGACTAGTACGACCAGAAAGACCGTCTATAACAACTAGTCGACTATTCTCTAGTTATCTAAGTTCTCAAGTTATACTTACGTATTTTAAGATGATCACACCTATATTTTGATTAATTTACTAGTAGTTTCATAAGTCGACCGAGGCAACTAGTTCAACTATTACTAGTTGTCTAATTTTGAACTAGCCAACTAGAACGACTTTCATGAAGTTGTCAATAGACGAATAGTACGACTAGAAAGACCGTCTATAACAACTAGTCGACTATTCTCTAGTTATCCAAGTTCTCAAGTTATACTTGTATATTTTAAGATGATCACACCTATATTTTGATTAATTTACATGATGAAATATCAAATTTATGTTAATTGATAAATTAAATATGACTAATGAGTTTTTTTCATCGTCATGAAGTTACACCCACGTTGAACACATGAAGACTATGTTATATTACTAGTTGTTATTGTAAATTATAAGTGTTTGAAAAATTGAACTTCAATAATGTAAATAAATGATCATATATTTTTCAAATATCATCGTTCAAGTTATATTACTTATTTTGATAAGATCTTAGACCTTCAATAATTGTTTAAAATGACAAGTTATAAACCAATAAATGGTTAATTAAGTTTGACTATAAAGACTCAGTAGTACTTTCATAAGTAGACCGAGGCAACTAATTCAACTATTACTAGTTGTCTAATTTTGAACCAGCGAACTAGAACCACTTTCATCAAGTTGTCAATAGACGACTAGTACGACCAGAAAGACCGTCTATAACAACTAGTCGACTATTCTCTAGTTATCCAAGTTCTCAAGTTATACGTATATATTTTAAAATGATCACACCTATATTTTGATTAATTTACTAGTAGTTTCATAAGTCGACCGAGGCAACTAGTTCAACTATTACTCGTGGTCTAATTTTGAACTAGCCAACTAGAACGACTTTCATCTAGTTGTCAATAGACGACTAGTACGACCAGAAAGACCGTCTATAACATCTAGTCGACTATTCTCTAGTTATCTAAGTTCTCAAGTTATACTTACGTATTTTAAGATGATCACACCTATATTTTGATTAATTTACTAGTAGTTTCATAAGTCGACTGAGGCAACTAGTTCAACTATTACTAGTTGTCTAATTTTGAACTAGCCAACTAGAACGACTTTCATGAAGTTGTCAATAGACGAATAGTACGACTAGAAAGACCGTCTATAACAACTAGTCGACTATTCTCTAGTTATCCAAATTCTCAAGTTATACTTGTATATTTTAAGATGATCACACCTATATTTTGATTAATTTACATGATGAAATATCAAATTTATGTTAATTGATAAATTAAATATGACTAATGAGTTTTTTTCATCGTCATGAAGTTACACCCACGTTGAACACATGAAGACTATGTTATATTACTAGTTGTTATTGTAAATTATAAGTGTTTGAAAAATTGAACTTCAATAATGTAAATAAATGATCATATATTTTTCAAATATCATCGTTCAAGTTATATTACTTATTTTTATAAGATCTTAGACCTTCAATAATTGTTTAAAATGACAAGTTATAAACCAATAAATGGTTAATTAAGTTTGACTATAAAGACTCACTAGTACTTTCATAAGTAGACCGAGGCAACTAGTTCAACTATTACTAGTTGTCTAATTTTGAACCAGCGAACTAGAACCACTTTCATCAAGTTGTCAATAGACGACTAGTACGACCAGAAACACCGTCTATAACAACTAGTCGACTATTCTCTAGTTATCCAAGTTCTCAAGTTATACGTATATATTTTAAAATGATCACACCTATATTTTGATTAATTTACTAGTAGTTTCATAAGTCGACCGAGGCAACTAGTTCAACTATTACTAGTGGTCTAATTTTGAACTAGCCAACTAGAACGACTTGTTGTCAATGGTGCCCACAAGAAGAGTAGTAGTGTCTATTTATGTACATTTGATGTCATATAGTCTTACGAAGACTCTTGCTTGTAATTGCCTATTCATTCATTAATATAGTTGAAACGTTCATTCAATCTTCCTTGTCTGAAGCTTTATGATAAAACCATAGTCTTTTAGTCCATAAACAAACTTAACAACTTACGAAGAGACAAATGTAGATTTGCATGAACAAACTCTTCGTAGTTTGCTTAAAACGATATATTCGCAATCTTAGGGTCAAAGGACTATTGACCTCAGTATGATTGTTAGAAGAATCTATGATGTCTGGTTATGAGGCATTGAGAGTTGGGGACTCTATAGTTCTTCTAGGTATCTTCCGAAGGTACTGAATTGACCAGTGCACTTCTAGAGACAAGATAAGAACAAACCATTTAACCTCTTATGTCTCGAAGTCACTATGTATGAATTGCATCATGCTTACCTTAATCCTGAAATGAGACATGCCATTTCACACCTTAGTATTCTCATTTGAGAAAGTCAAAGTTCGGACTCACTATGTGATTCCGAACAAGGCCTATTGGTGAAGTACTAAGTTGTGAGTCTGTCATGAGTAACTTTGTGAAGTTCTCATAGATATGGAATTCATGTACAAGATTGCTGAAATGCAATGTATGTCACCTCATGCTTTGTTCCTTGGAGTGTGAATAAATGAACTGGCCAGTGTCCAAATTGAGTCCTGACTCTTTTGGATGAAACAATGTGACTTGTTAGCTCCTCGTCAATACATTGTTTCTAACTTATTCACAAGCGACAAAGGAGTTGAGGAAATAACAGCTAGAAGGGTAAAATGGTAATTTAGTAAATCCCGACTAGCTGATGACATTCATGAAGGGTAAACATAGATAATATTCAGTGGATCCGCTCATTATAATTAGGTCGAATTCTTGAGTAGAAAACAAATTCATTTGAACCGAGAGATTTTCAGTGTCAGCTCTTTAGTGGAGTCAGCTGGCATTAAGCTAAACTTGGAAAAGGTTTGTGAACTTTTGAGTCCAAGTGTTTAGCTAAAGCTTTGTTCATTTGGGTCCATGAGGTCACTGTCACGAATCACATCGATAGGAATAGTTAAACTGGAAGCTAAGCCAAAACAAGAACGAAAATAGTTAAAAGGGTATTTTTGTCTTTTGAGACAAAGGATGAAATGAATGTCAATAAATTTTTTTTGACAAGGTCATTTTATGACATGTTTCACTCGGCCATGACTTGATCATTGGGCCTTGTGAATTAATTTCATTTCATAAGAATTTTATTGAAAATTCTTATTGGGCCTTTTTCATGTTGTCATGAACAAATGGAAAAGCTTCTAGAAGCCTTTTCTAGAAGGCCTTGGGCGCCCAACATACCCAACCAAGAGAGAATATTTTGTGCATAAATGTATTTAGATACTTGCCAAAAGAAAAAGAGGAAACAAATTTCCCACACATGCAATGGGAATTTCGGCCAAGAGGCTAATAGGCAAGCCAAGGAACAAAAAAGGAAACAAATCCTAGCCTTCTAGAAGGCTGCCTTGGGCGCCTAAGAGGAATGGGAAATAAGGGTTATTTTGCTCATGAATATGTGATATTCTATCGAAGAGGAAACTACCTTATTGAAGGTGAGACCTCTCCTATAAATAGGAGCCTCATTTCCTCACAATTCATTCATCCAAGTTTAAGAGATTTGAGAGACTCTCTCTCTAGAACTTGGCCGAAGTCCTCTTCTCTCTCTCTCTAGTTTATTTTCGGTTTTCTCTTGTCTTGGCACCTAGGTCCTCACTCGACCTAGTCTTTAGCTCTGCGACTTCGAGACTCGTTCTCAAGTCGTAGTGTTTAAAAGTGCCCACTCACTAATTCCTTCTTTTCGAGTGATTTAGTGATAGAAACTATCGTGGTTGCTCGAGTTCCCGAGGAAAGAAAAGAGAGACGTGCTGCGAGGGGAGACGAACGTTGCCAACCTTCCAAAGGCTCATCAACGTTCAAGCATCAAAAAGGTTAGTAACTTTTATAGCTCATATTAGTTTTTATTTACATGCATATGCTCTTGTCTAGGTTAGTAAAAACTAGTTTTACTTAAAAAGAAAATTTTTAAAATTCCGCCGCTTAACGAAGCGTTAAACTTTTTCTCAAACCCTAGATCGATTCCAACACGACTTTCATCTAGTTGTCAATAGACGACTAGTACGACCGGAAAGACCGTCTATAACAACTAGTCGACTAATCTCTAGTTATCTAAGTTCTCAAGTTATACTTACGTATTTTAAGATGATCACACCTATATTTTGATTAATTTACTAGTAGTTTCATAAGTCGACCGAGGCAACTAGTTCAACTATTACTAGTTGTCTAATTTTGAACTAGCCAACTAGAACGACTTTCATGAAGTTGTCAATAGACGAATAGTACGACTAGAAAGACCGTCTATAACAACTTGTCGACTATTCTCTAGTTATCCAAGTTCTCAAGTTATACTTGTATATTTTAAGATGATCACACCTATATTTTTATTAATTTACATGATGAAATATCAATTTTATGTTAATTTAGAAATTAAATATGACTAATGAGTTTTTTTCATCGTCATGAAGTTACACCCACGTTAAACACATGAAGACTATGTTATATTACTAGTTGTTATAGTAATTTATAAGTGTTTGAAAAATTGAACTTCAATAATGTAAATAAATGATCATATATTTTTCAAATATCATCATTCAAGTTATATTACTTATTTTTATAAGATCTTAGACCTTCAATAATTGTTTAAAATGACAAGTTATAAACTAATACATGGTTAATTAAGTTTGACTATAAAGACTCACTAGTAGTTTCATAAGTAGACCGAGGCAACTAGTTCAACTATTACTAGCTGTCTAATTTTGAACCAGCCAACTAGAACCACTTTCATCAAGTTGTCAATAGACGACTAGTACGACCAGAAAGACCGTCTATAACAACTAGTCGACTATTCTCTAGTTATCCAAGTTCTCAAGTTATACGTATACATTTTAAGATGATCACACCTATATTTTGATTAATTTACTAGTAGTTTCATAAGTCGACCGAGGCAACTAGTTCAACTATTACTAGTGGTCTAATTTTGAACTAGCCAACTAGAACGACTTTCATCTAGTTGTCAATAGACGACTAGTACGACCAGTAAGACCGTCTATAACAATTAGTCGACTATTCTCTAGTTATCTAAGTTCTCAGGTTATACTTACGTATTTTAAGATGATCACACCTATATTTTGATTAATTTACTAGTAGTTTCATAAGTCGACCGAGGCAACTAGTTCAACTATTACTAGTTGTCTAATTTTGAACTAGCCAACTAGAACGACTTTCATGAAGTTGTCAATAGACGAATAGTATGACTAGAAAGACCGTCTATAACAATTAGTCGACTATTCTCTACTTATACAAGTTCTCAAGTTATACTTGTATATTTTAAGATGATCACACCTATATTTTGATTAATTTACATGATGAATTATCAATTTTATGTTAATTGAGAAATTAAATATGACTAATGAGTTTTTTTCATCGTCATGAAGTTACACCCACGTTGAACACATGAAGACTATGTTATATTACTAGTTGTTATAGTAAATTATAAGTGTTTGAAAAATTGAACTTCAATAATGTAAATAAATGATCATATATTTTTCAAATATCATCGTTCAAGTTGTATTAATTATTTTTATAAGATCTTAGACCTTCAGTAATTGTTTAAAATGACATGTTATAAACAAATAAATGGTTAATTAAGTTTGACTATAAAGACTCACTAGTAGTTTCATAAGTAGACCGAGGCAAGTAGTTCAACTATTACTAGTTGTCTAATTTTGAACCAGCCAACTAGAACAACTTTCATCAAGTTGTCAAGAGACGACTAGTACGACCAGAAAGACCGTCTATAACAACTAGTCGACTATTCTCTAGTTAGCCAAGTTCTCAATTTATACTTACATGATGAAATATCAATTTTATGTTAATTGAGAAATTAAATATGACTAATGAGTTTTTCTCATCATCATGAAGACTATGTTATATTACTAATTAATGATTAATTAAGTTTGACTATAAAGACTCACTAGTAAATTCATATGTCGACCGAGACAACTGGTTCAAATAGACATTAGTTGTGTTATTTGGAACAAGCCAATTAGGACGACTCTCAACTAGTTGTCAGTATAAGACTAGTTCGACCAGAATAACCATTTATGACGCGTTGAACTAGTTGAACCACTCTATTACTAACCTAACCACTTGTACATGTCGAACTAGTTGAACTCGTTGGCATGAAAAATACTCCAGTTTTTGTCCATATTAGGGCGACTAGTTCGATGTATATTTAGTCATCTCAGTCGAACTAGTAATTATGAACCAGTTTTTGTTCATTATTAGGCGACTGATTCAACCGGTCTTTGGTAGTTCCGGTCGAACAAATATTTAGATTAGTGTGCTCTCTGTTTGGACGACCACGTAAACTAGGTTGTGGTTGTCTTTGTTTTTCATTCAAAATTTAGAAAACAGGTTCAACTCAACACTAGTCGACCTGGTTAATCAAATATTTTCAAATTTTAAAACTAAAGACTAAACAATAAATAAATAAGTAGAAAATATAATATCATGAAAATGGTTAATTAAGTTCAACATTCAAATAAAACAAAATAGTATAAATAACATAATGTTAAGAAATACGCAATATCATGTCAAATTTCAACTAGATTGACCAAAACTTCTAATCTTACGCTTTTGGTATTCTCCAACTGAAGGAAATCTCGTTTGTTGGAGTCTTCCACGCTTGGCTTTGAACTCTGGAGCATAGACTTTTATGTCTTGCACATCATCTGGGACTATCCACTCTGACAAGTCTGGAACAGGGTAGATTGTCTGAATATAAGCCAATGACCATAACTCTTGTTGTCGGTCGTTTTCGGAAAACCCGAGACACCAAGAAGACACGCCATTCAAAGGGCCGATGGTCAGGCCGGATGTCCTAAAGAGCGGCGAGCCTTCTCTCACGAGTCGACTGACAAGTCCTCGTGCCAAATCCTCATGCCCCTCGAGTCGAGCCCCGAGTCGTTCCTCGAGTCGAGCCTTGGGTTGTTCCTCGAGTCGAGCCTCGAGTCGGTCTCCTCGAGTCGAGCCTCGAGTCGCTCCTCGAATCGAGTCACTCTCGCCAAGTAGAAACCTTCATATTTCATGTGGCAAGAATGGTATTCGAAGGCCCGCAAGAGCCCGGCAAGACGAGCCGCCCACTACGCACACAACGCGCTGCGCCGGCCAGCCGGGCAGCAAGCAGCGCGCCGCGCCGGCCAGGCAGCGCGCCGCGCCGGCCAGGCAGCGCGCCGCGCCAGTCAAGGCACCCTGCGCCGCGCGTCCTGCGCCGCGCATCCCGCGCCGCGCCCGGTGACCCGCGCGCCGCGCCCCCTGCGCCGCGCGCGCCGTGCGCCTCCACTTGATGCCACATGCGTTCCTAGTCCCACATGGACAAAAAAGAAGCCTTCTAAGGCCCCCAAACACCTATAAATACCCCCTCCCATTGAGGGGAAATCCATCCCATTCTTTCTCAAGGAACTTGAGACTTCTCTCCGCTTCTCTAGATGCCATCCTTGGCCTGAAGCGGATTCTCCACGATTTCTCGCTCTCGGAGATTCTGAAGCGCTTTCCGGGGACTCCCGAGTGCCGGCTCTCTTGATCGAGCGATTAATCTTGAGCCCACGAGTGCTCTAACGGTTTTCTACTGAAAATCGCCTACGCGTCTAGCCCCCTAGACGCGTCCGTCATTTCTGACAAGAAATCGCCTACGCGTCCGGCATTTCCAACTAGGAATCACCTACGCGTCCGGAATCTCCGCCACAACAAGACACTCTTGACTTAGAGTCTTCCACGTCTCCAAAAGAGAGAAAACACACATTCTCTCTCGCATACGCGATCTCCGAAGTTCTGAGACGTCGCCGAGGACTCCTCCGTGCCTCGTCTCCTTCGTTGAGCACGCCTCTCCATCAAGGCTCCGCGCCTCATACAGCGTCTTTCACGCTTGAACTACGTTCTGACCTGATCCCACACACGGGTACGTAGGCAGCCGACAACCAAGGCACGGTCACTCCTCCTCCTCACCCCCTACCTCTCCCGAGAGGCGGGTTGATCGGAGAAAACCCTAGCTCGAGACTATCGAGTTCCCACTCTTGGCCCGGGTGCGATCACTTGGTCCGGCCTTGGATCGAACCGCCCGTGGTTTTAAATAGTTGTTCATTTTCGTGCGACAACATTTTGGCGCTAGAAGGAGGGGACTTCCCGACCTGTTCAGCCCGAAATCCCTTCTGTTCATCTTCTTCTTTTCTTCTACAAACTCAACTTTCTCAAAAGATGAGTACTCAACCACCCGTACGTTCTGAGGGCGTGAACAACCCCGAAAACGTCACTGGGACCAAGAAATACTTCTTGCGCTCCCGAGCGCATGGTGACGAAGAGTCGCTCCATGAAGAGAGCTCGACCCGCTCACCATCTCCATCTCCAGATAGCAGGGACCACCGCATCATGGAGTTGGAGGAGAACGTCCGCCAACTAAAGGCAAAGAACGCGAGGTACCACAGCCGACTGGCTGCGAAGCAACCCGCACATAACGCAATGACCCCCAACGGGGATCCTGAGAACCTCAACGAGGAAAGCCACGACCGTGACCCTGACTATGAGGGTACTTGCGATCCGGAGGATATCGAGACTTCTCTCACGAAGGACGGAGGACTCCCCGCCATGTTTGAAGCCGGTCCTTCGAATCCCCTACCCCGGAAAGGCGACGTGTCGGCTGCTTCTCAAGAGGGAAACTCACGACGCTCGGCCCTCGACCGACTAGGTCGAAGGGAGAACGTTGAGGAGAGTCAGGGCACGCGGAGAGCGCGCCGTCGCAGACGAAGCCTGCGCCTCCGAACGACCAGCCCAGATCTTAGGGATCACCTCACCGCCCAACGCATCGAGCGTGGCGATGACCTAAGGGAGCGACTAAGCTCTCGGCCAAACATCCCCGCAGCAGCCCCAACTAACGGGAACCGCCGAACGGGTCAAGGGTCAAATGAAAGACGACAGGTGACTCCTCCCGAACAGGGAGTTACTCCGACTACCGGTCTCGATGTGATCACAATGATCCACAATCTTCGAAATGAAGTACGAGATCTCCGAGAACACGGAATAGGCGGAAGTGCCTATGGGGTCGTTGAGGAGAAGTCCTCGCCTTTCACGGCTCAGATATTGGCTGAGGTATGTACGGGAAATTTCAAACTCCCGAACCTCGCTCCATATAATGGAAAAGCAGATCCTGCTTACCACATCCAGCACTATGAAACCTGGATGACGATGCAGGGTGTCACTCCCGGCGTTATGTGCCAAGCTTTTAGTCTTACCCTCGCCGGACCCGGCTTCGAGTGGTTCAAGAACTTAAAGCCGGGAAGCATCCGCTCGTTCAAAGACCTGAAGGACATGTTCCTAGCACGGTTCGCTACGTCTATGGTCCAAAAGAAGACCAAGATGTACCTGTGGTCAATCAGGCAAGAGGATGGCGAGTCTCTTAGACGATACCTCGCCCGATTCACTGAAGAATCGAATAAGGTCGACCGCTTTGACGACAAAGACGCAATCACCGCCATCACTGAAGGCTTGCGCACAAGTGACTTCCTTAAGTCCATCGTCGGCCGTGTCCCTTCTACCATGGCCGAGTTAATGACTCGAGCCAAGACCTTCATGGGAGTCGAAGATTACCTCGATGGTCGCAAGGGCAATGATCAAAGCCCTCACCACCGAGACGAGCCTAGCAACGAGCAAGGAAACTCCCGTAAAAGGCGAAACAGAGGAGGTCAGACTTTTAATAGACGACCTCCGATGCCCCAGAAGCCGCGACTTGCAGAAGACTTTAAGGGCTACTCGTCGTTCACACCGTTGAACACAACGCCGGAGCAAATCCTAGCTTTAGCGCGTGACAAGTTCACTCCCCCGGCTCCAATGAACAAAGATCCCGCGACTCGCGATAGATCTAAATATTGCGAGTTCCATCAGGAATACGGTCACTTGACCTCTGAATGCTATAGTCTTAAAAGGCAGATCGAGGCATTGATCCAACGGGGTGAGCTAAAAGAGTTCGTGTTACGCATGATTAGCGCTGCGGGCCCCACCTCGAACAGACCACAGTCTGGCAGGGGAGGAGGAACAGCCGCTTCTGCCGACCGAACCACGGCTACTGCCAATGCCAATCCTCAACTCCACGTTGTGACCACCATATTGGGAGGTCCACAAGATGGAGATTCGGCCCGACAACGGAAAAAATTCCTAAAGGCCGTGGCTCAAGAAGACGCTGCTATGCACGTCAACCTCACGTATGAAGAACCTCCGTCCGTGCCTCACAAGACGATGCATTTCACCAACAAAGAGGCCAAGCGAGTTGTGCATCCGCACAATGACGCAATTGTGCTCAAAGCCCAAGTAGCTAATAACTTGGTGAAAAGAGTTCTCATCGACAACGGCAGTGCTGCCGACATAATCTTCAAGTCCACCCTAGAGCGCATGAAGCTCGGGGGGCTACGCCCAACTCCGACCCAAACGCCTCTATTCGGGTTCACTGGGGAGAGAGTCATGACCGAAGGCATCATCGATCTACCGGTCACCTTCGGAACTCCCGGAGGCATTGAAGTCGTTCACATGGTCCCATTCCTAGTGGTCGACCAAGAGTCCCCCTACAACGTAATCGTTGGGCGACCCACACTGAACCGACTAAGGGCCATTACTTCAACATACCACCTACTGGTGAAGTTCCCTACCAAGAATGGAATCGGCAGCATGGCTGGAGACCAATCCCAAGCCAGAATATGTTACATCCAAGGAATCGATGGAAAGACCGCTAAAAAGACGGTTAACACGATCTCTCAGCTCAGAGATAGCGTCGAGTCGAAGTCCATAAAGACACCTGCATGACACCCAAGTGCAAGGTAATGGCGTCCTCATCAGAGACCCCACACGGTCTACCAGGTCATACATGGACGAGACACCGATCTATCGCCTGTGGAATGCGGAACACTGGAAGAGAGTACTACCACTAGCCAGCGATCCCCCCATTTTATTTCTTTGCTTTCTAAACATTCAATAAGGCCTACGAGCCAACGTTTTAGGATTTCAAATTTTTTGCAATATTAATAAAGTTCGATGTTTTTCTTTCAAAATCCACTTTATCAAAGATTTTTAATCATCAGGATTACACTTGTAAACCCAAAACTCGGGGGGCTAGTGCCATAGGCAATGGTAAGTACGCTCAAAATTCTCTAGAAAGTACGCTCCACAAAAAGAAAGCACGCTCCATCAAAGCAAAACACCCGAACACAAAACGGGAACAAGCGTGCACGTAAGACGCCTCCGTGGCGCGCCATAAGCCATCCCCGAGATGCAGGCTAAAGACGCCCCCGCGGCGCGCCCAAGAGACATCCCCGAGATGCAGGCTAAAGACGCCCCCGCGGCGCGCCCAAGAGACATCCCCGAGATGCAGGCTAAAGACGCCCCCGCGGCGCGCCCACGAGACATCCCCGAGATGCAGGCTAAAGACGCCCCCGCGGCGCGCCCACGAGACATCCCCGAGATGCAGGCTAAAGACGCCCCCGCGGCGCGCCCACGAGACATCCCCGAGATGCAGGCTAAAGACGCCCCCGCGGCGCGCCCACGAGACATCCCCGAGATGCAGGCTAAAGACGCCCCCGCGGCGCGCCCACGAGACATCCCAGAGATGCAGGCTAAAGTCGTCCCTCGCGACGCACCAAAGACGCCTACATGGCGCAACCTAAGACGCCTACATGGCGCGCTTAAGACGCCTACATGGCGCACGTAAGACGCATAAAGGCGCAGCCCGTAAGACGCCTACATGGCGCAATATAAGACGCCTACATGGCGCACATAAGACGCCTACATGGCGCACGTAAGACGCCTACATGGCGCAATATAAGACGCCTACATGGCGCACATAAGACGCCTACATGGCGCACTTAAGACGCCTACATGGGGCACGTAAGACGCCTACGTGACGCACCTAAGACGCCTACATGGCGCACTTAAGACGCCCACATGGCGCAACCAAGTCGTCCCTCGTGACACACCTAAGTAACCTACATGCCGCATCTAGGCCATCCCTCATGACGTGCCTACGATGCCTAAAACAACGCACGCAGCCGTCTCTAATGACGCGCTCTGAGTCACCGCAAGGCGCTGTGTATGATGACTAATCGGAACGCACCTGAACAGCCATACAAGGCGCAACTCATGTCATCTTCACCACCGCCGACTAAGCACAATCACACCCGCCTCTGAGCAAGAACCTCGCTCGGCCTGAACCAGCTGAGACCTCGCTCCTCGAGTTGAGTCATTCTCCTCGAGTCGAGCCTTGCTCCTCAAATCGAGTCAGTCTCCTCGAGTTGAGCTTCGCTCCTCGAGTCAAGTCATTCTCCTCGAGTCGAGCTTCGCTCCTCGAGTCGAGTCATTCTCCTCGAGTCAAGCTTCGCTCCTCGAGTCGAGTCACTCTCCTCGAGTCGAGCCTTGCTCCTCAAATTGAGCCATTCTCCTCGAGTCGAGCTCTGCTCCTCGAGACGAGTCATCCTCCTCGAGTCGAGCTTCGCTCCTTGAGTTGAGCCATTCTCCTTGAGTCGAGCATCGCTCCTTAAAGTCGAGCCGCTCTCCTTGAATCAAGCCTTGCTCCTCGAGTCAGGACATCCTCCTCAAGTCGAGTCACGCCGAGCCATGCTCCTCGAGTCGAGTCACTCTCCTCGAGTCATCCTCCTCGAGTCGAGCTTCGCTCCTTGAGTTGAGCCATTCTCCTTGAGTCGAGCATCGCTCCTTAAAGTCGAGCCGCTCTCCTTGAACCGAGCCTTGCTCCTCGAGTCAGGACATCCTCCTCAAGTCGAGTCACGCCCTCCTCGAGTCGAGCCATGCTCCTCGAGTCGAGTCACTCTCCTCGAGTCATCCCCCTCGAGTCGAGCATCACCCCTATCATCAAGTCATTCTCCCCGAGTTGAGTCTTGCTCCTCGAATAGAGTCATGCACCTCGAGTCGAGCATCGCTCCTCGAGTAGAGTCATATTCCTTAATGTCCAGCCAGTCTCCTTGAGTCGAATCTAGCCCCTCGAGTTGAGACTTGAGTCGGCTCCCCGAGTCGAGCCTAGCCCCTCGAGTTGAGACTCGAGTCGGCTCCCCGAGTTGAGCTTCGCTCCTTGAGTTGAGACTTGATTCAGTCTCCTCAAGTCGAGCTTCGCTCCTCGAGTCGAGCCTTGAGTCAGTCTCCTCGAGTCGAGTCCCGCTCCTCGAACAAACGCCTGGAGCGACCTGAAGAACAGGTCAGCCAAGGTAGAGACCCGCGCTCGCGCCTGGGGAATAAGGGCCGATCTTCCGAACGCAGACGAAGAAGCGTCACCAAGGCGGGAATGGCGGATGCCCCGTGAGGCCGACTTATGCTTGATGCGTGGTCAAACTTTTAGCGTTTATCCCCGAGCAGTCGAAGCCCTCCGGTGCGGCAGAGCCTTCCGCCAGGTGCCGCTCCGTCTTCTCGAAGCATCAGCCCGCAGCATCAACCTCCGTCTTCGAGACCTCGGAATGAGCACGCCTTTGCAAAATGCAAAAGTGCAGTCGCCTTCCAAGCTGGCCGAGACGGAAGCCATGATCTTCCCCTAATAGGTCACGATTACACAATTGTCACCCTGCTAGTCACCGTCGAGTCCCATGGACTCCGGGTTGATGATATCATCAAACAAAACGCCATCGAAGATAGACTTGGGCATGACCTCGCCCAAAGATCAATAAGCCGCGACACGCCGGCACGCCTCTACATAAATGCACGCCCCACTTGCGCATGCATATCCCATTTGCTCCGGGGCTAGAGCGACGAACGCAAGCGCGTTCGCCTCGCCCACGTTGAGCTACGCCTCCTATCCGCTTGGATCCTCCTCCACGTGTACATCACACACTCGTGTCGAGAGAGACGGAAAAGCGAGAGAGAGCACTAGCAATTGTGAGAGTATTCTTTATAATCACAAAGGCTTCGCAACAGTGAAGCTCTGGAAAGTCTATTTTCCTCAAACACCCGGCGGAAACAACTAAAAGTTCACCGCCCGGGGCCTCCCGAGCAATGAACTTGGGGGGCTAATGTTGTCGGTCGTTTTCGGAAAACCCGAGACGCCAAGAAGACACGCCATTCAAAGGGCCGATGGTCAGGCCGGAGGTCCTAAAGAGCAGCGAGCCTTCTCTCACGAGTCGACTGACAAGTCCTCGTGCCAAATCCTCATGCCCCTCGAGTCGAGCCCCGAGTCGTTCCTCGAGTCGAGCCTTGGGTTGTTCCTCGAGTCGAGCCTCGAGTCGGTCTCCTCGAGTCGAGCTTCACTCCTCGAGTCGAGCCTCGAGTCGCTCCTCGAATCGAGTCACTCTCGCCAAGTAGAAACCTTCATATTTCATGTGGCAAGAATGGTATTCGAAGGCCCGCAAGAGCCCGGCAAGACGAGCCACCCACTACGCACACAACGCGCTGCGCCGGCCAGCCGGGCAGCAAGCAGCGCGCCGCGCCAGTCAAGGCACCCTGCGCCGCGCGTCCTGCGCCGCGCATCCCGCGCCGCGCCCGGTGACCCGCGCGCCGCGCCCCCTGCGCCGCGCGCCGCGCGTTGTGCGCCGCGTGCGCCGTGCGCCTCCACTTGATGCCACATGCGTTCCTAGTCCCACATGGACGAAAAAGAAGCCTTCTAAGGCCCCCAAACACCTATAAATACCCCCTCCCATTGAGGGGAAATCCATCCCATTCTTTCTCAAGGAACTTGAGACTTCTCTCCGCTTCTCTAGATGCCATCCTTGGCCTGAAGCGGATTCTCCACGATTTCTCGCTCTCGGAGATTCTGAAGCGCTTTCCGGGGACTCCCGAGTGCCGCCTCTCTTGATCGAGCGATTAATCTTGAGCCCACGAGTGCTCTAACGGTTTTCTACTGAAAATCGCCTACGCGTCTAGCCCCCTAGACGCGTCCGTCATTTCTGACAAGAAATCGCCTACGCGTCCGGCATTTCCAACTAGGAATCACCTACGCGTCCGGAATCTCCGCCACAACAAGACACTCTTTACTTAGAGTCTTCCACGTCTCCAAAAGAGAGAAAACACACATTCTCTCTCGCATACGCGATCTCCGAAGTTCTGAGACGTCGCCGAGGACTCCTCCGTGCCTCGTCTCCTTCGTTGAGCACGCCTCTCCATCAAGGCTCCGCGCCTCATACAGCGTCTTTCACGCTTGAACTACGTTCTGACCTGATCCCACACACGGGTACGTAGGCAGCCGACAACCAAGGCACGGTCACTCCTCCTCCTCACCCCCTACCTCTCCCGAGAGGCGGGTTGATCGGAGAAAACCCTAGCTCGAGACTATCGAGTTCCCACTCTTGGCCCGGGTGCGATCACTTGGTCCGGCCTTGGATCGAACCGCCCGTGGTTTTAAATAGTTGTTCATTTTCGTGCGACAACAACTCTTTCAAGTAATACTTCGAGCATAGCGTATACATGTTGTTTGGACCACCAGGGAAAGTAGCTAGGGCATGTGCACTTGGAATTTTGTCAATATAAAAAACTTTACAAGTACAAGTTTTCTTCTCCAAATCCACTAAAAAACTACCATCTTCTCCTGTTACGTTGAACGCAAGAGTACTCACTAGTACAAAAAACAGCATTGGGTGCGACTTTTTTCGCAGCTAAAAGTCAAAAGTCGCACCCAATGATACCTTTAGGTGCGACTTTAGGTGCGACAAAAAGTTCGCACCTAAAGGTCATGGGTGCGAAAAGTCTCACCCGATGGTCATGACTTTTAGGTGCGGTTTTCCGCACCCATATTCGCACCCATAAGTCAGAAAAGATATGCGAAAAACTCCGCGGGAAGACCAGTGGGTGTGACTTTTCGCACCCAAAGGCCTATCCGCCAAACCTTTGGGTGCGACTTGTCGCACCCAATGGCCTACCCGCCAAACTGTTTGGTGCGACAAGTCGCACCCAATGGCCTTCCCGCCAAACTATTGGGTGCGACAACGTCGCACCCAATAGCCTTCCCGCCATAATTTGGCGGGGAATGGTTGACCTTTGGGTGCGACTGTTCGCACCCAAAGGTCTAGCCGCTGAATTTTCGAGTGCGGATAGTCGCACCCTATAGTTTTTTTTTAATTTTTATTTATTTATTATGCTTATGAATTCTATAATTGTAATAAAATAATATGTACTAAATAGTTTATTAATTAGAAAATTCGTTAATTAATATTCATAATAATAATAAAAACTAACCATTTGTTGTTCGATTACAATAATTATTATAATGTATGACAAATAATTAAAAAAAATGTTCATTCTTTTCCCTTTCCTTTTCCTCGGTTTGTAAACCACTCCTTGAATATTTTACTCCCTCTTCCGCCAAATCTTCCTCCAGAACTGCTGCTACCTCCTCGTCCACTGCCGCTCGTACGCTCTCGTTGGAAATCTACTGAAGCTGGCGGCGTCGTCTGAGCATCTGCCATTGAAACTGATGGCGGCGTTGTCTGATGCATAGGGTGCATCTGAGGCGATGGGTGCATTTGAGGCGACGGCGTCGTCTGAGGCATCTGTGGCATCGTGCTGGGCGACATCTGAGGCCTTTCTGGCATCGTGCCGGACGACATATGAGGCAAGGGGGAAAACTGCTGCGTGAACGCGAACAGTTTTCACTGCATCTCCTCCATCTGCTGTTGTTGGGCTCGCCTCATCTCATCCATAGCGAGTTGTTGTGCCGCCACCTGAGCTTGGAGCTCGCCAACCACTAGATCTGGAACGCGGCGCCGCGACGAGCCTGAGCCTGACGCCGAGCTTTCGTCCTGAGCCTGAGCAATAGCCCAAGATGATCTCAGGACCGTTGGACCTATTCCAACGTACCAATCTTGACGGTTCCCGAGAATTTCTAGCATCGCGTGCTCCTCTGCGTCGTCCTGGTTAAAGACTACGCCTTGCTCTTCTGCTTGTCGCTGAAGATCCGCCAGTAGAGTAACTATCCGCGCCTTTACACATAAAAAAAATTATTAAAAATTAATTATTATGTAAGTAACGTAATCTTAATTATCACATATGACTTACATGTGCTCGTCTCGCCCAATCTGTCGTCCATTCACCTTTTCTATTATGGTGTTTTTTCTCCCACGTCGTTAACGCGGAGCCCAAAGTCCCATCATCCTTACTCTGCAATTGTTATGAAAATATAAGTATTGAATTTATTTCAAATTAAGTATTTCAAAATTAGAATAACTTACTTTCAAATGACGATGAGCCAAGAAAGAAAGAGATCCTTGAGTCGACCTCGTCTTCTTCTTCTTCGAATTCTCCTTGTTGCGATTAGACTTTTTCTGCAAATAATTAATTTTGTCATTATTCAATCTGATAAAGATATTGTGATTTATTACAATCATACATTACGTACCTTCCAATCGTCAGTTGCAAACTCGTCTACCACCGCCTCCCAATCCTCTTTCTTATATTCCGGTGGTGTTTTCGCCTTAACGTTTTCTTTGCTCCCACAAAACTCCAACCTGAACTTCTCTGATAGCTTGGACTTCTGGTTGCGTCGCCTGATCTTGGCATTCCGAATGATAGCCTGATCAATCGTATTCTGATAGCAATCCGCAGGCAGATCCTCGCCAGTGTCAGGATCCGTGTACACAAATCTGAAATCCGAATGAAGTGCGCTCAAAATAGCAGCCAACGTCTGGGGCGTCACTTCACTCCAATCACGAGTCGTAGGCGGGATATGTGCTTTCACCAAATCACCGAGGCAGTTGTTAAATAGTCCAACCTTTTTATTTTCTTTCCTTATCTCTTGATAGAATGTTTGGTTTATTGGGTCCCACTTGACCACCTTCGCACCCGGTACAGCCTGTGTTGCTCGCGCCGACGTCGAGCCGGTTGTTGGTCCCCTTGATTTCTTAGGACCTTGGGAATCAGGTTCCTGTGGCGGACCTTGAGAATCCGGTCTCTGTGGCGAATCTTCACCAGAACCTGAAGCGGTCGACATCCTATAAAATGAAAACAACATTTGTAAATTGACATCGTATAAAATAAAACAACATTTGTGAACATACATCACAAAACAAAAGGGAACAACATCATACAAAAACGTGGGTGACACCACAGATATATTTTATTATAAAACCTCACATATGGCGGAGGAAAACGGTGGTTACGTAGATAGTTCTCATTCATCGTCATCACTACCTATATCAACATCAACATCAACATCTTCTCCCTCAAAAACGATGCATTCCTCATGATCCTCATCGTCTTCCTCACCATCGTCAACGATATTTACTAGCTCAGCATCTTCGATTTCATGTCGATGATTCAGACGATCGATGTTTGACAATTCTCACACACGTTCTTCTCTACGTGCATCACGTCCATGTTGTGTTTCAACTGCGACTCAGACCATTACGGCAACTCGTAAAAGATGCTTTTCTTGGTCCAATTCAGTTCGCACTAAGCTCGCTTTCATTTTTTGCCTACAGAGGCAGCGTGTTTGCCAGTAGTCGTGCAAGAAACACCAGCCAACTGAGCGAGTATGTCTTGCGAAGTCAACTTCTCGGGTTTATTTCGTTTCTCGTGCTTATATTTGTAGTGATCGTTGCTTTTCCTCAATCGGTGACGCCTTTTTAAGAACCGACGATGGTCGTAGTAGACGATCCTGTTTCTGACTTTTAGGGACGGCGTGTCAAAGTTGCACGTGGGGCAAGCGAGATACCCCTGGCCGCTCCATCCCGATAAATACGATCTAGCCGGAAAATCGTTTATCGTCCAAAGTAACGCGGCATGCAACCGAAACACTTCATCTTTGGCTCCATCACGAATGCGGACTCCATTCTCCCACAGTTCTTTAAGCTCTTCAACCACAGGCTGCAAAAAAATGTCCATATCTTTTCCTGGTGAATGAGGCCCCGGGATCAGAAGCGTGAGCATCAGGTACTCTTTCTTCATGCACAACCAAGGTGGCAAGTTGTACGCCGTAAATACTACAGGCCACATGCTGTATGATAGGTTCATATCCCCAAACGGGTTGAATCCATCCGCAGCTAGCCTAAGCCGCACGTTCCGAGGCTCTGCAGCAAAACCTGGGTATCTCTCGTCCAAATACTTCCACGCTGTACCATCCGCAGGATGTCGTAGAACGCCACCTTCCCTGACCCGATCTCTTTCGTGCCACTGCATATGAAGCGCCGTGTGTCGAGATGCGTACAGTCGCTTCAATCGATCTTTCAAGGGAAAATATCGCAATATCTTTTGCGGTATCTTCTTACCAGTTGGCTTCAATCTACTCTCATTACATATGGGGCACACGTCGACGTTCGCGAGATGTTTTCGGTCTACATCTCGTATCCCATGCCGAAACGCTTCAGCTTTGCTTTTGCCTCGTAGTGCTTCTCCGCTATTCGATTACCGGCTGGATGAGACTTCCTCAAAAGATGCAGCAGTTCTGTGAACGACTTGTTCGTCCAATGGTTCGTGACTTTAAGGTGCATCAACTGAACCAAGAATGACAATGACGAAAACTCCTTGCATCCAGGGTACAATTCCGCTTCCAACTCAGCAAACAAGTCTTCCACTTGCTCCTCCGCACGCACATCGCTCGGAGCTGGCTCCGTAACACCATCGAAATCCTCGTGATCTCTTATATCCTCCACAGCAGCATGTATTCCTCCTACTCCTCTCTGGGCTGTTTCTCCGATGGGGACTTCTTCAAGATGACCGACGGAACGCATGACCTCGCCATGATGATACCATTCTGTGTAGCCCGGGGTAAACCCTTTGTTTAGCAGATGATGCCTTACAACCCCAATGTCGTGCCATCTCACGTTGTTGCAAGGCTTGCATGGACATCGATATTCGTAATTATCGTTCGGAAATCTTCTTGCAGCGCAGATAAATTCATTAACTCCGATTTTATACTGCAAGGACAACCGATTGTTCTCGGTGATCCAATCTCTACTTGAATTGGACATTGATTTCGCTAAACGAAAGAGAAAATTAACAATTATTAATAGTTGTTGCTAAGGGACGAAGACGACTGAAATCGATTACTTATGTTGGCGCTGATGCCGAATAGTGCGGCTTAAGAGTTATTGCTAATTAAGGGACGAAGAACTATAAAGGTGAAATTATGAATTTTATGTTATTTGAAGTCGAATTGAAAAAATTAGGGTTTTGTGAATAATTGGTTGGAAACTCTACCGAAATTTCGGCAGAATTTCCCCTATAATTCTAACAAACCAAAAACTTGCAAACTCATTTAAAAATCATATACAAATCATCCAAAACTATCTTAATAATCAACTAAACCCTAAATCGATCCTCCGTGGCTCGATTACAACAAAAATTTAGTAATATAAACTCATTTATCAAAAATATGTAAACTAAAACTAAATTCTACAATAACTCAACTAAATTCAATTTCATGATTAACAATTGAACAAATAACTTAAATTATATGATATTAACTTAAAAAATTACTAAATAAATTAATTTCAATTACATAAAACATTTTACCAATTTTACTAATTATATCAAATTAATTTCAATTACATTATTAACAATTTTTATAATTGTATCAAATTAATTTCAATTGCATAATTAACAATTTTATCAAACTAACTACATTATTAATACATATATACATATAAAAAACTATTTAATTAGCTAACTAATTAACAATCAGACTATTTATACTAATTACAATTAATCTAAAGTAATTAAAAATGTTGTCAATGGTGCCCACAAGAAGAGTTGTAATCTTTATTTTGTACATTTGATGTAATAAAGTCTCATGAAGACTCTTGCTTGTAATTGCTTATTCATTAATAAAGTTGAAACGTTCATTCAATCATCCTTGTCTAAAGCTTTATGATAAAACATTAGTCTTTAGTCCATAAACAAACCTAACAACTTACGAAGAGACAAATGTAGATTTGCATGAACAAACTCTTCGTAGTTTGCTTAAAACGATATATTTGCAATCTAAGGGTCAAAGGACTATTGACCTTAGTATGATTGTTAGAAGAATCTATGATGTCTGGTTATGAGGCATTGAGAGTTGGGGAGTCTATAGTTCTTCTAGGTATCTTCTGAAGGTACTGAATTGACCAGTGCACTTCTAGAGACAAGATAAGAACAAACCATTTAACCTCTTATGTCTCGAAGTCACTATGTATGAATTGCATCATGCTTACCTTAATCCTGAAATGAGACATGCCATTTCACACCTTAGTATTCTCATTTGAGAAAGTCAAAGTTCGGACTCACTATGTGATTCCGAACAAGGCCTATTGGTGAAGTACTAAGTTGTGAGTCTGTCATGAGTAACTTTGTGAAGTTCTCATAGATATGGAATTTATGTACAAGATTGCTGAAATGCAATGTATGTCACCTCATGCTTTGTTCCTTGGAGTGTGAATAAATGAACTGGCCAGTGTCCAAATTGAGTCTTGACTCTTTTGGATGAAACAATGTGACTTGTTAGCTCCTCGTCAATACATTGTTTCTAACTTATTCAGAAGTGACAAAGGAGTTGAGGAAATAACAGCTAGAAGGGTAAAATGGTAATTTAGTAAATCCCGACTAGCTGATGACATTCATGAAGGGTAAACATAGATAATATTCACTGGATCCGCTCATCATAATTAGTTCGAATTCTTGAGTAGAAAATAAATTCATTTGAACCGAGAAATTTTCAGTGTCAGCTCTTTAGTGGAGTCAGTTGGCATTAAGCTAAACTTGGAAAAGGTTTGTGAACTTTTGAGTCCAAGTGTTTAGCTCAAGCTTTGTTCATTTGGGTCCATGAGGTCACTTTCACGAATCACATCGATAGGAATTGTTAAACTGGAAGCTAAGTCAAAACAAGAACGAAAATTGTCGAAAGGGTATTTTTGTCTTTTGAGACATAAAGATGAAATGGATGTCAATAAATTTTGACAAGTTCATTTGATGACTTAATGTCACTCGGCCATAATATGATTAACTGGGCCTTGTGAATTAATTTCATTTCATAAGAATTTTATTGAAAATTCTTAATGGGCCTTTCTCATGTTGTCATGAACAAATGAAGAAGCTTCTAGAAGCTCCTTCTAGAGAGACTTGGGCGCCTACCCTAATAGAGAAATAGGAGAGTTTATTTTGTGCATAAATGTATTTAGATACTTGCCAAAAGAAAAAGAGGAAACAAATTTCGTCCAAGAGGAAAGTGGGAATCGGCCAAGTGAGAGACAAGGCAAGGCCTTGAACAAAATAGGAAACAAATCAAGGCTTCTAGAAGCCTTGAGTTGGCCGAGTGTCTCAAAGGGAAAAAAGAGGAAATTGCTCATGAATATTTGATATTCTATAGAAGAGGAAACTACCTTATTGAAGGTGAGACCTCTCCTATAAATAGGAGCCTCATTTCCTCACATTTCATTCATCCTAAGTTTAAGAGATTGAGAGACTCTCTCTCTAGAACTTGGCCGAAAATCCTCTCTCTCTCTCTCTAGTTTATTTTCGATTTTTTCTTGTCTTGGCACCTAGGTCCTCACTCGACCTAGTGTTTAGCTCTGCGACTTCGAGACTCGTTCTTAAGTCGTAGTGTTTAAAAGTGCCCACTCACTGATTCCTTCTTTTCGAGTGATTTAGTGATAGAAACTTTCGTGGTTGCTCGAGGTGCCGAGGAAAGAAAGAGAGACGTGCTGCGAGGGGAGACGAGCGTTGCAAACTTTCCACAAGCTTCTTCAAAGTTCAAGCTTCAAGAAAGGTTAGTAAACTTCTAGCTCATATTGGTTTTTAATTACATGTACTTGCACTTGTCTAGGTTAGTAAAAACCGTTTTTACTTGTAAAAGAAATTTTTTAAAATTCCGCCGCTTACCGAAGCGTTAATTATTTTCTTAAACCCTAGATCGATTCCAACAAATGGTATCAGAGCTATGGTCAAAGATTAGCATGTACATGTTTTTAAAATTATGAGCTTGAAAATCGTTTTCGAAAGTTTACTAATTTTGTGACAAGTTAGAATTGTTATCTTAGATTTTTTTTTAATTTATTGCTCATGTCTTTAAATTAAAAAGCATGTTGATTTTCTATGAGTTTCGGATGTTTTTAAAACACATTAGAATCATTTCTAAAAGTTTTTAATTTTTTATATTGAAAAACGTGTTTTAAAGGTTTGAGAAATTTCGGTAAATTTTGTGACTAGTTACTTTGTCTTTCTAGTTTCTTTTATTTACCGTATTCGTTTTATGCTTGTTGTTATTTCTTTTATTCTATGTTATTACCCTGCTAATAAAACACAAATAAAAGCTTTAAACAACATCTTAAAACGTTCCGTTACACTTGATTCTTTTTCGCACCTAAGTAGGACCAAGCTTTAATTTATTTCTTTTTCTTCGAGCTGGAGTAAACCCGCATTAAAAGTGGCATAACTCTCTGCTCAGAAATCAAAATTTAATGATTCTTGAATCAAATTAAAGCTCTGTCTGTCCTCTGTCCAATGCCACCGGTTTTGGCTGAAAAGGACATCGGAGTCGCCAGATATGGCGATTTTACTCCGAGATGCGCGGCTGTCTGAAACTCCAGTTTTTTAGAAATCCGGATTTTCAAACCCCACTACCATGAGTTATAGAACTCTAATGAGAAAACTTTCTTGAGCAAAAATGTTTTTCATATGATTATAAACATGATGTGTAAGATTAAAAGTTTTGATTTTTGAAAGATTAATTGAAATTGAATTTTTACAAAACTAGTTTGAATTTTGAAAAACCGTTTTCACTTTCAAACTTGAAAAATATTTTGTCATCCAAATCAAATAAATTTTCAAAATGTTTTCAAAACTATATCTATATCACATATGTTCAAAATCTATATGCTCTTGAAAATTTAAGTGGGAGGTCTCCTTGTAGACAAGCCGAAAAATAAAAAGATGTGTAATCTCAAACTTTCAAGTGTTCGAGTGAGTTGAAGTTCACACTTCCCTCACGCACTTTCCCGAAATAGAAAATAGGAAAAGATCGAGTATGTACCTTGTGCCTTTATGCACTAATACTGCTCTGAACATGTCGATCTAGGATTCTCTTCTAGTTGTCCGCTCTGTCGCTCTCTAACTATGAAATTTGTTTCCGAACTTATAAGAGTCGATGAACCAACTCCAAAAACTAAGTGGGAGGGTTATATTCGTTGTTTATAACCCACGATCCCCAACACTAATGAAAGATGCAATAACGTGGGACTAAGAGCCGCTCTTGCGACCCTCACTTAAATGTGAGTACTCCAAGGCGTTATTGCTTCGATCATTGCTCAATGAGCTACGTCCGAGAGTGATGCAATGATGGCAAGGCCTCCCCTTGGGGGATTGTTTTTCAAAGCTGATCTTTTGGACTAAGTGGTTGGTTGCACACTTAGGCTCAATCCCTAGTATCCTCCCTTGAGGCTCTGCGAAAGGATGTGAGTGATCAAACCAATTTAAAAGGTGGCTAGTCGAAATAGATGTATTGACATCTTGGCTTAGCATTAATGATGTGTCATTTACTTATAAATGGAGATTTTTTGCGGCCTTCTCTTGAGGGAGTAAATTGTCGTTTGGTTTATAACACCTTTGGATTTTACAAAAGTCTTAATAAAACTTAAATCCTAAACCAAAGACTAATCATAAACTTGTTTCAACTTTTATAGGCAATATGTCTCTCAACCCTTTCTCTACAATTCTTTCCTCGAATAAACTCGAAGGCGACAATTACGTCGACTGGAAACGTAACCTCGACATAGTCCTTACTGTCGACAAGCACAAATGGGTTCTCACCACCCCCTGTCCTCAAACGAATGAAGATTCGACGCAAGAGGAGAAAGACGTCCTGGCGGCCTGGCTTCGATCCGATGAGATTGCGAGATGCTATATTTTGGCATCGATGAACAATGTGTTGCAACAACAACATCGTGATTATGAAACTGCCACCGATATGCTCTACAATCTCCATGAGATGTTTGGAGGGCAAGGACGTCAAGCTAGGCAACAAGCGGTCCGACAATTCATGAACTGTCGTATGAAGGCTGGAACTCCCGTTAGAGATCATATGATGCTGATCATTAGCTATCTCAACGAGATGGAGATTCTTGGATCTGAGATTGATGGGGAGACTAAAATAGATATGATCTTGGAAACTCTCCCCGAAACCTTTGATACCTTCAAGTTGAATTATTCCATGAACAAGCTGGAGTACACTGTTACCGAGCTCATGAAGGAACTTCAAACCGCTGAGGCACTCACTAAGAAAAAGAGGGCTCAAGGAGAAGTACATGCTACTGCCTCCACCTCTGGATCTAAGAAGAGACCTCGCAATGCCGAGAAGAAGAACCAACCTAAGGTTCAAACGAAGAAGAAGGCGCCAAAGGCTCCGAAGGTGGACAAGTCTAACGACAAGTGCCACCACTGCAACGAGCCTGGTCACTGGCGTAGGAACTGTCCTGCCTACCTCAAAACCAAAGCAAAAGGTATTGTACTTGTTACTGAAGCCTATTTAGTAGCTGATAATGTATCATCGTGGATTATTGACTCCGCTGCTACTAACCATATTTGCTGCTCCTTGACTGGTTTTAGGAAAAGCAAAAGCTTAGAGGATGGCCACTTCTGCTTCAAGTGGGGTGATGAGAGCGTGGTGTCTGCGAAGGCTGTGGGATCCGTGACGCTATCTTTTGAAGATCGAACTTTAAATTTGAATAATGTTTATTATGTTCCTTCCTTTGGGAAAAACCTAGTATCTGTTGCTCAACTTTTCGAGCAAGATTATTATTTAAAGTTTATAAAGAATGGAATTCGTATTTCTTTTTCTAATTCTTTCGTCACTGATGCATGTATGAAGAATGGTATTTTTTACATCTATCCCACTCAACCTTCTCTTTTAGACACCGAAATAGATAACGATCTAATTAGGGAGCCAAAGAGGATCAAACTTTCTGAATCCTCCGATCTAACAAAATCAACATACCTCTGGCACTTAAGACTTGGTCATATCAGTGTAGATAGGATTAAGAGACTAGTGAGGGATGGTCCACTCCAAGCCTCTGCAATAGGTTCACTACCTACTTGTGAATCCTGCATAGAAGGAAAAATGACTAAGCGACCTTTCTCCGATAAGGGTCGAAGAGCCACTGAGTTGCTGGAACTAATACATTCTGATGTATGTGGTCCGCTCAACCAACAGGCACGTTTAGGGTTTTAGTGGAAAAGCAAACTGGTAAAGTGATCAAAACCCTTCGATCTGATCGAGGTGGTGAGTATATGTCTGGAGAGTTCGATGACTTTCTTAAAGAAGAAGGTATCGCTTCTCAGCTTACCGCACCTGGCACACCTCAACAAAATGGAGTGTCAGAGAGAAGAAACCGAACTCTTATGGAGATGGTTAGATCGATGATGAGTTACTCATCACTCCCGCTTTCCTTTTGGGGATATGCCCTCGAAACAGCCGCCTACATTCTGAACCAAGTTCCGTCTAAAACGGTTCCTGGTACTCCTTATGAGAGATGGAATGGCCGTAAAGTGAATCTTGGCCGCATCCGAATTTGGGGTTGCCCTGCACACGTGCTGAGACAAAAGACTAGCAAGTTGACTAGTGGGTCGGAATTGTGCCTGTTTGTAGGATATCCGAAGGAAACCAAAGGTTTTACTTTCTATAGTCCCGAGGACGATAAGACTTTCGTTAGCACGAATGCTCGTTTCCTTGAGGAGGACTTTATGAAGAATGCGATGTTGGAATCGATCTAGGGTTTAAGAAAAAGTTTAACGCTTCGTTAAGCGGCGGAATTTTAAAAATTTTCTTTTTAAGTAAAACTAGTTTTTACTAACCTAGACAAGAGCATATGCATGTAAATAAAAACTAATATGAGCTATAAAAGTTACTAACCTTTTTGATGCTTGAACGTTGATGAGCCTTTGGAAGGTTGGCAACGTTCGTCTCCCCTCGCAGCACGTCTCTCTTTTCTTTCCTCGGGAACTCGAGCAACCACGATAGTTTCTATCACTAAATCATTCGAAAAGAAGGAATCAGTGAGTGGGCACTTTTAAACACTACGACTTGAGAACGAGTCTCGAAGTCGCAGAGCTAAAGACTAGGTCGAGTGAGGACCTAGGTGCCAAGACAAGAGAAAACCGAAAATAAACTAGAGAGAGAGAGAAGAGGACTTCGGCCAAGTTCTAGAGAGAGAGTCTCTCAAATCTCTTAAACTTGGATGAATGAATTGTGAGGAAATGAGGCTCCTATTTATAGGAGAGGCTTTACCTTCAATAAGGTAGTTTCCTCTTCTATAGAATATCACATATTCATGAGCAAATATTGCCTCTTTCCCACTTGAGAAACTCGGCCAAACAAGGCTTCTAGAAGCCTTGATTTGTTTCCAATTTTGTTCAAGGCCTTGCCTTGTCTCTCACTTGGCCGATTACCCTAAAGCATCCTTATGCAAATTTGTTTCCTCTTTTTCTTTTGGCAAGTATCTTGATACATTTATGCACAAAATATTCTCTCTTGGTTGGGTATGTTGGGCGCCCAAGGCCTTCTAGAAAAGGCTTCTAGAAGCTTTTCCATTTGTTCATGACAACATGAAAAAGGCCCAATAAGAATTTTCAATAAAATTCTTATGAAATGAAATTAATTCACAAGGCCCAATGATCAAGTCATGGCCGTGTGAAACATGTCACAAAATGACCTTGTCAAAAATTTATTGACATTCATTTCATCCTTTGTCTCAAAAGACAAAAATACCCTTTTAACTATTTTCGTTCTTGTTTTGGCTTAGCTTCCAGTTTAACTATTCCTATCGATGTGATTCGTGACAGTGACCTCATGGACCCAAATGAACAAAGCTTTAGCTAAACACTTGGACTCAAAAGTTCACAAACCTTTTCCAAGTTTAGCTTAATGCCAACTGACTCCACTAAAGAGCTGACACTGAAAATCTCTCGGTTCAAATGAATTTATTTTCTACTCAAGAATTCGACCTAATTATGATGAGCGGATCCACTGAATATTATCTATGTTTACCCTTCATGAATGTCATCAGCTAGTCGGGATTTACTAAATTACCATTTTACCCTTCTAGCTGTTATTTCCTCAACTCCTTTGTCGCTTGTGAATAAGTTAGAAACAATGTATTGACGAGGAGCTAACAAGTCACATTGTTTCATCCAAAAAAGTCAAGACTCAATTTGGACACTGGCCAGTTCATTTATTCACACTCCAAGGAACAAAGCATGAGGTGACATACATTGCATTTCAGCAATCTTGTACATGAATTCCATATCTATGAGAACTTCACAAAGTTACTCATGACAGACTCACAACTTAGTACTTCACCAATAGGCCTTGTTCAGAATCACATAGTGAGTCCGAACTTTGACTTTCTCAAATGAGAATACTAAGGTGTGTAATGGCATGTCTCATTTCAGGATTAAGGTAAGCATGATGCAATTCATACATAGTGACTTCGAGACATAAGAGGTTAAATGGTTTGTTCTTATCTTGTCTCTAGAAGTGCACTGGTCAATTCAGTACCTTCGGAAGATACCTAGAAGAACTATAGAGTTCCTAACTCTCAATGCCTCATAACTAGACATCATAGATTCTTCTAACAATCATACTGAGGTCAATAGTCCTTTGACCCTAAGATTGCGAATATATCGTTTTAAGCAAACTACGAAGAGTTTGTTCATGCAAATCTACATTTGTCTCTTCGTAAGTTGTTAAGTTTGTTTATGGACTAAAAGACTATGGTTTTATCATAAAGCTTCAGACAAGGAAGATTGAATGAACGTTTCAACTTTATTAATGAATGAATAGGCAATTACAAGCAAGAGTCTTCATGAGACTTTATTACATCAAATGTTCAAAATAAAGACTACAACTCTTCTTGTGGGCACCATTGACAACATGCGAAACCTAGAAGCAAAATTGTGCTTGAAGAAAAGTTGGGTGAGGAAGCTTCTACCTCATCTGTAAGAACTGTTCTTACCCCAACTGAAACACAACCTAACTCATGAGAATCTCGTCAAGTAGTACTTAGACGTAGTGGGAGGGCTACTCAAAAGCGTGACAGGTACATGTCTTATGGAGACTCTCTTGTAGCCGTCTCTGACATGGATGACCCTGTTTCCTATAGCCAAGCGATGGCTTGTTCTGAATCAAACCTTTGGCTTGACGCCATGAAAGTTGAAATGCACTCGATGTATGTCAACAAAGTCTGGAAACTTGTAGACCTTCCTGAAGGGATTAAGCCCGTAGGGTGTAAGTGGATATACAAGAAGAAAATGGGTCCTGATGGGAACGTCGAGACGTTCAAAGCATGACTTGTGGCGAAGGGTTATACCCAACAAGAAGGGATTGACTATGAAGAAACCTTCTCGCCAGTCGCAATGCTTAAATCCATCCGCATACTCCTATCCATAGCTGCAGCTCTCGACTATGAGATCTGGCAAATGGATGTCAAGACAGCCTTTCTGAATGGCAATCTTGACGAGCGCATTTACATGGCTCAACCAGACGGTTTCGTGGATAAAGGTCAAGAGACCAAGGGTTGTGAGTTGCTTAAATCCATTTATGGACTAAAGCAAGCATCTAGGTCATGGAATATTAGATTCGATGAAACTGTAAAGAGCTTCGGCTTTGAACAGTCAATAGATGAGCCTTGTGTTTACAAGTTAATACACGAAAGCAAAGTTGTGTTTCTGGTACTATATGTCGATGATATACTACTCATTGGTAATGACGTGAGTAAGTTATCTGAGGTTAAGGTCTGGCTAGCAAAGCAATTCGATATGAAGGATCTAGGAGAAGCTGCATACATTCTGGGAATCCAAATCTTTCGAGATAGGAAAAACCGGACCCTGTCGCTCTCTCAAGCATCTTATATTGATAAGGTGATGGATCGCTTCTCGATGCAAGACTGCAAGAGGGGTCAAACACCCTTTAGGCATGGAGTTTCACTCTCTAAGGACCAGTCTCCCAAGACTGCACAAGAGATTGAAGACATGAGGAAGATTCCTTACGCCTCTGCCGTAGGAAGCCTCATGTATGCTATGCTTTGCACTAGACCTGATATATGTTTCGCCGTTGGCGTAGTTAGCCGTTTCCAATCCAACCCTGGACCCGAGCACTGGATTGCTGTTAAGCATGTTCTTAAGTATCTTCGAAGAACTAGGAACTTGATGCTTACATACTTAGGTACTGACCTGACTATGACGGGATATACCGACTCCGATTTTCAAGCGGATAAGGATTCTAGGAAATCCACTTCGGGATCTGTGTTCATCCTTAATGGTGGAGCTGTCGTGTGGAGGAGTATTAAGCAATCTTCCATTGCTGACTCCACAATGGAGGCAGAATATGTGGCTGCTTGTGAAGCATCCAAAGAGGCTGTATGGCTTAAGAAATTCCTTAAGTATTTGGAAGTTGTTCCAAACATCGACGAGCCCATGATCCTTTATTGTGATAATAGTGGGGCTGTTGCTAACTCAAAGGAACCTAGAAGCCATAAGCGCTCTAAGCATATTGAGAGGAAATACCATTTGATTCGAGAGATCGTGCAGCGCGGAGACGTGGAAGTGAAGAAGATCTCAACGGTGGACAACCTCGCAGATGTTGTCAATGGTGCCCACAAGAAGAGTAGTAGTGTCTATTTATGTACATTTGATGTCATATAGTCTTACGAAGACTCTTGCTTGTAATTGCTTATTCATTAATAAAAAGTTGAAACGTTCATTCAATCTTCCTTGTCTGAAGCTTTATGATAAAACCATAGTCTTTTAGTCCATAAACAAACTAAACAACTTACGAAGAGACAAATGTAGATTTGCATGAACAAACTCTTCGTAGTTTGCTTAAAACGATATATTCGCAATCTAAGGGTCAAAGGACTATTGACCTCAGTATGATTGTTAGAAGAATCTATGATGTCTGGTTATGAGGCATTGAGAGTTTGGGACTCTATAGTTCTTCTAGGTATCTTCCGAAGATACTGAATTGACCAGTGCACTTCTAGAGACAATATAAGAACAAACCATTTAACCTCTTATGTCTCGAAGTCACTATGTATGAATTGCATCATGCTTACCTTAATCCTGAAATGAGACATGTCATTTCACACCTTAGTATTCTCATTTGAGAAAGTCAAATTTCGGACTCACTATGTGATTCCGAACAAGGCCTATTGGTGAGGTACTAAGTTGTGAGTCTGTCATGAGTAACTTTGTGAAGTTCTCATAGATATGGAATTCATGTACAAGATTGCTGAAATGCAATGTATGTCACCTCATGCTTTGTTCCTTGGAGTGTGAATAAATGAACTGGCCAGTGTCCAAATTGAGTCTTGACTCTTTTGGATGAAACAATGTGACTTGTTAGCTCCTCGTCAATACATTGTTTCTAACTTATTCACAAGCGACAAAGGAGTTGAGGAAATAACAGCTAGAAGGGTAAAATGGTAATTTAGTAAATCCCGACTAGCTGATGACATTCATGAAGGGTAAACATAGATAATATTCAGTGGATCCGCTCATCATAATTAGGTCGAATTCTTGAGTAGAAAATAAATTCATTTGAACCGAGAGATTTTCAGTGTCAGCTCTTTAGTGGAGTCAGTTGGCATTAAGCTAAACTTGGAAAAGGTTTGTGAACTTTTGAGTCCAAGTGTTTAGCTAAAGCTTTGTTCATTTGGGTCCATGAGGTCACTGTCACGAATCACATCGATAGGAATAGTTAAACTGGAAGCTAAGCCAAAACAAGAACGAAAATAGTTAAAAGGGTATTTTTGTCTTTTGAGACAAAGGATGAAATGAATGTCAATAAATTTTTTGACAAGGTCATTTTATGACATGTTTCACTCGGCCATGACTTGATCATTGGGCCTTGTGAATTAATTTCATTTCATAAGAATTTTATTGAAAATTCTTATTGGGCCTTTTTCATGTTGTCATGAACAAATGGAAAAGCTTCTAGAAGCCTTTTCTAGAAGGCCTTGGGCGCCCAACATACCCAACCAAGAGAGTTTATTTTGTGCATAAATGTATTTAGATACTTGCCAAAAGAAAAAGAGGAAACAAATTTCCCACACATGCTTGTAGGAAATTCGGCCAAGTGAGAAAAGGGAAAGCCAAGGAACAAAAAAGGAAACAAATCCTAGCCTCTAGGAGGCAGCCTTGGGCGCCCAACATGGAATGGGAAATAAAGGATTTTTGCTCATGAATATGTGATATTCTATAGAAGAGGAAACTACCTTATTGAAGGTGAGACCTCTCCTATAAATAGGAGCCCCATTTCCTCACAATTCATTCATCCAAGTTTAAGAGATTTGAGAGACTCTCTCTCTAGAACTTGGCCGAAGTCCTCTTCTCTCTCTCTCTAGTTTATTTTCGGTTTTCTCTTGTCTTGGCACCTAGGTCCTCACTCGACCTAGTCTTTAGCTCTGCGACTTCGAGACTCGTTCTCAAGTCGTAGTGTTTAAAAGTGCCCACTCACTAATTCCTTCTTTTCGAGTGATTTAGTGATAGAAACTATCGTGGTTGCTCGAGTTCCCGAGGAAAGAAAAGAGAGACGTGCTGCGAGGGGAGACGAACGTTGCCAACCTTCCAAAGGCTCATCAACGTTCAAGCATCAAAAGGTTAGTAACTTTTATAGCTCATATTAGTTTTTATTTACATGCATATGCTCTTGTCTAGGTTAGTGAAAACTAGTTTTACTTAAAAAGAAAATTTTTAAAATTCCGCCGCTTTGCGAAGCGTTTAATCTTTTTCTTAAACCCTAGATCGATTCCAACAAATGGTATCAGAGCTATGGTCAAAGGAATGCATGTGCATGTTTTTAAATTATGAGCTTGAAAATCGTTTTCGAAAGTTTACTAATTTTGTGACAAGTTAGAATTGTAATCTTAGATTTTTTTTAATTTATTGCTCATGCCTTTAAATTAAAAACCATGTTGATTTTCTATGAGTTTGGGATGATGTTAAAACACATTAGAATCAGTTCTAAAAGTTTTTAATTTTTTATATTGAAAAACGTGTTTTAAAGGTTTGAGAATTTTCGAGTAAATTTTGTGACTAGTTTTGTTTTCTTGCTAGTTTCGTTTATTTACTTGAATCGTTTTATGCATGTTGTTATTTCTTTTATTTTTATGTTATTACCCTGCTAATAAAACACAAATAAAAGCTTTAAACAACTTCATAAAACGTTCCGTTACACTCGATTTTTTTTTCGCACCTAAAAGGACAAAGCTTTAATTTATTTCTTTTTCTTCGAGCTGGAATGTAAACCCGCATTAAAAGCGGCATAACTCTCTGCTCAGAAATCGAAATTTAATGATTCTTGAATCAAATTAAAGCTCTGTCTGTCCTCTGTCCAATGCCACCGGTTTCGGCTGAAAAGGACATCGGAGCCGCCAGATATGGCGATTTTACTCCGAGGTGCGCGGCTGTCTGAAACTCCAGTTTTTTAGAAATCCGGATTTTCAAACCCCACTACCATGAGTTATAGAACTCTAATGAGAAAACTTTCTTGAGCAAAAATGTTTTTCATATGATTATAAACATGATGTGTAAGATTAAAATGTTTTGATTTTTGAAAGTTTAATTGAAATTGATTTTTTACAAAACTAGTTTGAATTTTGAAAAACCGTTTTCACTTTCAAACTTGAAAATATTTTGTCATCCAAATCAAATAAGTTTTCAAAATGTTTTCAAAACTATATCTATATCACATATGTTCAAAATCTATATGCTCTTGAAATTTTGAGTGGGAGGTCTCCTTGTAGACAAGCCGAAAAATAAAAAGATGTGTAATCTCAAACTTTCAAGTGTTCGAGTGAGTTGAAGTTCACACTTCCCTCACGCACTTTCCCGAAATAGAAAATAGGAAAAGATCGAGTATGTCCCTTGTGCCTTTATGCACTAATACTGCTCTGAACATGTCAATCTAGGATTCTCTTCTAGTTGTCCGCTCTGTCGCTCTCTAACTAGGAAATCTGTTTCCGAACTTATAAGAGTCGATGAACCAACTCCAAAAACTAAGTGGGAGGGTTATACTCGTTGTTTTGTAACCCGCGATCCCCAACACTAGTGAAAGATGCAATAACGTGGGACTAAGAGCCGCTCTTGCGACCCTCACTTAAATGTGAGTACTCCAAGGCGTTATTGCTTCGATCATTGCTCAATGAGCTACGTCCGAGAGTGATGCAATGATGGCAAGGCCTCCCCTTGGGGGATTGTTTTTCAAAGCTGATCTTTTGGACTAAGTGGTTGGTTGCACACTTAGGCTCAATCCCTAGTATCCTTCCTTAAGGCTCTGCGAAAGGATGTGAGTGATCAAACCAATTTACAAGGTGGCTAGTCAAAATAGATGTATTGACATCTTGGCTTAGCATTAATGATGTGTCATTTACTTATAAAAGGAGATTTTTTGCGGCCTTCTCTTGAGGGAGTAAATTATCGTTTGGTTTATAACACCTTTGGATTTTATAAAAAGTCTTAATAAAACTTAAATCCTAAACCAAAGACTAATCATAAACTTGTTTCAACTTATATAGGCAATATGTCTCTCAACCATCTCTCAATCTTTCTTTCCTCGATCAAACTCGAAAACGAAAACTACGTAGATTCGAAACGTAACCTCGACATAATACCTACCGTTAACAAGCACAAATGGGTACTCACCACCCCGTGTCCTCCTCTGACGAATGATGATTCAATTCAAGAGGACAATGACGCCTTAGCGGCCTGGCTTCGATCCGATGAGATTGTGAGGTGCTATATCTTGGCATCTATGAACAATATGCTGAAAGAGCAACATCGTGACATCAAGACTGCCGCTGACATGCTCTACAATCTCCTTGAGATGTTTGGAGGGCAAAGGCGTCAAACAAGGCTACAAGCAGTCCGACAGTTTATGAACTGTCATATGCAGGCTAGGACTCCTGTTGGAGACTTCATGATACTGATCATTAGTTTTCTGAATAAAATGGAAATCCTAGGATCTGAGATTGATGGGAAGAATATCATAGATATGATCTTAGAAACTCTCCCCGCATCTCTTGATACCTCCAAGATGAACTACTTCATAAACAAGCTAGAGTACACTGTTACCAAGCTTATGAAGGAACTTCACACTGCTGTAGGTCTCACTAAGACAAAGAGGAATCAAGGAGAGGCACATGCTACTGAGCACAAAGCCTCCGCCTCTGGAACTAAGAAGAGACCCTCCAAGGCCGATAAAAAGAACTTTCCCGCCTATCTCAAAGCAAAGGAACATAGTATTGTACTAGTAACCGAAGCATGCTTAGTAGCTGATAATGTATCAACGTGGATTCTTGACTCCGCTGCTACTAACCATATTTGTTGTTCCTTGAATGGTTTCAAGAAAACCAAAAGCTTAGAGGAAGGCGAGTTCTGTTTCAAATGGGGTGATGGGAGCCTGGTGTCCGCGAAGGCTGTGGGATCCGTGACGCTGTCTTTTGAAGACCGCACTTTAAACTTGAATAATGTTTATTTTGTTCCTACCTTTGGGAAGAACTTAATATCCGTTGCTCGTCTTCTCGAGCAAGATTATTGTTTAAAGTTCATTAAGAATGGAATTCGTATTTCGTTTCCTGATAATTCTTTTGTCACTGATGCATGTATGAAGAATGCTCTTTTCTACATCTATCCCACCAAACCTTCTCTTTTAGACACCGAAATAGATAACGATCTAATTAGGGAGCCAAAGAGGATCAAACTTTCTGAATCCTCCGATCTAACAAAATCAACATACCTCTGGCACTTAAGACTTGGTCATATCAGTCTAGATAGGATTAAGAGACTTGTGAGGGATGGTCCACTCCAAGCCTCTGCAATAGGTTCACTACCTACTTGTGAATCCTGTATAGAAGGAAAAATGACTAAGCGACCTTTCTCCGATAAGGGTCGAAGAGCCACTGAGTTGCTGGAACTAATACATTCTGATGTATGTGGTCCGCTCAACCAACAGGCACGTGGAGGATACGAATACTTCGTTACCTTCACTGATGATTACTCAAGATATGGGTTTGTCTATTTGCTTAAACACAAATCCGAGACCTTTAACGTATTTAAGGTCTTTAGGGCTTTAGTGGAAAAGCAAACTGGCAAAGTGATCAAAACCCTTCGATCTGATCGAGGTGGTGAGTATATGTCTGGAGAGTTCGATGACTTTCTTAAAGAAGAAGGTATCGCTTCTCAGCTTACCGCGCCTGGCACACCTCAACAAAACGGAGTGTCAGAGAGAAGAAACCGAACTCTTATGGAGATGGTTAGATCGATGATGAGTTACTCATCACTCCCGCTTTCCTTTTGGGGATATGCCCTCGAAACAGCCGCTTATATTCTGAACCAAGTTCCGTCCAAAACGGTTCCTGGTACTCCTTATGAACGATGGACTGGCCGTAAAGTGAATCTTGGCCGCATCCGAATTTGGGGTTGCCCTGCACACGTGCTGAGGCAAAAGACTAGCAAGTTGGCTAGTAGGTCAGAATTGTGCCTGTTTGTAGGATATCCGAAGGAAACCAAAGGTTTTACTTTCTATAGTCCCGAGGACGATAAGACTTTCGTTAGCACGAATGCTCGTTTCCTCGAGGAGGACTTTATGAAGGATGCGAAACCTAGAAGCAAAATTGTGCTTGAAGAAAAGTTGGGTGAGGAAGCTTCTACCTCATCTGTAAGAACTGTTCTTACCCCAACTGAAACACAACCTAACTCATCAGAATCTCGTCAAGTAGTACTTCGACGTAGTGGGAGGGCTACTCAAAAGCCTGACAGGTACATGTCTTATGGAGACTCTCTTGTAGCCGTCTCCGACATGGATGATCCTGTTTCCTATAGCCAAGCAATGGCTTGTTCTGAATCAAACCTTTGGCTTGACGCCATGAAAGTTGAAATGCACTCGATGTATGTCAACAAAGTCTGGAAACTTGTAGACCTTCCTGAAGGGATTAAACCCGTAGGGTGTAAGTGGATATACAAGAAGAAAAGGGGTCCTGATGGGAACGTTGAGACGTTCAAAGCACGACTTGTGGCGAAGGGTTATACCCAACAAGAAGGGATTGACTATGAAGAAACCTTCTCGCCAGTCGCGATGCTTAAATCCATCCGCATACTCCTATCCATAGCTGCAGCTCTCGACTATGAGATCTGGCAAATGGATGTCAAGACAGCTTTTCTGAATGGCAATCTTGACGAGCGCATTTACATGGCTCAACCAGACGGTTTCGTGGATAAAGGTCAAGAGACCAAGGTTTGTGAGTTGCTTAAATCCATTTATGGACTAAAGCAAGCATCTAGGTCATGGAATATTAGATTCGATGAAACTGTAAAGAGCTTCGGCTTTGAACAGTCAATAGATGAGCCTTGTGTTTACAAGTTAATACACGAAGGCAAAGTTGTGTTTCTGGTACTATATGTCGATGATATACTACTCATTGGTAATGACGTGGGCAAGTTATCTGAGGTTAAGGTCTGGCTAGCAAAGCAATTCGATATGAAGGATCTAGGAGAAGCCGCGTACATTCTGGGAATCCAAATCTTTCGAGATAGGAAAAACCGGACCCTGTCGCTCTCTCAAGCATCTTATATTGATAAGGTGATGGATCGCTTCTCGATGCAAGACTGCAAGAGGGGTCAAACACCCTTTAGGCATGGAGTTTCACTCTCTAAGGACCAGTCTCCCAAGACTGCACAAGAGATTGAAGACATGAGGAAAATTCCTTACGCCTCTGCCGTAGGAAGCCTCATGTATGCTATGCTTTGCACCCGACCTGATATATGTTTCGCCGTTGGCGTAGTTAGTCGTTTCCAATCCAACCCTGGACCCGAGCACTGGATTGCTGTTAAGCATGCTCTTAAGTATCTTCGAAGAACTAGGAACTTGATGCTTACATACTCAGGTACTGACCTGACTATGACGGGATATACCGACTCCGATTTTCAAGCGGATAAGGATTCCAGGAAATCCACTTCGGGATCTGTGTTCATCCTTAATGGTGGAGCTGTTGTGTGGAGAAGTATTAAGCAATCTTGCATTGCTGACTCCACAATGGAAGCAGAATATGTGGCTGCTTTTGAAGCATCCAAAGAGGCTGTATGGCTTAGAAAATTCCTTAAGTATTTGGAAGTTGTTCCAAACGTCGACGAGCCCATGACCCTTTATTGTGATAATAGTGGGGCTGTCGCTAACTCAAAGGAACCTAGAAGCCATAAGCACTCTAAACATATTGAGAGGAAATACCATTTGATTCGAGAGATCGCGCAACGCGGAGACGTGGAGGTGAAGTAGATCTCTGGAAGATCCATTCACCAAGGCCCTAGCGAACAAGGTCTTCGACCAACATCGTGAGGGATTAGGCATGTAGGACTACTCACATCTTCTTTGAGTCAAGTGGGAGTTTGTTGTCAATGGTGCCCACAAGAAGAGTAGTAGTGTCTATTTATGTACATTTGATGTCATATAGTCTTACGAAGACTCTTGCTTGTAATTGCTTATTCATTAATAAAAAGTTGAAACGTTCATTCAATCTTCCTTGTCTGAAGCTTTATGATAAAACCATAGTCTTTTAGTCCATAAACAAACTAAACAACTTACGAAGAGACAAATGTAGATTTGCATGAACAAACTCTTCGTAGTTTGCTTAAAACGATATATTCGCAATCTAAGGGTCAAAGGACTATTGACCTCAGTATGATTGTTAGAAGAATCTATGATGTCTGGTTATGAGGCATTGAGAGTTTGGGACTCTATAGTTCTTCTAGGTATCTTCCGAAGATACTGAATTGACCAGTGCACTTCTAGAGACAATATAAGAACAAACCATTTAACCTCTTATGTCTCGAAGTCACTATGTATGAATTGCATCATGCTTACCTTAATCCTGAAATGAGACATGTCATTTCACACCTTAGTATTCTCATTTGAGAAAGTCAAATTTCGGACTCACTATGTGATTCCGAACAAGGCCTATTGGTGAGGTACTAAGTTGTGAGTCTGTCATGAGTAACTTTGTGAAGTTCTCATAGATATGGAATTCATGTACAAGATTGCTGAAATGCAATGTATGTCACCTCATGCTTTGTTCCTTGGAGTGTGAATAAATGAACTGGCCAGTGTCCAAATTGAGTCTTGACTCTTTTGGATGAAACAATGTGACTTGTTAGCTCCTCGTCAATACATTGTTTCTAACTTATTCACAAGCGACAAAGGAGTTGAGGAAATAACAGCTAGAAGGGTAAAATGGTAATTTAGTAAATCCCGACTAGCTGATGACATTCATGAAGGGTAAACATAGATAATATTCAGTGGATCCGCTCATCATAATTAGGTCGAATTCTTGAGTAGAAAATAAATTCATTTGAACCGAGAGATTTTCAGTGTCAGCTCTTTAGTGGAGTCAGTTGGCATTAAGCTAAACTTGGAAAAGGTTTGTGAACTTTTGAGTCCAAGTGTTTAGCTAAAGCTTTGTTCATTTGGGTCCATGAGGTCACTGTCACGAATCACATCGATAGGAATAGTTAAACTGGAAGCTAAGCCAAAACAAGAACGAAAATAGTTAAAAGGGTATTTTTGTCTTTTGAGACAAAGGATGAAATGAATGTCAATAAATTTTTTGACAAGGTCATTTTATGACATGTTTCACTCGGCCATGACTTGATCATTGGGCCTTGTGAATTAATTTCATTTCATAAGAATTTTATTGAAAATTCTTATTGGGCCTTTTTCATGTTGTCATGAACAAATGGAAAAGCTTCTAGAAGCCTTTTCTAGAAGGCCTTGGGCGCCCAACATACCCAACCAAGAGAGTTTATTTTGTGCATAAATGTATTTAGATACTTGCCAAAAGAAAAAGAGGAAACAAATTTCCCACACATGCTTGTAGGAAATTCGGCCAAGTGAGAAAAGGGAAAGCCAAGGAACAAAAAAGGAAACAAATCCTAGCCTCTAGGAGGCAGCCTTGGGCGCCCAACATGGAATGGGAAATAAAGGATTTTTGCTCATGAATATGTGATATTCTATAGAAGAGGAAACTACCTTATTGAAGGTGAGACCTCTCCTATAAATAGGAGCCCCATTTCCTCACAATTCATTCATCCAAGTTTAAGAGATTTGAGAGACTCTCTCTCTAGAACTTGGCCGAAGTCCTCTTCTCTCTCTCTCTAGTTTATTTTCGGTTTTCTCTTGTCTTGGCACCTAGGTCCTCACTCGACCTAGTCTTTAGCTCTGCGACTTCGAGACTCGTTCTCAAGTCGTAGTGTTTAAAAGTGCCCACTCACTAATTCCTTCTTTTCGAGTGATTTAGTGATAGAAACTATCGTGGTTGCTCGAGTTCCCGAGGAAAGAAAAGAGAGACGTGCTGCGAGGGGAGACGAACGTTGCCAACCTTCCAAAGGCTCATCAACGTTCAAGCATCAAAAGGTTAGTAACTTTTATAGCTCATATTAGTTTTTATTTACATGCATATGCTCTTGTCTAGGTTAGTGAAAACTAGTTTTACTTAAAAAGAAAATTTTTAAAATTCCGCCGCTTTGCGAAGCGTTTAATCTTTTTCTTAAACCCTAGATCGATTCCAACAGCAGATCCATTCACCAAGGCCCTAGCGAACAAGGTCTTCGACCAACATCGTGAGGGATTAGGCATGAAGGACTACACACACCTTCTTTGAGTCAAGTGGGAGTTTGTTGTCAATGGTGCCCACAAGAAGAGTTGTAGTCTTTATTTTGTACATTTGATGTAATAAAGTCTCATGAAGACTCTTGCTTGTAATTGCCTATCTATTCATTAATAAAGTTGAAATGTTCATTCATTCTTTCTTTGTTTGAAGCTTTATGATAAAACCTTAGTCTTTTAGTCCATAAACAAACTTAACAACTTACGAAGAGACAAATGTAGATTTGCATGAACAAACTCTTCGTAGTTTGCTTAAAACGATATATTCGCAATCTTAGGGTCATAGGACTATTGACCTCAGTATGATTGTTAGAAGAATCTATGATGTCTGGTTATGAGGCATTGAGAGTTGGGGACTCTATAGTTCTTCTAGGTATCTTCCGAAGGTACTGAATTGACCAGTGCACTTCTAGAGACAATATAAGAACAAACCATTTAACCTCTTATGTCTCGAAGTCACTATGTATGAATTGCATCATGCTTACCTTAATCCTGAAATGAGACATGCCATTTCACACCTTAGTATTGTCATTTGAGAAAGTCAAAGTTCGGACTCACTATGTGATTCCGAACAAGGCCTATTGGTGAAGTACTAAGTTGTGAGTCTGTCATGAGTAACTTTGTGAAGTTCTCATAGATATGGAATTCATGTACAAGATTGTTGAAATGCAATGTATGTCACCTCATGCTTTGTTCCTTGGAGTGTGAATAAATGAACTGGCCAGTGTCCAAATTGAGTCCTGACTCTTTTGGATGAAACAATGTGACTTGTTAGCTCCTCGTCAATACATTGTTTCTAACTTATTCACAAGCGACAAAGGAGTTGAGGAAATAACAGCTAGAAGGGTAAAATGGTAATTTAGTAAATCCCGACTAGCTGATGACATTCATGAAGGGTAAACATAGATAATATTCAGTGGATCCGCTCATCATAATTAGGTCGAATTCTTGAGTAGAAAATAAATTCATTTGAACCGAGAGATTTTCAGTGTCAGCTCTTTAGTGGAGTCTGTTGTCGCAGTTTTTCGAACAACGATTTAGGAGTCGCGGACAGTTAGACCCGAGGCCGGACCAAGTGGTCTCGTCTCGACTCGAGCGTGTCGGACTTGGTGTCCCAAGTCTTCCCTCAGCTGTCTATGGTATCTGTCTCGTCCAAGCACCTGAAACGTGAATAGAAAGGTGTGAACTACAAAGGGGAAACAGAGGGGTTGCCTCTGTTTACCTCTCCGACGCTCAACATGAGTAGGATTGAGGTGGGTTGCAGAGGGTTTAGTGTTTAGAGGTCGAGACTTGAGAGAAACGAGCGAGGTACAAGTTCGACAGCGTTTCAGTACTCAAATTCGGATTACCTGGGTCGAGGGAGAGACCCTCATATTTATAGGCGGCCAGAGGGGGTTTGGGGAACCCCTCGGCCGGGCGCCGGCCTTGGAGAGCCGGCCTTGGAGTGCCGGCCATGGAGAGCCGGTCCTGGAGCGCCGGCCCTGGAGCGCCGGTCCTGGAGCGCCGGCCTTGGAGCGCCGGTCCTGGAGCGCCGGCCCTGGAGAGCCGGTCCTGGAGCGCCGGCCTTGGAGCGCTGGTCCTGGAGCGCCGGCCCTGGAGAGCCGGTCCTGGAGCGCCGGCCTTGGAGCGCCGGTCCTGGAGCGCCGGCCCTGGAGAGCCGGCCTTGGAGCGCCGATCCTGGAGCGCCGGCCTTGGAGCGCCGGTCCTGGAGCGCCGGCCTTGGAGCGCCGGCCCTGGAACGCCGGTCTTGGAGGGCCGGCCTTGGAGAGCCGGCCGTGGAGAGCCGGCCATGGCGAGTGCCGGCCCCGGGCGAGCGCCGGGCTTAGGACGGCCGCCAACGTGGCCGTCGTCGATCTACCGGACCGAGACGGACCGGTAACATTAGCCCCCCGAGTTTATCATCGATTGTAAATCGCGTGGTAAACTCAAAGTCCAACGTTGGCCCATCGGAGAAGCTCGCCGACAATAGGTATGCTCCGACGTCCTTTCATATTATTTTTTTTTATTATTATATTTTTTTATCGATCGTTCTCGCCTCGCTATTCGCGCCCATGGACCCCATTGACCACCTATCGGGGTGTGGGACCATTGATGACGGCTTACACGATTTGTTTGAGGAGAACCACGTGGATTTGAATGCTTTTTGGGCTCAATTTTCGCCCCCATCAACACCTCCCGACACACGACACTCGTCGCATTCGTTCAACGTTACCGAGATGACCGGAGAGGATCTTTCATTGGTGGAAGCGTGGTTGGCCGACGAGGGCGAGGGCGCGCGTGCCGGAGACGGCCAGCGCCGGCAGGGAGACGCCGGGGGCAGCGCGCGCGCTGGAGGAGGCGCCCAGGACCGGGACGACGCCGGCGGCGCTGGAGGCATCGGGGAGAACCTGCCCAGGCCGGGAGGTGAAGCCCCTTCGCCCGCTGGTGGCCCGGGCGGCGCGCGCGTGCCGGAGACGGCCGCGCCTGGAGCGGCCGGCGCTGGAGGAGACGCGCCAGAGGAGGGCGACGTCGGGGGGGACGCCCTGACCAGGCAGGACGCGACCTGGGTCGACCCCAGCCCTGGGGAAGCCCTACCCCGTCTGGGCCGAGCCGACCAGGCGCCCACCAGGCGCGCCGACGAGGGGGAACACCCGGGCGACGCGAGAGACCCCGAGGTGGCTGCGCGCGGCGAAGCCGGCGCCGACAGGGGCGCGCCGGCCGGTCTCGGCGCTGTCTGGGCCGGTCCTGACGCGGGGGAGGCCGATGCTCGGTTGATGGCGGCCGCCGGGCGGCCTGCAGGTGGCGCGCGGGAGCATAGCCCACCGGGCCCGGCCGCGCCGGCTATGGCGCGCGCCGCTGAAGGACCGCCGGCGCCGGGAGACACCGCCCAGGGAGGGGCCGGCGCCGGGCAGGAGGTGGCGCCGCTGGGTAGCGCCGGCCAGGGGGCGGCCACTCGCCCAGCCCTAGGGCAAACCCTAGGCCCCATTGGGCCGGGCCTGGGCGAGGAGAGTGCAGCCGGCCAGGAGTCGGGCCGGGCCGGACGGGGCCGCTGGGCTGTGCGCGCGCGAGGAGGGCCCAGCAATCCATGAGCTGGGCCGGGCCGAGGGGCCGGACGGGCTTGGGACGATCGCTGGGACGCCCGGGCAGGCCTCAAGTGCCGGAGACCCAATCGGCCGAGGGGCAGGCCGGGCCGACGGGCCTGACGCGCGCGCCGAAGGCCGGAAGCCGCCTGGACCGCGCGTGGAGGAACCACCCAGCCAGGAGATGGGCTGGGTCCTCGGGCTTGACGTGCACACGAGAGGGAACACTGCCGGCCACAGGATGGGCCGGCCCGAGGGCAGTGACTCGGCCGGCCGGCAACCAGTCGAGCGTTCGGGTAACGTCTCGGGCTCCGAACGCTCCGGCGACTCGTCGAGCCATCGTGCAGCACCTACGGCGAGGGGACTTTCTTCTACCGCGTAGGAGGAAACGCGGACCTCAACCTTCCCGATAGGAGAATCAGTCGTGCGGGGCAACCTCGACTGCTCGGGTGTCGATGTCCCGAGCCTAATCTCCATCGTCAGCTTCAAGGGTCTTAGGAAACGCTACAGTATCCCGGATTCTGTGTCAATCCTCAGACCGCTGCCCGATGATCTTCCGTCCCGCCCTCGAAAGGGGTATGCCGCGGTCCACGAGGCGAGTCTTCGCGGGGGACTAAGGTTGCCTTTTCAGCCGGTTATCCAGGAGTTGTTAGCTCGACTGGGGGTTCACGCTTTACAGATGTCCCCGGCCTTCTACCGACTGGTTGTGGCGTGCCATATGATGCTTTATCGGGCGAAGAAGAGGGCCATCACCGCCGACGACATCCAGGGCCTTATGACGATACGAGGGGTATCGGGGAAGCCGGGCTTCTACCTAGCGCTACATCGCAAGCGTTTCGTCATCGTCAGCAATGTTAACTCGAAGCACAGATACCCTTGGATATGGGTGTCCGAGTCAGCCTTCGGGGTCGCGCCTCTCTCCTTCGGTCTCACGGCCGATTTCCCACCTGTGGGCGATATCGAGGATTCTGAGCTCCATGCGGTGATCAGGGCGATCCCGGAATCGAGGCGGCAAGGGCCGCACTTCGAATCCCCAGACCTAATGGCAAGGACTGGGTGGTTCACGCCCGGAGGCGACGCTCCTCCGTGCCCGAGTCTCAGCGCGGAGGCTACGGAGGACCCTGAATCAGAGGTGGGGGGCTCGTCTGCCCCTCCCCCTGACGTGGGGGGTACCAACCAAACACTTGCTTCCAGTTAGTGCACGTTCCGTTGTATTGTACTCTAACCCGTCACCTCTTTATTTTTTTTCAGATACGATGACCCGGCGACACCGACCACGCACGCAGGCACCGAAGGTGGCGCCCGACGTTGAGGCCGTGACCGCGGCTCAACCACAAGCTGAGGCCCGCCATAGAGGGCTTCCAACGCGGGCGAGGGCCGAGGCGAACTCCTCGAATAAGCGACCGTCGTCAACGATCCTCCCCGGCTCGTCCTCCGGCCACAAGCGCGCTCATACGTCGGTGACGTCAGACGGCATGGAGTCGATGCTCTTGGCGGAAGCGGCGGAGCTGAGGGACCAGTGCTCTCGAGGGATCCTTGAAACCTCTCTACGGGATTTCAAGAGTCTCCTGACGGTGATCGACCTTGAGCATTTCCAGAGTGGGATCGGCGACGCCCGAAAGGTACGATTTGCTTGTTTGCCTTATTTGTGATTATTATGCTTATTTCGATCGCATGTGCGTTGTTTGTTTCCACAGATGCTCGCGCGCCAAGAACGGAGCGACCAAGTGAGAGACAAGGCAAGGCCTTGAACAAAATAGGAAACAAATCAAGGCTTCTAGAAGCCTTGAGTTGGCCGATTGTCTCAAAGGGAAAAAAGAGGAAATTGCTCATGAATATGTCATATTCTATAGAAGAGGAAACTACCTTATTGAAGGTGAGACCTCTCCTATAAATAGGAGCCTCATTTCCTCACATTTCATTCATCCTAAGTTTAAGAGATTGAGAGACTCTCTCTCTAGAACTTGGCCGAAAATCCTCTCTCTCTCTCTCTAGTTTATTTTCGATTTTTTCTTGTCTTGGCACCTAGGTCCTCACTCGACCTAGTGTTTAGCTCCGCGACTTCGAGACTCGTTCTTAAGTCGTAGTGTTTAAAAGTGCCCACTCACTGATTCCTTCTTTTCGAGTGATTTAGTGATAGAAACTTTCGTGGTTGCTCGAGGTGCCGAGGAAAGAAAGAGAGACGTGCTGCGAGGGGAGACGAGCGTTGCAAACTTTCCACAAGCTTCTTCAAAGTTCAAGCTTCAAGAAAGGTTAGTAAACTTCTAGCTCATATTGGTTTTTAATTACATGTACTTGCACTTGTCTAGGTTAGTAAAAACCGTTCTTACTTGTAAAAGAAATTTTTTAAAATTCCGCCGCTTACCGAAGCGTTAATTATTTTCTTAAACCCTAGATCGATTCCAACAATTCATGAAGGGTAAACATAGATAATATTCTGTGGATCCGCTCATTATAATTTGGTTGAATTCTTGAGTAGAAAATAAATTCATTTGAACCGAGAGATTTTCAGTGTCAACTCTTTAGTGGAGTCAGTTGGCATTAAGCTAAACTTGGAAAAGGTTTGTGAACTTTTGAGTCCAAGTGTTTAGCTCAAGCTTTGTTCATTTGGATCCATGAGGTCACTGTCACAAATCATATCGAATAGGAATAGTTAAACTAGAAGCTAAGTCAAAACAAGAACGAGACAAGTTTTACGAAAATTGTCAAAAGGGTAAATTTGTCTTTTTGGACATAGCATGAAATGAATGTCAATAAATTTTTTTGACATGGTCATATGATGGCCTAGATCACTTGGCCATGATGTGTTCATTGGGCCTTGTGGATTAATTTCATTTCATAGAATTTTACTTGAAAATTCTCAATGGGCTTTTCTTATGTTGTCATGAACAAGTAAAGGAAAATCTAGAAAGGCTTTCTGGAAGCCCTTTGGCCGTCCAACCCAAGAGAATGGGAGACTAATTTCGTGCAGCCCCATAGAGAAAAAGAGAGTTTATTTTGTGCATTGATGTATGAAGATACTTGCCAAAAGAAAAAGAGGAAACAAATTTCCTTTAGAAGGAAAGTGCATTTTCGGCCAACTAAGAGACAAAGCAAATGAGGAAACAAATCCAAAGGCTTCTAAAAGCTCATTTGGACGTGCAAGGGGTATGAGGAAACTACCTTTTGAAGGTAATCCTCCTCCTATAAATACCCCACCTCATTCCTCTCATTTGATTCATTCCACATAAGTTAGAGATTGAGAGACTCTCTCTCTAGACCTTGTGGCCGATTTCTCCTCTCTCTCTCTCTCTAGTTATTTTTGTTTTTGTTTTGGCACCTAGGTCCTCATTTGACCTAGTGGTTTTAGCTCTTCGACTTTGAGACTTGTTCTCGAGCCGTCGTGTTTAAAAGTGCCCACTCACTAATTCCTTTATTCTCGAGTGATTCATGTGATAGAAACTTTCGTGGTTGCTCGAGTTGGTGAGGAAAGAAAGAGAGACGTGCTGCGAGGGGAGACAAGCGTTGCAACTTTCTAAGAGCTTCTCAAGGATCAAGCTTCAAGAAAGGTTAGTAAACTTCTTAGCTCATAGTAGTTTTTAATTACGTGTACTTGCTCTTTGTCTAGGTTAGTAAAAACTGTTTTTACTTGTAAAAGAAAATTTTTTAAATTCCGCCGCTTACCGAAGCGTTAATTATTTTCTTAAACCCTAGATCGATTCAAACAAAAAACACAATAAAAAGGACTGCTAGAGGCTAACCTGTAGGCGGGACTTGAGCACGGCGAGGCTGCGGGAGGAACGACGGTGCTACGACGGGGAGTTCGTGGGCGTTGCTACCTGGGTTTCGCCAAACCAATTGAAACAAAAAGAAAAAAACACACATACACACTGAGTAACCCTGCAGACTAACAACAACCCACAGAAAAAAAAAACCAACAGTTTTGAAACCAACACTGAGAAACCAACAGCCGAGCCCGAGCCGAAGCCGAACAGGAGGAGGCCGACGGCGGAGATGAAGCGCGCGGGTCTCGAGCAGCTTGGCGGGACAGCGGCCTGGAATTAAAAAAAATAAAAAATACACACACTCAGACTTGATGAAGGAGACGAAGAACACGGCGGTGGCTCAGTGGCTCATGGCGTCTCGGTGGCTCACGGCGTCTCAGTGGTTCACGGCGGTGGTTGTTCGTCTCGGTCAGAGTCTAGCTCGAGGGGGTCGCACGAGGAAGAGGTTCAGAGTCCGGGGTCTCCGGGGCTGGTCGTCGGAGGACTAGTCGGAGTGGTGGCGGCGACGGGTTTAGTGGTGGTCGGAGAAATTGCAGGAGAGAAATCGGAGAGAGAGAATAAGAATTTTGAATCCTTACCTTGATGAAGGAGACGAAGAACACGGCGGTGGCTTGGTGCCACACGGCGGTGGTTGTTCGTCTCGGTCAGAGTCTGGCTCGAGGGGGTCGCGCGAGGAAGAGGTTCAGAGTCCGAGGAAGACTGGTCGGAGTGGTGGCGGCGACGGGTTTAGTGGTGGTCGGAGAAATTGCAGAAGAGTTTCAGAGAGAGAGAGAATAAGGGTTTCGGTGTTTTGCTCGGGTAGGATGAAAACCGAGCAGCTTTTTATATAGAAATTTGAATTTGGGTGCGACTTTGTCTCACCCAATGACCCCTTTGGGTGCGACAAAGTCGCACCCAATGACTCGTGTCAGTGATTTCGGGTGCGACAATGTCGCACCCAATGATATTTGTAAAAAAAGGGGGAAAGTTGGCCGCGGAAAAATTTAGGTCATTTAGGTGCGACTTAATCGCACCTAATACGTTGGAGAAAGTATTGGGTGCGACTAAGTCGCACCCAAATTCACAAAAATTCGCGAAAATTTTCCAGCGCTTATTTGATTTTTGGGCCCGACTATTCGCACCTGAAAGTCCTTTTGGGTGCGACTTTTAGGTGCGAATAGTCGCACCCAAAAGTCATCCGCACCGGAAAACCATATATGTAGTAGTGACTCATGTTCAACTCTCAAACTTCATAGAACGTCGACTTCTTGTATCTTGAATGTAATTCCTTCTCAATCGCTGGAGTTAAGAGTTGAGAGGAAGATCCTAAACATGACTCCTTCCGATGCCTATTAAATCATTCAGAAATTTTTTCCACAATTGCATCGGCCAAAGGTATCAAAGGATACGCTCTTGCTTTCTTCAACACCCCATTGATGCACTCGGCGCCATTTGTAGTTAAGATGTTGTAACGAGAACCTGGAAAATAACATCTAGCCCATTTTCCAACTTCAACACTATTTTCAAGGTATTCCGTTGCTTTTGGATACCTACTTTTATAGTCACCGTAGAGTTGGTTGAATTCTGATATTGTGTATGACTCAGCAATATCCATGAACTTTGTTCTTACAGAACGATATGTCTTACCTTTTTTTCTTTTTTCCTTATCAACTTCAGGGTCGTCACGTGCTTTACTCTTAACCCGTGTCTTGATATTTTGAGAAAGATGCCATGCGCAGAATCAATGTGTTGACTTTTTGTAGACCTCGGCCACTGCTTTGAGTATACTTTGATGTCGATCTGAGATGAAGACTATTGTCGCTAATTTTCGGACAACTATTTAGGAGCCCAAAGTGGTTAGACCCAAGGCCAGACCAAGTAGTCTCACTTCGGCTCGAGCGTGTCGGGCTTGGTATCCCAAGCCATCCCTTAGCTGTTGGTGGTTTTAATCTCGTCCAGGAACCTGAAAAGCAAGCAGAAAGAGGTGCGAACTACAAAGGGGAAACAGAGGGGGTGCCTCTGTTTACCTCTCCGACGCTCAACATTAGTAGTATTGAGGTGGATATAGAGGGTTTAAGTGTTTAGAGGCCGAGACTTGAGAGAAACGAGCGAGGTACGAGTTCGACAGCGTTTCAGTACTCAAGAATGGATTACCTGGACCTGGGGAGGGACCCCAATATTTATAAGCGACCAAAGGGGTATTTTGGGCATCCCCTTGGCCGAGGGCCGGCTCCGGGTCGGCCATGGAGGCAATGGTCGGCTCTGGGTCGGCCTTGGAGGCAATGGCCGGCTCTGGGTCGGCCTTGGAGGCAATGGCCGGCTCTGGGTTGGCCTTAGAGGCAATGGCCGGCTCTGGGTCGGCCTTGGAGGCAATGGCCGACTCTGGGTCGGCCTTGGAGGCAATGGCCGTCTCTGGGTCGGCCTTGGAGGCAATGGCTGGCTCAGGGTCGGCCTTGGAGGCAATGGCCAACTCTGGGTCAGCCTTGGAGGCAATCGCCGGCTCTGTGTCAGCCTTGGAGGCAATGGCCGGCTCTGGGTCGGCCTTGGAGGCAATGGCCGACTCTGGGTCGGCCTTGGAGCCAATGGCCGGTTTTGGGTCGGCCTTGGAGGCAATGGCCGACTCTGGGTCGGCCCTTGAGGCAATGGCCGACTCTGGGTCGGCCGTGGAGGCAATGGCCGACTCTGGGTCGGCCTTGGAGGCAATGGCCGGCTCTGGGTCGGCCTTGGAGGCAATGGCCGGCTCTGGGTCGGCCTTGGAGGCAATGGCCGGCTCAGGGTCGGCCTTGGAGGCAATGGCTGGCTCTGGGTCGGCCTTGGAGGCAATGGCCGACTCTGGGTCGGCCTTGGAGGCAATGGTCGGCTCTGGGTTGGCCTTGGAGGCAATTGCCGACTCTGGGTCGGCCCTGGAGGCAATGGCCGACTCTGGGTCGGCCTTGGAGACGAGGGCCAGCTCTGAGGCGGCCTTGGAGACGCGGAGGCTGAGCTGAGGCCGAGCTAAGGAGGCCGAGCTGAGGCCGAGCTAAGGAGGCCGAGCTGAGGTCGAGCTGAGGCCGAGCTAAGGAGGCTAGGCTAAGGCCGAGCTAAGGAGGCCGAGCTGAGGCCGAGCTACGGAGGCCGAGCTGAGGCCGAGCTAAGGAGGCCGAGCTGAGGTCGAGCTGAGGCCGAGCTAAGGAGGCCGAGCTGAGGCCGAGCTAAGGAGGCCGAGCTGAGGCCGAGCTGAGGCCGCGCTAAGGTCGAGCTATGGAGGCCGAGCTGAGGCCGAGCTAAGGGGGTCGAGCTGAGGCCGAGCTAAGGAGGCCGAGCTGAGGCCGAGCTAAGGAGGCCGAGGTGAGGCCGAGCTAAGAAGGCCGAGCTGAGGCCGAGCTACGTAGGCCGAGCTGAGGCCGAGCTAAGGAGGCCGAGCTGAGGCCGAGCTGAGGCCGCGCTAAGGCCGAGCTGAGGCCGAGCTAAGGAGGCCGAGCTGAGGCCGAGCTGAGGCCGCGCTAAGGAGGCCGAGCTAAGGTCGAGCTGAGGCCGAGCTAAGGAGGCCGAGCTGAGGCTGAGCTAAGGAGGCCGAGCTGAGGCCGAGCTGAGGCCGCGCTAAGGAGGCCGAGCTGAGGCTGAGCTCGTCAGGTCGAGCCGGTCAAGCCGAGGTCGAGCTCGTCAGGCCGAGGTCGAGCTCATCAGGCCGAGGGTCGGCCATGCGTCGGGGGAGTCCCGGGGTGGTCACTTTCGTGGTCGTCGCCGCTCTACCGGGCCGAGACGGACCGGTAACATTAGCCCCCCGAGTTTCTGGTCGAGCGTAGGTCGAGTGGAAACTCAAAATCTACGCTTTCATGCGGGTGCGGGATGAACGCTCTCGGGTTTGCGAGTATGCCGTAGAAGGGCTTTCAACGCATCGCGGGGGGCGGCCTCTGGTGCGTCACGAGGGACGGCCTTTGTCTCGGGTCGATCGTGCGTGGCTTATTTTTCGACCTACTAATGAAGGCGTGATCGATTTGCACGGCTTTACTATGAGTGGCTTATTTTCTCGACCTACCAATGAAGGCGTGATCGATTGGCATGACTTGGGCCTCGAGGGGCCCTGGTGTCACGTTTGTGTGACCGGGTTTTCCGTGGACGCTGGCTAGACCAGGTACGTCCGGCGGATGCAAACCTTTGAAACCCATTTGTAACTCGCTGCCTTTCGGCTCACGAGGTGGGCGGCGAGCGCGATGCCACATTTGTGTGACCAGGCTTCCCGTGGACGCTGGCTAGACCAGGTACGTCCGGCGGACGCAAGCCTTTGAAACCCATTTGTGACTCGCTACCTTTCGGCTCACGAGCTGGGCGGCGAGCACGGTGCCACATTCGCGTGGCGAGGTTTCCCATGGACGCTGGCTAGACCAGATACGTCCGGCGGACGGAAGCCTTTGAAACCCATTTGCCACTCGCTGCCTTTCGGCTCACGAGCTGGGCGGCGAGCGCGGAGCCACATTTGCGTGGCGAGGTTTCCCGTGGACGCTGGCTAGACCAGATACGTCCGGCGGATGCAAGCCTTTGAAACCCATTTGAAACTCGCTGCCTTTCGGCTCACGAGCTGGGCGGCGAGCGCGGAGCCACATTTGCGTGGCGAGGTTTCCCGTGGACGCTGGCTAGACCAGATACGTCCGGCGGACGCAAGCCTTTGAAACCCATTTGAAACTCGCTGCCTTTCGGCTCACGAGCTGGGCGGCGAGCGCGGAGCCACATTTGCGTGGCGAGGTTTCCTATGGACGCTGGCTAGACCATATACGTCCGGCGGACGCAAGCCTTTTGAAACCCATTTGAAACTCGCTACCTTTCGGCTCACGAGCTGAGCGGCGAGCGCGGAGCCACATTTTCGTGGCGAGGTTTCCCGTGGACGCTGGCTAGACCAGATACGTCCGGCAGACGCAAGCCTTTGAAACCCATTTGAAACTCGCTGCCTTTCGGCTCACGAGCTGGGCGGCGAGCGCGGACTCGGGACTCAACTCGAGGACCCATGTAGAGCCTGCACGAGGAGTATCAGTCGACTTGTGGACTCGGGACTCAACTCGAGGACTCATGTAGAGCCTGCACGAGGAGTATCAGTCGACTTGTGGACTCGGGGCTCAACTCGAGGACTCATGTAGAGCCTGCACGAGGAGTTACGTGAAGAGTCGGCACGAGGAATACTAGTTGACTCGTGGACTCGAACTCGACTCGAGGACTCATGTAGACCCTGCACGAGGAGTTACGTGAAGAGTCGGCACGAGGAATACTAGTCGACTCGTGGACTCGAACTCGACTCGAGGACTCATGTAGAGCCTGCACGAGGAGTTACGTGAAGAGTCGGCACGAGGAATACTAGTCGACTCGTGGACTCGAACTCGACTCGAGGACTCATGTAGAGCCTGCACGAGGAGTTACGGGAAGAGTCGGCACGAGGAAAACTAGTCGACTCGTGGACTTGAACTCGACTCGAGGACTCATGTAGAGCCTTAGCGAGGAGTTACGTGAAGAGTCGGCACGAGAAATATTAGTCGACTCGTGGACTCGAACTCGACTCGAGGAATGAACTCATCTCGAGGAGACATGCTGAGTCAGCACGAGGAGTAGCTAGTCGACTTGTGGACTCGGTACTTGACTCAAAGAGTGAACTCAACTCCAGGAGAAATGCAGAGTCAGCACGAGGAGTAGCTAGTCGACTTGTGGACTCGGTACTTGATTCGAGGAGTGAACTCAACTCGAGGAGAAATGTGGAGTCAGCACGAGGAGTAGCTAGTCGACTCGTGGACTCGGTACTTGACTCGAGGAGTGAACTCAACTCGAGGAGAAATGCAGAGTCAGCACGAGGAGTAGCTAGTCGACTCGTGGAATCGCTACTTGACTCGAGGAGTGAACTCAACTCGAGGAGAAATGCAGAGTCAGCACGAGGAGTAGCTAGTCGACTCGTGGACTCGGTACTTGACTCGAGGAGTGAACTCAACTCGAGGAGAAATGCAGAGTCAGCACGAGGAGTAGCTAGTCGACGCGTGGACTCGGTACTTGACTCGAGGAGTGAACTCAACTCGAGGAGAAATGCAGAGTCAGCACGAGGAGTAGCTAGTCGACTCGTGGACTCGGTACTTGACTCGAGGAGTGAACTCAACTCGAGGAGAAATGCAGAGTCAGCACGAGGAGTAGCTAGTCGACTCGTGGGCTCGGTACTTGACTCGAGGAGTGAACTCAACTCGAGGAGAAATGCAGAGTCAGCACGAGGAGTAGCTAGTCGACTCGTGGACTCGGTACTTGACTCGAGGAGCGAACTCAACTCGAGGAGAAATGCAGAGTCAGCACGAGGAGCAGCTAGTCGACTCGTGGACTCGGTACTTGACTCGAGGAGTGAACTCAACTCGAGGAGAAATGCAGAGGGTGTGTTTCTCTTTGGGACCTCCGACCCCTTGAGATTTTGCTACACTTTTGATTTTGTTTGTTGTTTTTGTTTTTGAGTTGTTTCATTGCTCCCTATTATTGCTACCTATTAGCCCCCCGAGTTTCTTGTGTTTGTGAGATGAGGACCAAGAAACTCTCGTGTTGGAGGTGTAAAATAGTGTGCGTTGACATGTGCAAAATAAGTTTTTATTGCAGTAAGGACAACTATTTAGGAGCCAAAATGTTGTCGCTGATTTTCGGACAACTATTTAGGAGCCCAAAGTGGTTAGACCCAAGGCCAGACCAAGTGGTCTCACTTCGGCTCGAGCGTGTCGGGCTTGGTATCCCAAGCCGTCCCTTAGCTGTAGGGTGGTGTTAATCTCATCCAGGCACCTGAAAAGCAAGCAGAAAGAGGTGTGAACTACAAAGGGGAAACAGAGGGGGTGCCTCTGTTTACCTCTCCGACGCTCAACATTAGTAGGATTGAGGTGGATATAGAGGGTTTAAGTGTTTAGAGGCCGAGACTTGAGAGAAACGAGCGAGGTACGAGTTCGACAGCGTTTCAGTACTCAAGAATGGATTACCTGGACCTGGAGAGGGACCCCAATATTTATAAGCGACCAAAGGGGTATTTTGGGCATCCCCTTGGCCGAGGGCCGGCTCTGGGTCGGCCATGGAGGCAATGGCCGGCTCTGGGTCGGCCTTGGAGGCAATGGCCGGCTCTGGGTCGGCCTTGGAGGCAATGGCCGGCTCTGGGTCGGCCTTGGAGGTAATGGCCGACTCTGGGTCGGCCTTGGAGGCAATGGCTGGCTCTGGGTCGGCCTTGGAGGCAATGGCCGGCTCTGGGTCGGCCTTGGAGGCAATGGCCGGCTCTGGGTCGGCCTTGGAGGCAATGGCCGGCTCTGGGTCGGCCTTGGAGGCAATGGCCGACTCTGGGTCGGCCCTGGAGGCAATGGCCGGCTCTGGGTCGGCCCTGGAGGCAATGGCCAGCTCTGGGTCGGCCCTGGAGGCAATGGCCGACTCTGGGTCGGCCTTGGAGCCAATGGCCGGCTCTGGGTCGGCCTTGGAGGCAATGGCCGGCTCTGGGTCGGCCTTGGAGGCAATGGCCGACTCTGGGTCGGCCTTGGAGGCAATGGCCGTCTCTGGGTCGGCCTTGGAGGCAATGGTCGTCTCTGGGTCGGCCTTGGAGGCAATGGTCGTCTCTGGGTCGGCCTTGGAGGCAATGGCCGGCTCTGGGTCGGCCTTGGAGGCAATGGCCGGCTCTGGGTCGGCCCTGGAGGCAATGGCCGACTCTGGGTCGGCCTTGGAGACGAGGGCCGGCTCTGAGGCGGCCTTGGAGACGTGGAGGCCGAGCTGAGGCCGAGCTAAGGAGGCCGAGCTGAGGCCGAGCTAAGGAGGCCGAGCTGAGGTCGAGCTGAGGCCGAGCTGAGGCTGAGCCAAGGAGGCCGAGCTGAGGCCGAGCTACGGAGGCCGAGCTGAGGCCGAGCTACGGAGGCCTAGCTGAGGCCGAGCTACGGAGGCCGAGCTGAGGCCGAGCTTAGGCCGTGCTAAGGCCGAGCTAAGGAGGCCGAGCTGAGGCCGAGCTAAGGAGGCCGAGCTGAGGCCGCGCTAAGGAGGCCGAGCTGTGGTCGAGCTGAGGCCGAGCTAAGGAGGCCGAGCTGAGGCCGAGCTGAGGCCAAGTTGAGGCCGCGCTAAGGAGGCCGAGCTGAGGCTAAGCTCGTCAGGTCGAGCCGGTCAGGCTGAGGTCGAGCTCGTCAGGCCGAGGTCGAGCTCGTCAGGCCGAGGTCGAGCTTGTCAGGCCGAGGTCGAGCTCGTCAGGCCGAGGTCGAGCTCATCAGGCCGAGGGTCGGCCATGCGTCGGGGGAGTCCCGGGGTGGTCGCTATCGCGGCCGTCGCCGCTCTACCGGGCCGAGACGGACCGGTAACAAAGACCAACTCATCATCATCAGGTATTATTTCTTGTAGTTTTGTCCTAAACCACCTGCATGAATCATTATTCTCCGAGTCAACAACCGCGAATGCGAGAGGATATTAGTGGTAGTTACCATCTTGAGCTATGGCAACAATCATTGTACCTCTATACTTATTCTTCAAAAAAGTACCATCCACGGCAATCACCTTCCTAATTGCCTTGAAACCCTCAATGCATGCCCCCAACGCCATGAAAAAAATACTTGAACACTTGATTATCGTCTACAACCAAATGTGTGACCGTTCCGGGGTTTAATTTTTTCAACATGTGCAAGTAACGGGGAAGTAACGTAAAGCTCATGTGTGGTGCACCTCTAATACCACTTGCTGCCATTTGTTTAGCCCTCCAAGCTTTGTCGTACGATATTGTCAACCCACGATTCTTCATAGTATTCATGATCGCCTTCGGAACCGGTGTATCAAGTTGGCCCGGGTATTCTTTTCTCAACATGTCGGCTACTAAACTCCCAGTCGCTTGTCGGTTTCTCTTATCCACGGCATTAGAAGAACATGAATGTATATTATTGTATGTTTGGATAGAGAAATTACCAGAGTTTAGGACGATCGCCGCTCGCAACTTCCATTCGCAATCCTCAACTACACACTTCACCACAAACAATGTCTTCGTCGACTTTATAATTTTGAAATCGAAACAAGCTTTTAGCGAGGCATCAATGACCAAATTCTTAACATCTTCTTTGCTCTTGAATTCTTCTCCGATGAAAACATTTAGACCATCTTCATAGTTGTATGCCGTACAACAATCATTGGTTTCTAATATCTCACAATGATCTATTTCAATACCCATATTTGAACGTATGGTCATATCATCTCGATCGGATGTGTGCTCAAAAGTAGGCTCACTTGGAAGATTACCTTTTTGGATGGATGTAAAAGGAACATCGCACGATATCGGAGCCTCAATGTGAACATCAAAATAGTCATCTCGAATTTCTTCTTCTATCTCCTTCTCGTGCATTTCATTTGCTTCATCCTCATTATGTTCGCTCTCTTCAATAAGCTCGACATACAACACAATTCGACAATGAGATATGGCACAACGGTCTAAAAGATAACACTTGACGTCAATATCATCCAAAATATACTTAGGTCTCGCTGGTTTTGAGATCAAAGATATATAGCTCAACTTCAACCTTGTTGATGTGTTCACAAGAAGCCTTTCACGTATTCTTTCAACAAAACAAGAGAATGTAACATTATTTACATCGTCTAGTATCATACTTTTTAAGTCTTCATTCATTGAACTCCATTCCTATGACTCTCCATCTTTCTTTCTCCATTCACCATCATATTGAAAATACACAACACTCTCCGCCATAACCTTCAAAAACAAAAATTATTAGCAACTAGAATATATAAAATTTCACTACCCGAGTACAAAAAATATCAACAAGATCAATAAAAAAAATTATGGATTTTACAAATAAAATATAAAAAAAATTCACAATATGAGTTCTTGGATCGACTAGATCGACCAAATCAACCGGTTCAACCAAGTCGACCAAGCCGACTGAGAAATTTTCCAGAATAGTTGACCTGGTCGTACCACTTCGTTTTTCCTCGAAAACTTACGAAACTTTCAAGCTTTCAGTCCAGAAAAAATATAAATCACACACTTGATACATATTTAGTATTTTTAAACTCTGAACTACAAAATACTTACTTAGTAATATAAATATTCCGTAAATAAGAGATTTAAAGTAAGAAATTTAAGATAAACTTACAGATGTTTGATTTCTTCAACTTGTTGAACTCAACAATGGAAGCCTTGAGTTCTTTCTCACGAATTTTGAAGCTGTAAATGATGATTAGGGTGAGATTTCCATTAAAGAAGAAGAAAGACTAAGGAAAAAAAAGTTGGATTAGATTAGGGTGAGTAGTTTCCATTAGAGAGGATGAAATGCTTATGACCTAAATATTTTTTTTTAGGTCAAATTCGTTTTTTTTTAATATAAAAAATAATATAATAAAGAGATCTGATTGCTATTTTTATTTTACATTTTTTTAGAAGAGGGTATGATAGGTATTTGATTGATTTCATTAAAGGGGAGAGTTAGCCTTGCAAATTGTTTACCTAAAAGGCTAATGATGTAAAGAAAATTCATTATAAGGTTATTTATACAAAGCCTCCTTTTGGATTAAACATTTTATCTGAATCGAGCTCTCATTTTCCTCTCTGCGAGCAAATGAACGACGAGAGGGTATTTTTACTATCGAGCGATGCAGACAAGAAGGTTTTAAAAGAGAAATTCATTTTGTGCACCTCAAAATTAGATTAGAGAAATATAAAGTGCACTCATTAATTAAAAAATATATAAAATTAATTTTTTTTAATCCAATTTAGACAAAAATACCATAAAGTCAAATAGACACCATTTTTACTTCTCTCTCTCCTCCTCGTCATATTCGAAATTGTTCTTTTTCTCTCTCACACCCAAATCCGACAAGAAGAGTAGTAGTGTCTATTTATGTACATTTGATGTCATCTAGTCTTACGAAGACTCTTGCTTGTAATTGTATATTTATTAATAAAAGTTGAAACGTTCATTCAATCTTCCTTGTCTGAAGTTTTATGATAAAACCTCAGTCTTTTAGTCCATAAACAAACTTAACAACTTACGAAGAGACAAATGTAGATTTGCATGAACAAACTCTTCGTAGTTTGCTTAAAACGATATATTCGCAATCTTAGGGTCAAAGGACTATTGACCTCAGTACGATTGTTAGAAGAATCTATGATGTCTGGTTATGAGGCATTGAGAGTTGGAGACTCTATAGTTCTTCTAGGTATCTTCCGAAGGTACTGAATTGACCAGTGCACTTCTAGAGACAAGAGAAGAACAAACCATTTAACCTCTTATGTCTCGAAGTCACTATGTATGAATTGCATCGTGCTTACCTTAATCCTGAAATGAGACATGTCATTTCACACCTTAGTATTCTCATTTGAGAAAGTTAGAGTTCGGACTCACTATGTGATTCCGAACAAGGCCTATTGGTGAAGTACTAACTTGTGAGAATGTCATGAGTAACTTTGTGAAGTTCTCATAGATATGGAATTCATGTACAAGATTGCTGAAATGCAATGTATATCACCTCATGCTTTGTTCCTTGGAGTGTGAATAAATGAACTGGCCAGTGTCCAAATTGAGTCTTGACTCTTTTGGATGAAACAATGTGACTTGTTAGCTCCTCGTCAATACATTGTTTCTAACTCATTCACAAGCGACAAAGGAGTTGAGGAAATAACAGCTAGAAGGGTAAAATGGTAATTTAGAAAATCCCGACTAGCTGATGATATTCATGAAGGGTAAACACTGATAATATTCTGTGGATCTGCTCATTACAATTAGGTTGAATTCTTGAGTAGAAAATAAATTCATTTGAACCGAGAGATTTTCAGTGTCAAGTCTTTAGTGGAGTCAGTTGACATTAAGCTAAACTTGGAAAAGGTTTGTGAACTTTTGAGTCCAAGTGTTTAGCTCAAGCTTTGTTCATTTGGGTCCATGAGGTCACTGTCACGAATCACATCGAGTAGGAATAGTTAAACTGGAAGCTAAGTCAAAACAAAAACGAAAATTGTCAAAAGGGTATTTTTGTCTTTTGAGACATAGGATGAAATGAATGTCAATAAATTTTTTGACAAGTTCATTTGATGACTTAATTTCACTCGGCCAATATTAGTCTTATTGGGTCTTGTGGATTAATTTCATTTCATAAGAATTTTATTGAAAATTCTTAATGGGCCTTTCTCATGTTGTCATGAACAAATGAAGAAGCTTCTAGAAGCTCCTTCTAGAATGAGTTTGGGCGCCCAACATACCCATAGGAAGAGAGAATATTTTGTGCATAAATGTATCAAGATACTTGCCAAAAGAAAAAGAGGAAACAAATTTCCCATGCTTGTATAGGAAATTACGGCCAAGGCAACCAAGAGAGAAACAAAAGAGGAAACTAATCCCTTGAGGATTTGAATGAGGTGGGCGCCTATGTTGATAGGAATGGGTAATAAAAGATTGCTCATAAAGGCTTGGAATATAAGAGGAAACTACTTTTTTCCAAGGCCGACCCTTCTCCTATAAATAGGACCCTCATTCCTCTCATTCTATTCATTTCACATAAGTTAGAGATTGAGAGCCTCTCTCTCTAGAACTTGTGGCCGCCCTTCTCCTCTCGCTCTCTAGTAAATTTCGTTTTATTGTTTTGGCACCTAGGTTCTCATTTGATCTAGAATTTAGCTCTGCGACTTCAAGACTCGTTCTTAAGTCGTAGTGTTTAAAAGTGCCCACTCACTGATTCCTTTTATTTCGAGTGATTTAGTGATAGAAACTATCGTGGTTGCTCGAGTTGCCGAGGAAGGAAGAGGGACGTGCTGCGAGGGGAGACGAGCGTTGCAACTTTCCAAAAGCTTCTCAAAGTTCAAGCTTCAAGAAAGGTTAGTAAACTTCTATGCTCATAATTGTTTTTATTTACATGTGCTTGCACTTTGTCTAGGACGTTAGTAAAAACCGTTTTACTTGAAAAAGAAAATTTTTAAAATTCCGCCGCTTAACGAAGCGTTAAACTTTTTCTTAAACCCTAGATCGATTCCAACAAATGGTATCAGAGCTATGGTCAAAGATTAGCATGTACATGTATTTAAAATTATGAGCTTGAAAATCGTTTTCGAAAGTTTACTAATTTTCTGACAAGTTAGAATTGTTATCCTAGATTTTTTTTTAATTTATTGCTCTTGCCTTTAAATTAAAAATCATGTTGATTTTCTATGAGTTTGGGATGTTTTTAAAACACATTAGAATCAGTTCTAAAAGTTTTTAATTTTTTATATTGAAAAATGTGTTTTAAAGGTTTGAGAGTTTTCAAGTAAAATTTTGTGACTAGTGTTGTCGGTCGTTTTCGGAAAACCCGAGACGCCAAGAAGACACGCCATTCAAAGGGCCGATGGTCAGGCCAGAGGTCCTAAAGAGCGGCGAGCCTTCTCTCACGAGTCGACTGACAAGTCCTCGTGCCAAATCCTCATGCCCCTCGAGTCGAGCCCCAAGTCGTTCCTCGAGTCGAGCCTTGGGTTGTTCCTCGAGTCGAGCCTCGAGTCGCTCCTCGAATCAAGTCACTCTCGCCAAGTGGAAACCTTCATATTTCATGTGGCAAGAATGGTATTCGAATACCCCTAAGGGCCCACAAGAGCCCGGCAAGACGGGCCATTCGCCGCGCGCACGGCGCGCTGCGCCGGCTGGCCGTGCAGCATGCAGCGCGCCGCACCATCAGGTCAGCGCGCCGCACCATGCAGGCGCGCGCCATGCACTCCATGCGCCGCGCGTCTTGCGCCGCGTCCACTGACCCGTGCCCCCTGCGCCGCGCGGCGCGCGCCGTGCGTTGTGCGCCGCTCTTTGTGCGCCGCGCGCGCCGTGCGCCTCCACTTGATGGCGCGCGCGTTCCTAGTCCCACATGGACGAAAAAGGAGCCTCCTAAGGCCCCCAAAAACCTATAAATACCCCCTCCCATTGAGGGGAAAGCCATCCAAATAAATCCTTTCATCTCCTATCGACACGCTCGATTTCTTACTCACAACTACTTCTCTGGATGCCATATTTGGCCTGAAGTAGTTGTTGTCGGTCCGTCTCGGACCGAGAGGGACTAAGGCGTCACCTCGACCCATGCGACCGGTGCAAGGCCTCGAGCGGCGAAACCTTGCCTCGGCCTTTGGCCGGCCCAAACCAATGGCAGGGCCAAGGGTCAGCCGGCCGACGGTCGGCCACATGCTCAGCCGGCCAGCGGCCGGCCATATGCTTGGCCGGCCTGTCGCCGGCCCAAAGGTCAGCCGGCCAATGGCCGGCCGGCCCTCCAAGGCCGGCCCTCCTCCATGGCCGGCTCTCCAAGGCCGGCACTCCAAGGCCGGCCCTCCTCCATGGCCGGCTCTCCAAGGCGGGCACTCCAAGGCCGGCCCTCCTCCATGGCCGGCTCTCCAAGGCGGGCACTCCAAGGCCGGCCCTCCTCCATGGCCGACACCCCTAAAACCTCTATACTCCACCTCAATCCCACTAATGTTGAGCGTCGGGGAGGTAAACAGGGGCACCCCCCCTGTTTCACCTTTGTAGTTCACGTATCCTCTACTCCTTTTCAGGTACTCTGACGAACTCAAGGGACGTCCACAGCTAAGGGACGACTCGGGATACCGGGTCCGACACGCTTGAGCCAAGACGAGACCACTTGGTCCGGCCTCGGGTCTAACCGTCTTTGGCTCCTAAATAGTTGTCCGAAAAACAGCGACAACATTTTGGCGCTAGAAGGAGGGGATCTCTCGACCTTGGTAACACATCCCCTCTACCAGTCTTCTTCTCACTTCTACGACTCTCGAGAGATGAGTCGTAGCCCCGCCACCTCCGGAGGCGCCCGAGCGACTAGCTCGAGGCGCGATCTCCAAAGCTCTGCGCGCCGTCTCGAAGGGCAACCTCGTGATAACGAGAGCCAGCCCCGAGACCTGGCGAATGACCCCGAGGCCGCAGTCCGAGAGGACACGGCTCGAAGGCTCGCCGAGCTCCTAGACCGCCCCGGCGTCACCGGCGCGCTAATCGCCGACCTCCTCGACTCCAACAATGTCGATGATATCAACCACGAGACCAACCTCGACCACGCTATTCACGAAAGTGGACACAAGCGCACGCCTCCAAGGGGACCCCCTCGGGCGGCCGCGTCGAAGCGTCAACTTTCTGATGAGCACACGCACGCGCCCTCGAGGGGACACCCTCGGGCGACCACGTCAAGGCTCCAAAGCTCACGCAATACCCGAGAACGCTCAGTCTCGAGGTCCCGAAAGGGACGTTCCAAGCTCTCCATCCGCGTCAAAAACCCTTGTGAAGGTGACAGCGTCGATGGTCTCGGCCCCCGCCAAAAGCGTCGCCTGAATGACGCGCCCTTAACAAGGGTGATAGGGACGGCCTCCGGAGACTTGAGAGACCGCCTCAACTCTCAAAGAGAGAATCACGAGTTCGACTTGAGAGAAAAACTCGACGCTCAACGTGAGACCGCGATCGTCTTGGGGCAGCAACCACCCAACACTGATCAAGCACCCAACCAAAAGCGCGCAGCCACGCTTGTGATGCCGGCCGTTGGTCCCGAGTCACGAAGGAAAAGGCACCGGAAGGGTCAAGTCCCTAACGACCACCCTTCTCCAGCCCCGAAGCGATCCTTCGTCCCGCTCAACACAACGCCCGACCGGATCCTGCGCTTACGCGGCGATGAGCTGGGAAGCCCCGCTCCACTCACAAAGGACCCCGCGAAACGAGATCGATGTAGGTTCTGTGAATACCACAAAGATCACGGGCACGCGACGATCGAGTGCAAGCAGCTTAAGAAGCGAATTGATTCCCTAATTCGAGGTGGGGATTTCAAGGAATTCGTCGCGTCTGCTAGCAAGACATGAGTGTCGTTACTTCGACCCTTAAACTCACGACCGAGCTCGATCGACCTCGTGATTGCTTTTATTTCAAAAATGTAATTTTCTTTTTTCATAAAAGAAGGCCAAATGCCATGACTAACTGTAACGACCCCCTTTATTGCAATAAAAAGTGATTTTACACATGACAACTCTATTGTATACCTCCAACGCGAGAGTTTCTTGGCCTGTCTCACAAACGCAAGAAACTCGGGGGGCTGTAAGGGGTCAATGCTCCATCAAAAACAATTCAACAACAACTAAAAAAAAAAAGAATAATAATAAAGTCTCAAGGGGCCGATGGTTAGGCCGGAAGTCCCAAAGAAAGACTCTTCACATGTCTCCTCGAGATGAGTTCATTCCTCGAGTCGAGTTCGAGTACACGAGTCGACTGATACTCCTCGTGCCAACTCTTCACATGTCTCCTCGAGATGAATTCATTCCTCGAGTCGAGCTACGAGTCCGCGAGTCGACCGATGCTCCTCGCGCCGACTCTTCACGAAACTCCTCGTGCAGGTTCTACGTAAGTCCTCGAGTCGAGTTCGAGTCCACGAGTCGACCAATACTCCTCGTGCCGACTCTTCACATGTCTCCTCGAGATGAATTTATTCCTCGAGTCGAGCTACGAGTCCGCGAGTCGACCGATGCTCCTCGCGCCGACTCTTCACGAAACTCCTCGTGCAGGCTCTACGTAAGTCCTCGAGTCGAGTTCGAGTCCACGAGTCGACCAATACTCCTCGTGCCGACTCTTCACATGTCTCCTCGAGATGAATTCATTCCTCGAGTCGAGCTACGAGTCCTCGACTCGACCGATGCTCCTCGCGCCGACTCTTCACGAAACTCCTCGTGTAGGCTCTACGTGAGTCCTCGAGTCGAGTTCGAGTCCACGAGTCGACCAATACTCCTCGTGCCGACTCTTCACATGTCTCCTCGAGATGAATTCATTCCTCGAGTCGAGCTACGAGTCCGCGAGTCGACCGATGCTCCTCGCGCCGACTCTTCACGAAACTCCTCGTGCCGACTCTACATTTATCCTCGAGGTGAGTTTACTCCTCGAGTCGAGTACCGAGTCCACGAGTCGACCAGCTACTCCTCGTTCCTACTCTACATTTCTCCTCGAGTTGAGTTTGTTCCTCGAGTTGAGTACCGGGTCCACGAGTCGACAAGCAACTCCTCGTGCCGACTCTTCACGTGTCTCCTCGAGATGAATTCATTCCTTGAGTCGAGCTACGAGTCCGCGAGTCGACCGATGCTCCTCGCGCCGACTCTTCACGAAACTCCTCGTGCAGGCTCTACGTGAGTCCTCGAGTCGAGTTCGAGCCCACGAGTCGACCGATACTCCTCGCGACGACTCTTTACGAAACTCCTCGTGCAGGCTCTACGTAAGTCCTCGAGTCGAGTTCGAGTCCACGAGTCGACCAATACTCCTCGTGCCGACTCTTCACATGTCTCCTCGAGATGAATTCATTCCTCGAGTCGAGCTACGAGTCCGCGAGTCGACCGATGCTCCTCGCGCCGACTCTTCACGAAACTCCTCGTGCCGACTCTACATTTATCCTCGAGGTGAGTTTACTCCTCGAGTCGAGTACCGAGTCCACGAGTCGACCAGCTACTCCTCGTTCCTACTCTACATTTCTCCTCAAGTTGAGTTTGTTCCTCGAGTTGAGTACCGGGTCCACGAGTCGACAAGCAACTCCTCGTGCCGACTCTTCACGTGTCTCCTCGAGATGAATTCATTCCTTGAGTCGAGCTACGAGTCCGCGAGTCGACCGATGCTCCTCGCGCCGACTCTTCACGAAACTCCTCGTGCAGGCTCTACGTGAGTCCTCGAGTCGAGTTCGAGCCCACGAGTCGACCGATACTCCTCGCGATGACTCTTTACGAAACTCCTCGTGCAGGCTCTACGTGAGTCCTCGAGTCGAGTTCGAGTCCACAAATCGATTGATACTCCTCGTGCAGGCTCTACGATGTCTCCTCGAGATAAATTCGAGCCCTCGAGTTGAGTCCCGAGTCCACAAGCCAACTAACCACTCCTCTTGCAGGCTTCACATGCGTCCTCGAGTTGAGTCCCAAGTCCACAAGTCAACTAACTATTCCTCGTGCAGGTTCTACATGAGCCCTCGAGTTGAGTCTTGAGTTCGCGCTCGCGGCCCAGCTCGTGGGCCGATAGGTAACGAGTTACAAATGGGTTCAAGGTCTGCGTCCGCAGGGCGTATCTGGTCTAGCCAGTGTCCACGGGAAACCTCGCCACACAAATGTGGCATCGTGCTCGCCGCCCAGCTCGTCGGCCGATAGGCAACGAGTTACAAATGGGTTCAAGGTCTGCGTCCGCAGGGCGTATCTGGTCTACCCAGTGTCCACGGGAAACCTCGCCACACAAATGTGGCATCGCGCTCGCCGCCCAGCTCGTCGGCCGATAGGCAACGAGTTACAAATGGGTTCAAGGTCTACGTCCGCAGGGCGTATCTGGTCTAGCCAGCGTCCACGGGAAACCTCGCCACACAAATGTGGCATCGCGCTCGCCGCCCAGCTCGTCGGCCGATAGGCAACGAGTTACAAATGGGTTCAAGGTCTGCGTCCGCAGGGCGTATCTGGTCTAGCCAGCGTCCACGGGAAACCTCGCCACGCAAATATGGCATCGCGCTCGCCGTCCAGCTCGTGGGCCGATAGGCAACGAGTTACAAATGGGTTCAAGGTCTGCGTCCGCAGGGCGTATCTGGTCTAGCCAGCGTCCACGGGAAACCTCGCCACACAAATGTGGCATCGCGCTCGCCGCCCAGCTCGTCGGCCGATAGGCAACGAGTTACAAATGGGTTCAAGGTCTGCGTCTGCAGGGCGTATCTGGTCTAGCCAGCGTCCACGGGAAACCTCGCCACACAAATGTGGCATTGCGCTCGCCGCCCAGCTCGTGGGCCGATAGGCAACGAGTTACAAATGGGTTCAAGGTCTGCGTCCGCATGGCGTATCTGGTCTAGCCAGCGTCCACGGGAAACCTCGCCACACAAATGTGGCATCGCGCTCGCCGCCCAGCTCGCCAGCCGATAGGCAACGAGTTACAAATGGGTTCAAGTTCTGCGTCCAAACAAAGACGCGCAATTCGATTATGCCTTCGTTGGCAAATCGAGAAAACAAGACGCGCACAATACAAAAAAGACGTGCAAATCGATTATGCCTTCGTTGGCAAGTCGAGAAAATAAGACGCGCACAATACAAAAAAGACGTGCAAATCGATTATGCCTTCATTGGCAAGTCGAGAAAACAAGACGCGCACAACGCAATAAAGCCGTGCTAATAAATCACGCCCTCACTAGTAGATCGAGAAAATAAGCCGCGCACGATCAACCCGAAACAATAACTCGTCCCTCGCGACGCCCAACGGCCATTCCTCATGACGCAAACCCGAGAGCGTTCATCCCGCATCCGTATAAAGAGTAGATTTTGAGTTTCCACTCGATCTACGCTCGACCGGAAACTCGGCGGGCTAATGTTGTCGGTCCGTCTCGGACCGACAGGGACTAAGGCGTCACCTCGACCCATGCGACCGGTGCAAGGCCTCGTGCGGCGAAACCTTGCCTCGGCCTTTGGCCGGCCAAAACCAATGGCCGGGCCAAGGGTCAGCCGGCCGACGGTCGGCCACATGCTCAGCCGGCCAGCCATATGCTTGGCCGGCCTGTCGCCGGCCCAAAGGTCAGCCGGCCAATGGCCGGCCATATGCTCAGCCGGCCCTCCAAGGCCGGCCCTCCTCCATGGCCGGCTCTCCAAGGCCGGCACTCCAAGGCCGGCCCTCCTCCTGTTGGAATCGATCTAGGGTTTGAGAAAAAGTTTAACGCTTCGTTAAGCGGCGGAATTTTAAAAATTTTCTTTTTAAGTAAAACTAGTTTTTACTAACCTAGACAAGAGCATATGCATGTAAATAAAAACTAATATGAGCTATAAAAGTTACTAACCTTTTTGATGCTTGAACGTTGATGAGCCTTTGGAAGGTTGGCAACGTTCGTCTCCCCTCGCAGCACGTCTCTCTTTTCTTTCCTCGGGAACTCGAGCAACCACGATAGTTTCTATCACTAAATCACTCGAAAAGAAGGAATTAGTGAGTGGGCACTTTTAAACACTACGACTTGAGAACGAGTCTCGAAGTCGCAGAGCTAAAGACTAGGTCGAGTGAGGACCTAGGTGCCAAGACAAGAGAAAACCGAAAATAAACTAGAGAGAGAGAGAAGAGGACTTCGGCCAAGTTCTAGAGAGAGAGTCTCTCAAATCTCTTAAACTTGGATGAATGAATTGTGAGGAAATGAGGCTCCTATTTATAGGAGAGGTCTCACCTTCAATAAGGTAGTTTCCTCTTCTATAGAATATCACATATTCATGAGCAAAATAACCCTTATTTCCCATTCCTCCTAGGCGCCCAAGGCAGCCTTCTAGAAGGCTAGGATTTGTTTCCTTTTTTGTTCCTTGGCTTGCCTATTAGCCTCTTGGCCGAAATTCCCATTGCATGTGTGGGAAATTTGTTTCCTCTTTTTCTTTTGGCAAGTATCTAAATACATTTATGCACAAAATATTCTCTCTTGGTTGGGTATGTTGGGCGCCCAAGGCCTTCTAGAAAAGGCTTCTAGAAGCTTTTCCATTTGTTCATGACAACATGAAAAAGGCCCAATAAGAATTTTCAATAAAATTCTTATGAAATGAAATTAATTCACAAGGCCCAATGATCAAGTCATGGCCGAGTGAAACATGTCATAAAATGACCTTGTCAAAAAATTTATTGACATTCATTTCATCCTTTGTCTCAAAAGACAAAAATACCCTTTTAACTATTTTCGTTCTTGTTTTGGCTTAGCTTCCAGTTTAACTATTCCTATCGATGTGATTCGTGACAGTGACCTCATGGACCCAAATGAACAAAGCTTTAGCTAAACACTTGGACTCAAAAGTTCACAAACCTTTTCCAAGTTTAGCTTAATGCCAGCTGACTCCACTAAAGAGCTGACACTGAAAATCTCTCGGTTCAAATGAATTTGTTTTCTACTCAAGAATTCGACCTAATTATAATGAGCGGATCCACTGAATATTATCTATGCTACCCTTCATGAATGTCATCAGCTAGTCGGGATTTACTAAATTACCATTTTACCCTTCTAGCTGTTATTTCCTCAACTCCTTTGTCGCTTGTGAATAAGTTAGAAACAATGTATTGACGAGGAGCTAACAAGTCACATTGTTTCATCCAAAAGAGTCAAGACTCAATTTGGACACTGGCCAGTTCATTTATTCACACTCGAAGGAACAAAGCATGAGGTGACATACATTGCATTTCAGCAATCTTGTACATGAATTCCATATCTATGAGAACTTCACAAAGTTACTCATGACAGACTCACAACTTAGTACCTCACCAATAGGCCTTGTTCGGAATCACATAGTGAGTCCGAAATTTGACTTTCTCAAATGAGAATACTAAGGTGTGAAATGACATGTCTCATTTCAGGATTAAGGTAAGCATGATGCAATTCATACATAGTGACTTCGAGACATAAGAGGTTAAATGGTTTGTTCTTATATTGTCTCTAGAAGTGCACTGGTCAATTCAGTATCTTCGGAAGATACCTAGAAGAACTATAGAGTCCCAAACTCTCAATGCCTCATAACCAGACATCATAGATTCTTCTAACAATCATACTGAGGTCAATAGTCCTTTGACCCTTAGATTGCGAATATATCGTTTTAAGCAAACTACGAAGAGTTTGTTCATGCAAATCTACATTTGTCTCTTCGTAAGTTGTTAAGTTTGTTTATGGACTAAAAGACTATGGTTTTATCATAAAGCTTCAGACAAGGAAGATTGAATGAACGTTTCAACTTTATTAATGAATGAATAGGCAATTACAAGCAAGAGTCTTCATGAGACTTTATTACATCAAATGTTCAAAATAAAGACTACAACTCTTCTTGTGGGCACCATTGACAACAAACTCCCACTTGACTCAAAGAAGGTGTGTGTAGTCCTTCATGCCTAATCCCTCACGATGTTGGTCGAAGACCTTGTTCGCTAGGGCCTTGGTGAATGGATCTGCGAGGTTGTCCACCGTTGAGATCTTCTTCACTTCCACGTCTCCGCGCTGCACGATCTCTCGAATCAAATGGTATTTCCTCTCAATATGCTTAGAGCGCTTATGGCTTCTAGGTTCCTTTGAGTTAGCGACAGCCCCACTATTATCACAATAAAGGGTCATGGGCTCGTCGACGTTTGGAACAACTTCCAAATACTTAAGGAACTTTCTAAGCCATACAGCCTCTTTGGATGCTTCACAAGCAGCCACATATTCTGCTTCCATTGTGGAGTCAGCAATGCAAGATTGCTTAATACTTCTCCACACAACAGCTCCACCATTAAGGATGAACACAGATCCCGAAGTGGATTTCCTGGAATCCTTATCCGCTTGAAAATCGGAGTCGGTATATCCCGTCATAGTCAGGTCAGTACCTGAGTATGTAAGCATCAAGTTCCTAGTTCTTCGAAGATACTTAAGAACATGCTTAACAGCAATCCAGTGCTCGGGTCCAGGGTTGGATTGGAAACGACTAACTACGCCAACGGCGAAACATATATCAGGTCGGGTGCAAAGCATAGCATACATGAGGCTTCCTACGGCAGAGGCGTAAGGAATTTTCCTCATGTCTTCAATCTCTTGTGCAGTCTTGGGAGACTGGTCCTTAGAGAGTGAAACTCCATGCCTAAAGGGTGTTTGACCCCTCTTGCAGTCTTGCATCGAGAAGCGATCCATCACCTTATCAATATAAGATGCTTGAGAGAGCGACAGGGTCCGGTTTTTCCTATCTCGAAAGATTTGGATTCCCAGAATGTACGCGGCTTCTCCTAGATCCTTCATATCGAATTGCTTTGCTAGCCAGACCTTAACCTCAGATAACTTACCCACGTCATTACCAATGAGTAGTATATCATCGACATATAGTACCAGAAACACAACTTTGCCTTCGTGTATTAACTTGTAAACACAAGGCTCATCTATTGACTGTTCAAAGCCGAAGCTCTTTACAGTTTCATCGAATCTAATATTCCATGACCTAGATGCTTGCTTTAGTCCATAAATGGATTTAAGCAACTCACAAACCTTGGTCTCTTGACCTTTATCCACGAAACCGTCTGGTTGAGCCATGTAAATGCGCTCGTCAAGATTGCCATTCAGAAAGGCTGTCTTGACATCCATTTGCCAGATCTCATAGTCGAGAGCTGCAGCTATGGATAGGAGTATGCGGATGGATTTAAGCATCGCGACTGGCGAGAAGGTTTCTTCATAGTCAATCCCTTCTTGTTGGGTATAACCCTTCGCCACAAGTCGTGCTTTGAACGTCTCAACGTTCCCATCAGGACCCCTTTTCTTCTTGTATATCCACTTACACCCTACGGGTTTAATCCCTTCAGGAAGGTCTACAAGTTTCCAGACTTTGTTGACATACATCGAGTGCATCTCAACTTGCATGGCGTCAAGCCAAAGGTTTGATTCAGAACAAGCCATTGCTTGGCTATAGGAAACAGGATCATCCATGTCAGAGACGGCTACAAGAGAGTCTCCATAAGACATGTACCTGTCAGGCTTTTGAGTAGCCCTCCCACTACGTCGAAGTACTACTTGACGAGATTCTGATGAGTTAGGTTGTGTTTCAGTTGGGGTAAGAACAGTTCTTACAGATGAGGTAGAAGCTTCCTCACCCAACTTTTCTTCAAGCACAATTTTGCTTCTAGGTTTCGCATCCTTCATAAAGTCCTCCTCGAGGAAACGAGCATTCGTGCTAACGAAAGTCTTATCGTCCTCGGGACTATAGAAAGTAAAACCTTTGGTTTCCTTCGGATATCCTACAAACAGGCACAATTCTGACCTACTAGCCAACTTGCTAGTCTTTTGCCTCAGCACGTGTGCAGGGCAACCCCAAATTCGGATGCGGCCAAGATTCACTTTACGGCCAGTCCATCGTTCATAAGGAGTACCAGGAACCGTTTTGGACGGAACTTGGTTCAGAATGTAGGCGGCTGTTTCGAGGGCATATCCCCAAAAGGAAAGCGGGAGTGATGAGTAACTCATCATCGATCTAACCATCTCCATAAGAGTTCGGTTTCTTCTCTCTGACACTCCGTTTTGTTGAGGTGTGCCAGGTGCGGTAAGCTGAGAAGCAATACCTTCTTCTTTAAGAAAGTCGTCGAACTCTCCAGACATATACTCACCACCTCGATCAGATCAAAGGGTTTTGATCACTTTGCCAGTTTGCTTTTCCACTAAAGCCCTAAAGACCTTAAATACGTTAAAGGTCTCGGATTTGTGTTTGAGCAAATAGACAAACCCATATCGTGAGTTATCATCAGTGAAGGTAACGAAGTATTCGTATCCTCCACGTGCCTGTTGGCTGAGCGGACCACATACATCAGAATGTATTAGTTCCAGCAACTCAGTGGCTCTTCGACCTTTATCAGAGAAAGGTCGCTTAGTCATTTTTCCTTCTATGCAGGATTCACAAGTAGGTAGTGAACCTATTGCAGAGGCTTGGAGTGGACCATCCCTCACAAGTCTCTTAATCCTTTCTAGACTGATATGACCAAGTCTTAAGTGCCATAGGTGTGTTGATTTTGTTAGATCGGAGGATTCAGAAAGTTTGATCCTCTTTGGCTCCCTAATTAGATCATTATCTATTTCGGTGTCTAAAAGAGAAGGTTGAGTGGGATAGATGTAGAAAAGAGCATTTTTCATACATGCGTCAGTGACAAAAGAATTATCAGGAAACGAAATACGAATTCCATTCTTAATGAACTTTAAACAATAATCTTGCTCACGAAGACGAGCAACGGATATTAAGTTCTTCCCAAAGGTAGGAACAAAATATACATTATTCAAGTTTAAAGTGCGGTCTTCAAAAGACAGCGTCACAGATCCCACAGCCTTTGCAGACACCAGGCTCCCATCACCCCATTTGAAACAGAACTCGCCTTCCTCTAAGCTTTTGGTTTTCTTGAAACCATTCAAGGAACAGCAAATATGGTTAGTAGCAGCGGAGTCAAGAATCCACGTTGATACATTATCAGCTACTAAGCATGCTTCGGTAACTAGTACAATACTATGTTCCTTTGCTTTGAGATAGGCGGGACAGTTCTTTTTGTCGGCCTTGTAAGGTCTCTTCACAGTTTCAGAGGCGGAGGCCTTTTGCTCAGTAGCATGTGCCTCTCCTTGATTCCTCTTTCTCTTAGTGAAACCTACAGCAGTGTGAAGTTCCTCCATAAGCTTGGTAGCAGTGTACTCTAGCTTGTTTACGGAGTAGTTCATCTTGGAGGTATCAAGAGACGCGGGGAGAGTTTCTAAGATCATATCTATGAGATTCTTCCCATCAGTCTCAGATCCTAGGATTTCCATTTTATTTAGAAAACTAATGATCAGTATCATAAAGTCTCTAACAGGAGTCCTAGCCTTCATATGACAGTTCATAAACTGTCGGACTGCTTTTTGCCTTGCTTGACGCCTTTGCCCTCCAAAACTCTCAAGGAGATTGTAGAGCATGTCAGCGGCAGTCTCGATGTCACGATATTGCTTGTTCAGCATATTGTTCATAGATGCTAAGATATAGCACCTCACAATCTCATCGGATCGAAGCCAGGCCGCTAAGGCGTCATTGTCCTCTTGAGTTGAATCATCATTCGTCAGAGGAGGACACGGGGTGGTGAGTACCCATTTTTGCTTGTTAACGGTAGGTATTATGTCGAGGTTACGTTTCGAATCTATGTAGTTTTCGTTTTCGAGTTGGTTCGAGGAAAGAAAGATAGAGAGAGGGTTGAGAGACATATTGCCTATAACAGTTGAAACAAGTTTATGATTAGTCTTTGGTTTAGGATTTAAGTTTCATTAAGACTTTTGTAAAATCCAAAGGTGTTATAAACCAAACGATAATTTACTCCCTCAAGAGAAGGCCGCAAAAAATCTCCATTTATAAGTAAATGACACATCATTAATGCTAAGCCAAGATGTCAATACATCTATTTTGACTAGCCACCTTGTAAATTGGTTTGATCACTCACATCCTTTCGCAGAGCCTTAAGGAAGGATACTAGGGATTGAGCCTAAGTGTGCAACCAACCACTTAGTCCAAAAGATCAGCTTTGAAAAACAATCCCCCAAGTGGAGGCCTTGCCATCATTGCATCACTCTCGGACGTAGCTCATTGAGCAATGATCGAAGCAATAACGCCTTGGAGTACTCACATTTAAGTGAGGGTCGCAAGAGCGGCTCTTAGTCCCACGTTATTGCATCTTTCACTAGTGTTGGGGATCGCGGGTTACAACCAACGAATATAACCCTCCCACTTAGTTTTTGGAGATGGTTCATCGACTCTTTTAAGTTCGGAAACAGATTTCCTAGTTAGAGAGCGACAGAGCGGACAACTAGAAGAGAATCCTAGATCGACATGTTCAGAGCAGTATTAGTGCATAAAGGCACAAGGGACATACTCGATCTTTTCCTATTTTCTATTTCGGGAAAGTGCGTGAGGGAAGTGTGAACTTCAACTCACTCGAACACTTGAAAGTTTGAGATTACACATCTTTTTATTTTTCGGTTTTGTCTACAAAGAGACCTCCCACTCAAAATTTCAAGAGCATATAGATTTTGAACATATGTGATATAGATATAGTTTTGAAAACATTTTGAAAATTTATTTGATTTGGATGACAAAATATTTTCAAGTTTGAAAGTGAAAACGGTTTTTTCAAAATTCAAACTAGTTTTGTAAAAATTCAATTTCAATTAATCTTTCAAAAATCAAAACTTTTAATCTTTACACATCATGTTTATAATCATATGAAAAACATTTTTGCTCAAGAAAGTTTTCTCATTAGAGTTCTATAACTCATGGTAGTGGGGTTTGAAAATCCGGATTTCTAAAAAACTGGAGTTTCAGACAGCCGCGCACCTCGGAGTAAAATCGCCATAATTGGCGGCTCCGATGTCCTTTTGAGCCGAAACCGGTGGCATTGGATAGAGGACAGACAGAGCTTTAATTTGATTCAAGAATCATTAAATTTCGATTTCTGAGCAGAGAGTTATGCCGCTTTTAATGCGGGTTTACATTCCAGCTCGAAGAAAAAGAAATAAATTAAAGCTTTGTCCTTTTAGATGCGAAAAAGAATCGAGTGTAACGGAACGTTTTATGAAGTTGTTTAAAGCTTTTATTTGTGTTTTATTAGCAGGGTAATAACATAAAAATAAAAGAAAAAACAACATGCATAAAACGATTCAAGTAAATAAACAAAACTAGCAAGAAAACAAAACTAGTCACAAAATTTACTCGAAAATTCTCAAACCTTTAAAACACGTTTTACAATATAAAAAAATAAAAACTTTTAGAACTGATTCTAATGTGTTTTAACAACATCCCAAAATCATAGAAAAACAACATGGTTTTTAATTTAAAGGCATGAGCAATAAATTAAAAAAAAAATCTAAGATTACAATTCTAACTTGTCACAAAATTAGTAAACTTTCGAAAACGATTTTCAAGCTCATAATTTTAAAAACATGCACATGCATTCCTTTGACCATAGCTCTGATACCATTTGTTGGAATCGATCTAGGGTTTGAGAAAAAGTTTAACGCTTCGTTAAGCGGCGGAATTTTAAAAATTTTCTTTTTAAGTAAAACTAGTTTTTACTAACCTAGACAAGAGCATATGCATGTAAATAAAAACTAATATGAGCTATAAAAGTTACTAACCTTTTTGATGCTTGAACGTTGATGAGCCTTTGGAAGGTTGGCAACGTTCGTCTCCCCTCGCAGCACGTCTCTCTTTTCTTTCCTCGGGAACTCGAGCAACCACGATAGTTTCTATCACTAAATCACTCGAAAAGAAGGAATTAGTGAGTGGGCACTTTTAAACACTACGACTTGAGAACGAGTCTCGAAGTCGCAGAGCTAAAGACTAGGTCGAGTGAGGACCTAGGTGCCAAGACAAGAGAAAACCGAAAATAAACTAGAGAGAGAGAGAAGAGGACTTCGGCCAAGTTCTAGAGAGAGAGTCTCTCAAATCTCTTAAACTTGGATGAATGAATTGTGAGGAAATGAGGCTCCTATTTATAGGAGAGGTCTCACCTTCAATAAGGTAGTTTCCTCTTCTATAGAATATCACATATTCATGAGCAAAATAACCCTTATTTCCCATTCCTCCTAGGCGCCCAAGGCAGCCTTCTAGAAGGCTAGGATTTGTTTCCTTTTTTGTTCCTTGGCTTGCCTATTAGCCTCTTGGCCGAAATTCCCATTGCATGTGTGGGAAATTTGTTTCCTCTTTTTCTTTTGGCAAGTATCTAAATACATTTATGCACAAAATATTCTCTCTTGGTTGGGTATGTTGGGCGCCCAAGGCCTTCTAGAAAAGGCTTCTAGAAGCTTTTCCATTTGTTCATGACAACATGAAAAAGGCCCAATAAGAATTTTCAATAAAATTCTTATGAAATGAAATTAATTCACAAGGCCCAATGATCAAGTCATGGCCGAGTGAAACATGTCATAAAATGACCTTGTCAAAAAATTTATTGACATTCATTTCATCCTTTGTCTCAAAAGACAAAAATACCCTTTTAACTATTTTCGTTCTTGTTTTGGCTTAGCTTCCAGTTTAACTATTCCTATCGATGTGATTCGTGACAGTGACCTCATGGACCCAAATGAACAAAGCTTTAGCTAAACACTTGGACTCAAAAGTTCACAAACCTTTTCCAAGTTTAGCTTAATGCCAGCTGACTCCACTAAAGAGCTGACACTGAAAATCTCTCGGTTCAAATGAATTTGTTTTCTACTCAAGAATTCGACCTAATTATAATGAGCGGATCCACTGAATATTATCTATGCTACCCTTCATGAATGTCATCAGCTAGTCGGGATTTACTAAATTACCATTTTACCCTTCTAGCTGTTATTTCCTCAACTCCTTTGTCGCTTGTGAATAAGTTAGAAACAATGTATTGACGAGGAGCTAACAAGTCACATTGTTTCATCCAAAAGAGTCAAGACTCAATTTGGACACTGGCCAGTTCATTTATTCACACTCCAAGGAACAAAGCATGAGGTGACATACATTGCATTTCAGCAATCTTGTACATGAATTCCATATCTATGAGAACTTCACAAAGTTACTCATGACAGACTCACAACTTAGTACCTCACCAATAGGCCTTGTTCGGAATCACATAGTGAGTCCGAAATTTGACTTTCTCAAATGAGAATACTAAGGTGTGAAATGACATGTCTCATTTCAGGATTAAGGTAAGCATGATGCAATTCATACATAGTGACTTCGAGACATAAGAGGTTAAATGGTTTGTTCTTATATTGTCTCTAGAAGTGCACTGGTCAATTCAGTATCTTCGGAAGATACCTAGAAGAACTATAGAGTCCCAAACTCTCAATGCCTCATAACCAGACATCATAGATTCTTCTAACAATCATACTGAGGTCAATAGTCCTTTGACCCTTAGATTGCGAATATATCGTTTTAAGCAAACTACGAAGAGTTTGTTCATGCAAATCTACATTTGTCTCTTCGTAAGTTGTTAAGTTTGTTTATGGACTAAAAGACTATGGTTTTATCATAAAGCTTCAGACAAGGAAGATTGAATGAACGTTTCAACTTTATTAATGAATGAATAGGCAATTACAAGCAAGAGTCTTCATGAGACTTTATTACATCAAATGTTCAAAATAAAGACTACAACTCTTCTTGTGGGCACCATTGACAACACCTCCATGGCCGGCTCTCCAAGGCCGGCCCTCCTCCATGGCCGGCTCTCCAAGGCCGGCCCTCCTCCATGGCCGGCTCTCCAAGGCCGGCACTCCAAGGCCGGCCCTCCTCCAAGGCCGGCACTCCAAGGCCGGCCCTCCTCCATGGCCGGCTCTCCAAGGCCGGCCCTCCTCCAAGGCCGGCACTCCAAGGCCGGCCCTCCAAGGCCGGCCCTCCTCTAAGGCCGGCACTCCAAGGCCGGCCCTCCTCCAAGGCCGGCCCTCCTCCAAGGCCGGCTCTCCATGACCGGCTCTCCAAGGCCGGCCCTCCTCTAAGGCCGGCACTGCAAGGCCGGCCCTCCTCCAAGGCCGGCTCTCCATGGCCGGCTCTCCTCCAAGGCCGGCCCTCCTTCAAGGCCGGCTCTCCATGGCCGGCTCTCCAAGGCCGGCACTCCAAGGCCGGCCCTCCTCCAAGGCCGGCTCTCCATGGCCGACCCAACCTTGCTCACTCGGCCAAGGGGTCTTCAAACCACCTCTTGGCTGCCTATAAATACAGGGGCCACTCCCCTAGTCCAGGTAATCCATTCTTGAGTACTGAAACGCTGCCGAACTCGTACCTCGCTCGTTTCTCTCAAGCTTTGGCCTCTAAACACCCTTAAAACCTCTATACTCCACCTCAATCCCACTAATGTTGAGCGTCGGAGAGGTAAACAGGGGCACCCCCCCTGTTTCCCCTTTGTAGTTCACGTGTCCTCTGTTGTCGGTCGTTTTCGGAAAACCCGAGACGCCAAGAAGACACGCCATTCAAAGGGCCGATGGTCAGGCCGGAGGTCCTAAAGAGCGGCGAGCCTTCTCTCACGAGTCGACTGACAAGTCCTCGTGCCAAATCCTCATGCCCCTCGAGTCGAGCCCCGAGTCGTTCCTCGAGTCGAGCCTTGGGTTGTTCCTCGAGTCGAGCCTCGAGTCGGTCTCCTGGAGTCGAGCTTCACTCCTCGAGTCGAGCCTCGAGTCGCTCCTCGAATCGAGTCACTCTCGCCAAGTAGAAACCTTCATATTTCATGTGGCAAGAATGGTATTCGAAGGCCCGCAAGAGCCCGGCAAGACGAGCCGCCCACTACGCACACAACGCGCTGCGCCGGCCAGCCGGGCAGCAAGCAGCGCGCCGCGCCGGCCAGGCAGCGCGCCACGCCAGTCAAGGCACCCTGCGCCGCGCGTCCTGCGCCGCGCATCCCGCGCCGCGCCCAGTGACCCGCGCGCCGCGCCCCCTGCGCCGCGCGCCGCGCGCCGCGCGTTGTGCGCCGCACTGTGTGCGCCGCGCGCGCCGTGCGCCTCCACTTGATGCCACATGCGTTCCTAGTCCCACATGGACGAAAAAGAAGCCTTCTAAGGCCCCCAAACACCTATAAATACCCCCTCCCATTGAGGGGAAATCCATCCCATTCTTTCTCAAGGAACTTGAGACTTCTCTCCGCTTCTCTAGATGCCATCCTTGGCCTGAAGCGGATTCTCCACGATTTCTCGCTCTCGGAGATTCTGAAGCGCTTTCCGGGGACTCCCGAATGCCGCCTCTCTTGATCGAGTGATTAATCTTGAGCCCACGAGTGCTCTAACGGTTTTCTACTGAAAATCGCCTACGCGTCTAGCCCCCTAGACGCGTCCACCATTTCTGACAAGAAATCGCCTACGCGTCCGGCATTTCCAACTAGGAATCACCTACGCGTCCGGAATCTCCGCCACAACAAGACACTCTTGACTTAGAGTCTTCCACGTCTCCAAAAGAGAGAAAACACACATTCTCTCTCGCATACGCGATCTCCGAAGTTCTGAGACGTCGCCGAGGACTCCTCCGTGCCTCGTCTCCTTCGTTGAGCACGCCTCTCCATCAAGGCTCCGCGCCTCATACAGCGTCTTTCACGCTTGAACTACGTTCTGACCTGATCCCACGCACGGGTACGTAGGCAGCCGACAACCAAGGCACGGTCACTCCTCCTCCTCACCCCCTACCTCTCCCGAGAGGCGGGTTGATCGAAGAAAACCCTAGCTCGAGACTATCGAGTTCCCACTCTTGGCCCGGGTGCGATCACTTGGTCCGGCCTTGGATCGAACCGCCCGTGGTTTTAAATAGTTGTTCATTTTCGTGCGACAACATTTTGGCGCTAGAAGGAGGGGACTTCCCGACCTGTTCAGCCCGAAATCCCTTCTGTTCATCTTCTTCTTTTCTTCTACAAACTCAACTTTCTCAAAAGATGAGTACTCAACCACCCGTACGTTCTGAGGGCGTGAACAACCCCGAAAACGTCACTGGGACCAAGAAATACTTCTTGCGCTCCCGAGCGCATGGTGACGAAGAGTCGCTCCATGAAGAGAGCTCGACCCGCTCACCATCTCCATCTCCAGATAGCAGGGACCATCGCATCATGGAGTTGGAGGAGAACGTCCGCCAACTAAAGGCAAAGAACGCGAGGTACCACAGCCGACTGGCTGCGAAGCAACCCGCACATAACGCAATGACCCCCAACGGGGATCCTGAGAACCTCAACGAGGAAAGCCACGACCGTGACCCTGACTATGAGGGTACTTGCGATCTGGAGGATATCGAGACTTCTCTCACGAAGGACGGAGGACTCCCCGCCATGTTTGAAGCCGGTCCTTCGAATCCCCTACCCCGGAAAGGCGACGTGTCGGCTGCTTCTCAAGAGGGAAACTCACGACGCTCGGCCCTCGACCGACTAGGTCGAAGGGAGAACGTTGAGGAGAGTCAGGGCACGCGGAGAGCGCGCCGTCGCAGACGAAGCCTGCGCCTCCGAACGACCAGCCCAGATCTTAGGGATCACCTCACCGCCCAACGCATCGAGCGTGGCGATGACCTAAGGGAGCGACTAAGCTCTCGGCCAAACATCCCCGCAGCAGCCCCAACTAACGGGAACCGCCGAACGGGTCAAGGGTCAAATGAAAGACGACAGGTGACTCCTCCCGAACAGGGAGTTACTCCGACTACCGGTCTCGATGTGATCACAATGATCCACAATCTTCGAAATGAAGTACGAGATCTCCGAGAACACGGAATAGGCGGAAGTGCCTATGGGGTCGTTGAGGAGAAGTCCTCGCCTTTCACGGCTCAGATATTGGCCGAGGTATGTACGGGAAATTTCAAACTCCCGAACCTCGCTCCATATAATGGAAAAGCAGATCCTGCTTACCACATCCAGCACTATGAAACCTGGATGACGATGCAGGGTGTCACTCCCGGCGCTATGTGCCAAGCTTTTAGTCTTACCCTCGCCGGACCCGGCTTCGAGTGGTTCAAGAACTTAAAGCCGGGAAGCATCCGCTCGTTCAAAGACCTGAAGGACATGTTCCTAGCACGGTTCGCTACGTCTATGGTCCAAAAGAAGACCAAGATGTACCTGTGGTCAATCAGGCAAGAGGATGGCGAGTCTCTTAGACGATACCTCGCCCGATTCACTGAAGAATCGAATAAGGTCGACCGCTTTGACGACAAAGACGCAATCACCGCCATCACTGAAGGCTTGCGCACAAGTGACTTCCTTAAGTCCATCGTCGGCCGTGTCCCTTCTACCATGGCTGAGTTAATGACTCGAGCCAAGACCTTCATGGGAGTCGAAGATTACCTCGATGGTCGCAAGGGCAATGATCAAAGCCCTCACCACCGAGACGAGCCTAGCAACGAGCAAGGAAACTCCCGTAAAAGGCGAAACAGAGGAGGTCAGACTTTTAATAGACGACCTCCGATGCCCCAGAAGCCGCGACTTGCAGAAGACTTTAAGGGCTACTCGTCGTTCACACCGTTGAACACAACGCCGGAGCAAATCCTAGCTTTAGCGCGTGACAAGTTCACTCCCCCGGCTCCAATGAACAAAGATCCCGCGACTCGCGATAGATCTAAATATTGCGAGTTCCATCAAGAATACGGTCACTTGACCTCTGAATGCTATAGTCTTAAAAGGCAGATCGAGGCATTGATCCAACGGGGTGAGCTAAAAGAGTTCGTGTTACGCATGATTAGCGCTGCGGGCCCCACCTCGAACAGACCACAGTCTGGCAGGGGAGGAGGAACAGCCGCTTCTGCCGACCGAACCACGGCTACTGCCAATGCCAATCCTCAACTCCACGTTGTGACCACCATATTGGGAGGTCCACAAGATGGAGATTCGGCCCGACAACGGAAAAAATTCCTAAAGGCCGTGGCTCAAGAAGACGCTGCTATGCACGTCAACCTCACGTATGAAGAACCTCCGTCCGTGCCTCACAAGACGATGCATTTCACCAACAAAGAGGCCAAGCGAGTTGTGCATCCGCACAATGACGCAATTGTGCTCAAAGCCCAAGTAGCTAATAACTTGGTGAAAAGAGTTCTCATCGACAACGGCAGTGCTGCCGACATAATCTTCAAGTCCCCCCTAGAGCGCATGAAGCTCGGGGGGCTACGCCCAACTCCGACCCAAACGCCTCTATTCGGGTTCACTGGGGAGAGAGTCATGACCGAAGGCATCATCGATCTACCGGTCACCTTCGGAACTCCCGGAGGCATTGAAGTCGTTCACATGGTCCCATTCCTAGTGGTCGACCAAGAGTCCCCCTACAACGTAATTGTTGGGCGACCCACACTGAACCGACTAAGGGCCATTACTTCAACATACCACCTACTGGAGAAGTTCCCTACCAAGAATGGAATCGGCATCATGGCTGGAGACCAATCCCAAGCCAGAATATGTTACATCCAAGGAATCGATGGAAAGACCGCTAAAAAGACGGTTAACACGATCTCTCAGCTCAGAGATAGCGTCGAGTCGAAGTCCATAAAGACACCTGCATGACACCCAAGTGCAAGGTAATGGCGTCCTCATCAGAGACCCCACACGGTCTACCAGGTCATACATGGACGAGACACCGATCTATCGCCTGTGGAATGCGGAACACTGGAAGAGAGTACTACCACTAGCCAGCGATCCCCCCATTTTATTTCTTTGCTTTCTAAACATTCAATAAGGCCTACGAGCCAACGTTTTAGGATTTCAAATTTTTTGCAATATTAATAAAGTTCGATGTTTTTCTTTCAAAATCCACTTTATCAAAGATTTTTAATCATCAAGATTACACTTGTAAACCCAGAACTCGGGGGGCTAGTGCTATAGGCAATGGTATGTACACTAAAAATCCTCTAGAAAGTACGCTCCACAAAAAGAAAGCACGCTCCATCCAAACAAAACACCCGAACATAAAACGGGAACAAACGTGCACGAAAGACGCCCCCGCGGCGCGCCCACGAGACATCCCCGAGATGCAGGCTAAAGACGCCCCCGCGGCGCGCCCACCAGACATCCCCGAGATGCAGGCTAAAGACGCCCCCGCGGCGCGCCCACGAGACATCCCCGAGATGCAGGCTAAAGACGCCCCCGCGGCGCGCCCACGAGACATCCCCGAGATGCAGGCTAAAGACGCCCCCGCGGCGCGCCCACGAGACATCCCCGAGATGCAGGCTAAAGACGCCCCCGCGGCGCGCCCACGAGACATCCCCGAGATGCAGGCTAAAGACGCCCCCGCGGCGCGCCCACGAGACATCCCCGAGATGCAGGCTAAAGACGCCCCCGCGGCGCGCCCACGAGACATCCCCGAGATGCAGGCTAAAGACGCCCCCGCGGCGCGCCCAAGAGACATCCCCGCGATGCAGGCTAAAGACGCCCCTGTGGCGCGCCCAAGAGACATCCCAGAGATGCAGGCTAAAGACGCCCCCGCGGCGCGCCCAAGAGACATCCCAGAGATGCAGGCTAAAGACGCCCCCGCGGCGCGCCCAAGAGACATCCCCGAGATGCAGGCTAAAGACGCCCCAGCGGCGCGCCCAAGAGACATCCCCGAGATGCAGGCTAAAGACGCCTCCGCGGCGCGCCCAAGAGACATCCCCGAGATGCAGGCTAAAGCCGTCCCTCGCGACGCACCAAAGACGCCTACATGGCGCACGTAAGACGCGTAAAGGCGCAGCCCGTAAGACGCCTACATGGCGCAACCTAAGACGCCTACATGGCGCACGTAAGACGCGTAAAGGCGCAGCCCGTAAGACGCCTACATGGTGCAACCTAAGACGCCTACATGGCGCACGTAAGACGCGTAAAGGCGCAGCCCGTAAGACGCCTACATGGCGCAACCTAAGACGCCTACATGGCGCACGTAAGACGCGTAAAGGCGCAGCCTGTAAGACGCCTACATGGCGCAACCTAAGACGCCTACATGGCGCAACCTAAGACGCCTACATGGCGCACGTAAGACGCGTAAAGGCGCAGCCCGTAAGACGCCTACATGGCGCAACCTAAGACGCCTACATGGCGCATGTAAGACGCCTACATGGCGCACTTAAGACGCCTACATGGCGCACGTAAGACGCCTACATGGCGCAACCTAAGTGTTGGAATCGATCTAGGGTTTGAGAAAAAGTTTAACGCTTCGTTAAGCGGCGGAAATTTAAAAATTTTCTTTTAAAGTAAAACTAGTTTTTACTAACCTAGACAAGAGCATGTGCATGTAAATAAAAACTAATATGAGCTATAAAAGTTACTAACCTTTTGATGCTTGAACGTTGATGAGCCTTTGGAAGGTTGCCAACGTTCGTCTCCCCTCGCAGCACGTCTCTCTTTTCTTTCCTCGGGAACTCGAGCAACCACGATAGTTTCTATCACTAAATCACTCGAAAAGAAGGAATTAGTGAGTGGGCACTTTTAAACACTACGACTTGAGAACGAGTCTCGAAGTCGCAGAGCTAAAGACTAGGTCGAGTGAGGACCTAGGTGCCAAGACAAGAGAAAACCGAAAATAAACTAGAGAGAGAGAAGAGGACTTCGGCCAAGTTCTAGAGAGAGAGTCTCTCAAATCTCTTAAACTTGGATGAATGAATTGTGAGGAAATGAGGCTCCTATTTATAGGAGAGGTCTCACCTTCAATAAGGTAGTTTCCTCTTCTATAGAATATCACATATTCATGAGCAAAATAACCCTTATTTCCCATTCCTCTTAGGCGCCCAAGGCAGCCTTCTAGAAGGCTAGGATTTGTTTCCTTTTTTGTTCCTTGGCTTGCCTATTAGTCTCTTGGCCGAAATTCCCCATGCTTGTGTGGGAAATTTGTTTCCTCTTTTTCTTTTGGCAAGTATCTAAATACATTTATGCACAAAATAAACTCTCTTTCCTTAGGTATGTTGGGCGCCCAACATGTCTCTAGAAGGAGCTTCTAGAAGCTTCTTCATTTATTCATGAGAACATGAAAAAGGCCCATTAAGAATTTTCAATAAAATTCTTATGAAATGAAATTAATTCACAAGGCCCAATGATCAAGTCATGGCCGAGTGAAACATGTCACAAAATGACCTTGTCAAAAAATTTATTGACATTCATTTCATCCTTTGTCTCAAAAGACAAAAATACCCTTTTAACTATTTTCGTTCTTGTTTTGGCTTAGCTTCCAGTTTAACTATTCCTATCGATGTGATTCGTGACAGTGACCTCATGGACCCAAATGAACAAAGCTTTAGCTAAACACTTGGACTCAAAAGTTCACAAACCTTTTCCAAGTCTAGCTTAATGCCAACTGACTCCACTAAAGAGCTGACACTGAAAATCTCTCGGTTCAAATGAATTTATTTTCTACTCAAGAATTCGACCTAATTATGATGAGCGGATCCACTGAATATTATCTATGTTTACCCTTCATGAATGTCATCAGCTAGTCGGGATTTACTAAATTACCATTTTACCCTTCTAGCTGTTATTTCCTCAACTCCTTTGTCGCTTGTGAATAAGTTAGAAACAATGTATTGACGAGGAGCTAACAAGTCACATTGTTTCATCCAAAAGAGTCAGGACTCAATTTGGACACTGGCCAGTTCATTTATTCACACTCCAAGGAACAAAGCATGAGGTGACATACATTGCATTTCAGCAATCTTGTACATGAATTCCATATCTATGAGAACTTCACAAAGTTACTCATGACAGACTCACAACTTAGTACTTCACCAATAGGCCTTGTTCGGAATCACATAGTGAGTCCGAACTTTGACTTTCTCAAATGAGAATACTAAGGTGTGAAATGGCATGTCTCATTTCAGGATTAAGGTAAGCATGATGCAATTCATACATAGTGACTTCGAGACATAAGAGATTAAATGGTTTGTTCTTATCTTGTCTCTAGAAGTGCACTGGTCAATTCAGTACCTTCGGAAGATACCTAGAAGAACTATAGAGTTCCTAACTCTCAATGCCTCATAACCAGACATCATAGATTCTTCTAACAATCATACTGAGGTCAATAGTCCTTTGACCCTAAGATTGCGAATATATCGTTTTAAGCAAACTACGAAGAGTTTGTTCATGCAAATCTACATTTGTCTCTTCGTAAGTTGTTAAGTTTGTTTATGGACTAAAAGACTATGGTTTTATCATAAAGCTTCAGACAAGGAAGATTGAATGAACGTTTCAACTTTATTAATGAATGAATAGGCAATTACAAGCAAGAGTCTTCATGAGACTTTATTACATCAAATGTTCAAAATAAAGACTACAACTCTTCTTGTGGGCACCATTGACAACAAACTCCCACTTGACTCAAAGAAGGTGTGTGTAGTCCTTCATGCCTAATCCCTCACGATGTTGGTCGAAGACCTTGTTCGCTAGGGCCTTGGTGAATGGATCTGCGAGGTTGTCCACCGTTGAGATCTTCTTCACTTCCACGTCTCCGCGCTGCACGATCTCTCGAATCAAATGGTATTTCCTCTCAATATGCTTAGAGCGCTTATGGCTTCTAGGTTCCTTTGAGTTAGCGACAGCCCCACTATTATCACAATAAAGGGTCATGGGCTCGTCGACGTTTGGAACAACTTCCAAATACTTAAGGAACTTTCTAAGCCATACAGCCTCTTTGGATGCTTCACAAGCAGCCACATATTCTGCTTCCATTGTGGAGTCAGCAATGCAAGATTGCTTAATACTTCTCCACACAACAGCTCCACCATTAAGGATGAACACAGATCCCGAAGTGGATTTCCTGGAATCCTTATCCGCTTGAAAATCGGAGTCGGTATATCCCGTCATAGTCAGGTCAGTACCTGAGTATGTAAGCATCAAGTTCCTAGTTCTTCGAAGATACTTAAGAACATGCTTAACAGCAATCCAGTGCTCGGGTCCAGGGTTGGATTGGAAACGACTAACTACGCCAACGGCGAAACATATATCAGGTCGGGTGCAAAGCATAGCATACATGAGGCTTCCTACGGCAGAGGCGTAAGGAATTTTCCTCATGTCTTCAATCTCTTGTGCAGTCTTGGGAGACTGGTCCTTAGAGAGTGAAACTCCATGCCTAAAGGGTGTTTGACCCCTCTTGCAGTCTTGCATCGAGAAGCGATCCATCACCTTATCAATATAAGATGCTTGAGAGAGCGACAGGGTCCGGTTTTTCCTATCTCGAAAGATTTGGATTCCCAGAATGTACGCGGCTTCTCCTAGATCCTTCATATCGAATTGCTTTGCTAGCCAGACCTTAACCTCAGATAACTTACCCACGTCATTACCAATGAGTAGTATATCATCGACATATAGTACCAGAAACACAACTTTGCCTTTGTGTATTAACTTGTAAACACAAGGCTCATCTATTGACTGTTCAAAGCCGAAGCTCTTTACAGTTTCATCGAATCTAATATTCCATGACCTAGATGCTTGCTTTAGTCCATAAATGGATTTAAGCAACTCACAAACCTTGGTCTCTTGACCTTAATCCACGAAACCGTCTGGTTGAGCCATGTAAATGCGCTCGTCAAGATTGCCATTCAGAAAGGCTGTCTTGACATCCATTTGCCAGATCTCATAGTCGAGAGCTGCAGCTATGGATAGGAGTATGCGGATGGATTTAAGCATCGCGACTGGCGAGAAGGTTTCTTCATAGTCAATCCCTTCTTGTTGGGTATAACCCTTCGCCACAAGTCGTGCTTTGAACGTCTCAACGTTCCCATCAGGACCCCTTTTCTTCTTGTATATCCACTTACACCCTACGGGTTTAATCCCTTCAGGAAGGTCTACAAGTTTCCAGACTTTGTTGACATACATCGAGTGCATCTCAACTTTCATGGCGTCAAGCCAAAGGTTTGATTCAGAACAAGCCATTGCTTGGCTATAGGAAACAGGATCATCCATGTCAGAGACGGCTACAAGAGAGTCTCCATAAGACATGTACCTGTCAGGCTTTTGAGTAGCCCTCCCACTACGTCGAAGTACTACTTGACGAGATTCTGATGAGTTAGGTTGTGTTTCAGTTGGGGTAAGAACAGTTCTTACAGATGAGGTAGAAGCTTCCTCACCCAACTTTTCTTCAAGCACAATTTTGCTTCTAGGTTTCGCATCCTTCATAAAGTCCTCCTCGAGGAAACGAGCATTCGTGCTAACGAAAGTCTTATCGTCCTCGGGACTATAGAAAGTAAAACCTTTGGTTTCCTTCGGATATCCTACAAACAGGCACAATTCTGACCTACTAGCCAACTTGCTAGTCTTTTGCCTTAGCACGTGTGCAGGGCAACCCCAAATTCGGATGCGGCCAAGATTCACTTTACGGCCAGTCCATCGTTCATAAGGAGTACCAGGAACCGTTTTGGACGGAACTTGGTTCAGAATGTAGGCGGCTGTTTCAAGGGCATATCCCCAAAAGGAAAGCGGGAGTGATGAGTAACTCATCATTGATCTAACCATCTCCATAAGAGTTCGGTTTCTTCTCTCTGACACTCCGTTTTGTTGAGGTGTGCCAGGTGCGGTAAGCTGAGAAGCGATACCTTCTTCTTTAAGAAAGTCATCGAACTCTCCAGACATATACTCACCACCTCGATCAGATCGAAGGGTTTTGATCACTTTGCCAGTTTGCTTTTCCACTAAAGCCCTAAAGACCTTAAATACGTTAAAGGTCTCGGATTTGTGTTTAAGCAAATAGACAAACCCATATCTTGAGTAATCATCAGTGAAGGAAACGAAGTATTCGTATCCTCCACGTGCCTGTTGGTTGAGCGGACCACATACATCAGAATGTATTAGTTCCAGCAACTCAGTGGCTCTTCGACCCTTATCGGAGAAAGGTCGCTTAGTCATTTTTCCTTCTATGCAGGATTCACAAGTAGGTAGTGAACCTATTGCAGAGGCTTGGAGTGGACCATCCCTCACAAGTCTCTTAATCCTATCTAGACTGATATGACCAAGTCTTAAGTGCCAGAGGTATGTTGATTTAGTTAGATCGGAGGATTCAGAAAGTTTGATCCTCTTTGGCTCCCTAATTAGATCGTTATCTATTTCGGTGTCTAAAAGAGAAGGTTGAGTGGGATATATGTAGAAAAGAGCATTCTTCATACATGCATCAGTGACAAAAGAATTATCAGGAAACGAAATACGAATTCCATTCTTAATGAACTTTAAACAATAATCTTGCTCACGAAGACGAGCAACGGATATTAAGTTCTTCCCAAAGGTAGGAACAAAATAAACATTATTCAAGTTTAAAGTGCGGTCTTCAAAAGACAGCGTCACGTATCCCACAGCCTTTGCAGACACCAGGCTCCCATCACCCCATTTGAAACAGAACTCGCCTTCCACTAAGCTTTTGGTTTTCTTGAAACCATTCAAGGAACAACAAATATGGTTAGTAGCAGCGGAGTCAAGAATCCACGTTGATACATTATCAGCTACTAAGCATGCTTCGGTAACTAGTACAATACTATGTTCCTTTGCTTTGAGATAGGCAGAACAGTTCCTTCTATCGGCCTTGTAAGGTCTCTTCACAGTTCCAGAGGCGGAGGCTTTTTGCTCAGTAGCATGTGCCTCTCCTTGATTCCTCTTTCTCTTAGTGAAACCTACAGCAGTGTGAAGTTCCTCCATAAGCTTGGTAACAGTGTACTCTAGCTTGTTAATGGAGTAGTTCATCTTGAAGGTATCAAGAGATGCGGGGAGAGTTTCTAAGATCACATCTATGACATTCTTCCCATCAATCTCAGATCCTAGGATTTCCATTTTACTCAGATGACTAATGATCAATATCATAAAGTCTCCAATAGGAGTCCTAGCCTGCATATGACAGTTCATAAACTGTCGGACTGCTTGTAGCCTTATTTGACGCCTTTGCCCTCCAAACATCTCAAGGAGATTGTAGAGCATGTCAGCGGCAGTCTCGAAGTCATGATGTTGCTCTTTCAGCATATTGTTCATAGATGCCAAGATATAGCACCTCACAATCTCATCGGATCGAAGCCAGGCCGCTAAGGCGTCATTGTCCTCTTGAGTTGAATCATCATTCGTCAGAGGAGGACATGGGGTGGTGAGTACCCATTTGTGCTTGTTAACGGTAGGTATTATGTCGAGGTTACGTTTCGAATCTACGTAGTTTTCGTTTTCGAGTTTGATCGAGGAAAGAAAGATAGAGAGATGGTTGAGAGACATATTGCCTATGTAAGTTGAAACAAGTTTATGATTAGTCTTTGGTTTAGGATTTAAGTTTTATTAAGACTTTTATAAAATCCAAAGGTGTTATAAACCAAACGATAATTTACTCCCTCAAGAGAAGGCCGCAAAAAATCTCCTTTTATAAGTAAATGACACATCATTAATGCTAAGTCAAGATGTCAATACATCTATTTTGACTAGCCACCTTGTAAATTGGTTTGATCACTCATATCCTTTCGCAGAGCCTTAAGGAAGGATACTAGGGATTGAGCCTAAGTGTGCAACCAACCACTTAGTCCAAAAGATCAGCTTTGAAAAACAATCCCCCAAGGGGAGGCCTTGCCATCATTGCATCACTTTCGGACGTAGCTCATTGAGCAATGATCGAAGCAATAACGCCTTGGAGTACTCACATTTAAGTGAGGGTCGCAAGAGCGGCTCTTAGTCCCACGTTATTGCATCTTTCACTAGTGTTGGGGATCGCGGGTTACAAACAACGAATATAACCCTCCCACTTAGTTTTTGGAGATGGTTCATCGACTCTTTTAAGTTCGGAAACAGATTTCCTAGTTAGAGAGCGACAGAGCGGACAACTAGAAGAGAATCCTAGATCGACATGTTCAGAGCAGTATTAGTGCATAAAGGCACAAGGGACATACTCGATCTTTTCCTATTTTCTATTTCGGGAAAGTGCGTGAGGGAAGTGTGAACTTCAACTCACTCGAACACTTGAAAGTTTGAGATTACACATCTTTTTATTTTTCGGTTTTGTCTACAAAGAGACCTCCCACTCAAAATTTCAAGAGCATATAGATTTTGAACATATGTGATATAGATATAGTTTTGAAAACATTTTGAAAATTTATTTGATTTGGATGACAAAATATTTTCAAGTTTGAAAGTGAAAACGGTTTTTCAAAATTCAAACTAGTTTTGTAAAAATTCAATTTCAATTAATCTTTCAAAAATCAAAACTTTTAATCTTTACACATCATGTTTATAATCATATGAAAAACATTTTTGCTCAAGAAAATTTTCTCATTAGAGTTCTATAACTCATGGTAGTGGAGTTTGAAAATCCGGATTTCTAAAAAACTGGAGTTTCAGACAGCCGCGCACCTCGGAGTAAAATCGCCATATCTGGCGGCTCCGATGTCCTTTTCAGCCGAAACCGGTGGCATTGGACAGAGGACAGACAGAGCTTTAATTTGATTCAAGAATCATTAAATTTCGATTTCTGAGCAGAGAGTTATGCCGCTTTTAATGCGGGTTTACATTCCAGCTCGAAGAAAAAGAAATAAATTAAAGCTTCGTCCTTTTAGGTGCGAAAAAGAATCGAGTGTAACGGAACGTTTTAAGATATTGTTTAAAGCTTTTATTTGTGTTTTATTAGCAGGGTAATAACATAGAATAAAAGAAATAATCAACATGCATAAAACGATTCAAGTAAATAAACGAAACTAGCAAGAAAATAAAACTAGTCACAAAATTTACTCGAAAATTCTCAAACCTTTAAAACACGTTTTTCAATATAAAAAATTAAAAACTTTTAGAACTGATTCTAATGTGTTTTAACATCATCCCAAAATCATAGAAAATCAACATGGTTTTTAATTTAAAGGCATGAGCAATAAATTAAAAAAAATCTAAGATTACAATTCTAACTTGTCACAAAATTAGTAAACTTTCGAAAACGATTTTCAAGCTCATAATTTTAAAAACATGCACATGCATTCCTTTGACCATAGCTCTGATACCATTTGTTGGAATCGATCTAGGGTTTGAGAAAAAGTTTAACGCTTCGTTAAGCGGCGGAAATTTAAAAATTTTCTTTTAAAGTAAAACTAGTTTTTACTAACCTAGACAAGAGCATGTGCATGTAAATAAAAACTAATATGAGCTATAAAAGTTACTAACCTTTTGATGCTTGAACGTTGATGAGCCTTTGGAAGGTTGCCAACGTTCGTCTCCCCTCGCAGCACGTCTCTCTTTTCTTTCCTCGGGAACTCGAGCAACCACGATAGTTTCTATCACTAAATCACTCGAAAAGAAGGAATTAGTGAGTGGGCACTTTTAAACACTACGACTTGAGAACGAGTCTCGAAGTCGCAGAGCTAAAGACTAGGTCGAGTGAGGACCTAGGTGCCAAGACAAGAGAAAACCGAAAATAAACTAGAGAGAGAGAGAAGAGGACTTCGGCCAAGTTCTAGAGAGAGAGTCTCTCAAATCTCTTAAACTTGGATGAATGAATTGTGAGGAAATGAGGCTCCTATTTATAGGAGAGGTCTCACCTTCAATAAGGTAGTTTCCTCTTCTATAGAATATCACATATTCATGAGCAAAATAACCCTTATTTCCCATTCCTCTTAGGCGCCCAAGGCAGCCTTCTAGAAGGCTAGGATTTGTTTCCTTTTTTGTTCCTTGGCTTGCCTATTAGTCTCTTGGCCGAAATTCCCCATGCTTGTGTGGGAAATTTGTTTCCTCTTTTTCTTTTGGCAAGTATCTAAATACATTTATGCACAAAATAAACTCTCTTTCCTTAGGTATGTTGGGCGCCCAACATGTCTCTAGAAGGAGCTTCTAGAAGCTTCTTCATTTATTCATGAGAACATGAAAAAGGCCCATTAAGAATTTTCAATAAAATTCTTATGAAATGAAATTAATTCACAAGGCCCAATGATCAAGTCATGGCCGAGTGAAACATGTCACAAAATGACCTTGTCAAAAAATTTATTGACATTCATTTCATCCTTTGTCTCAAAAGACAAAAATACCCTTTTAACTATTTTCGTTCTTGTTTTGGCTTAGCTTCCAGTTTAACTATTCCTATCGATGTGATTCGTGACAGTGACCTCATGGACCCAAATGAACAAAGCTTTAGCTAAACACTTGGACTCAAAAGTTCACAAACCTTTTCCAAGTCTAGCTTAATGCCAACTGACTCCACTAAAGAGCTGACACTGAAAATCTCTCGGTTCAAATGAATTTATTTTCTACTCAAGAATTCGACCTAATTATGATGAGCGGATCCACTGAATATTATCTATGTTTACCCTTCATGAATGTCATCAGCTAGTCGGGATTTACTAAATTACCATTTTACCCTTCTAGCTGTTATTTCCTCAACTCCTTTGTCGCTTGTGAATAAGTTAGAAACAATGTATTGACGAGGAGCTAACAAGTCACATTGTTTCATCCAAAAGAGTCAGGACTCAATTTGGACACTGGCCAGTTCATTTATTCACACTCCAAGGAACAAAGCATGAGGTGACATACATTGCATTTCAGCAATCTTGTACATGAATTCCATATCTATGAGAACTTCACAAAGTTACTCATGACAGACTCACAACTTAGTACTTCACCAATAGGCCTTGTTCGGAATCACATAGTGAGTCCGAACTTTGACTTTCTCAAATGAGAATACTAAGGTGTGAAATGGCATGTCTCATTTCAGGATTAAGGTAAGCATGATGCAATTCATACATAGTGACTTCGAGACATAAGAGGTTAAATGGTTTGTTCTTATCTTGTCTCTAGAAGTGCACTGGTCAATTCAGTACCTTCGGAAGATACCTAGAAGAACTATAGAGTTCCTAACTCTCAATGCCTCATAACCAGACATCATAGATTCTTCTAACAATCATACTGAGGTCAATAGTCCTTTGACCCTAAGATTGCGAATATATCGTTTTAAGCAAACTACGAAGAGTTTGTTCATGCAAATCTACATTTGTCTCTTCGTAAGTTGTTAAGTTTGTTTATGGACTAAAAGACTATGGTTTTATCATAAAGCTTCAGACAAGGAAGATTGAATGAACGTTTCAACTTTATTAATGAATGAATAGGCAATTACAAGCAAGAGTCTTCATGAGACTTTATTACATCAAATGTTCAAAATAAAGACTACAACTCTTCTTGTGGGCACCATTGACAACACTAAGACGCCTACATGGCGCACTTAAGACGCCTACATTGCGCAGCCTAAGACACCTAAACGACGCACAAAACCGTCTCTCACAACGCACTCTGAGTCGCCACGAGGTGTTGCATATGATGACTAAATCGCAACGCACCTGAACCGCCGTACGAGGCGCAGTTCATGCCATCTTCGCCATCGCCAACTAAACACGATCACCGTGGGAGAATCCCCGTTCCATGCGAGTTAATTGAAGCTGCTCGCAAAAACTCGCGAGCCCCGCCTCTTAGCAAGAACCTCGCTCAGCCTGAACTAGCTAAGACTTCGCTCCTCGAGTCGAGTCATGCTCCTCGAGTCAAGTCACTCTCCTCGAGTCGAGCTTCGCTCCCCGAGTCAAGTAATTCCCTTTGAGTCGAGCCTCGCTCCTTGAGTTGAGTCATTCTCTTCGAGTCGAGCCTTGCTCCTCAAATCGCACCATTCTCCTCGAGTCGAACTTCGCTCCTCGAGTCGAGTCATTCTCCTCGAGTCAAGCTTCGCTCCTCGAGTCGAGTCATTCCCCTTGAGTCGAGCCTCGCTCCCCGAGTCGAGTCACTCTCCTCGAGTCGAGCCTTGCTCCTCAAATCGAGCCATTCTCCTCGAGTCGAGCTCTGCTCCTCGAGACGAGTCATCCTCCTCGAGTCGAGCTTCGCTCCTTGAGTTGAGCCATTCTCCTTGAGTCGAGCATCGCTCCTTAAAGTCGAGCCGCTCTCCTTGAATCGAGCCTTGCTCCTCGAGTCAGGACATCCTCCTCAAGTCGAGTCACGCCCTCCTCGAGTCGAGCCATGCTCCTCGAGTCGAGTCACTCTCCTCGAGTCATCCCTCTCGAGTCGAGCATCACTCATCAAGTCATTCTCCCCGAGTTGAGTCTTGCTCCTCGAATCGAGTTATACTCCTCGAGTCGAGCATCGCTCCTCGAGTGGAGTCATATTCCTTAATGTCCAGCCAGTCTCCTTGAGTCGAGTCTAGCCCCTCGAGTTGAGACTTGAGTCGGCTCCCCGAGTCGAGCCTAGCCCCTCGAGTTGAGACTCTAGTCGGCTCCCCGAGTTGAGCTTCGCTCCTTGAGTTGAGACTTGATTCAGTCTCCTCAAGTCGAGCTTCGCTCCTCGAGTCGAGCCTTGAGTCAGTCTCCTCGAGTCGAGCTTCGCTCCTCGAATCGAGCCTTGAGTCAGTCTCCTCGAGTCGAGTCCCACTCCTCGAACAAACGCCTGGAGCGACCTGAAGAACAGGTCAGCCAAGGTAGAGACCCGCGCTCGCGCCTGGGGAATAAGGGCCGATCTTCCGAACGCAGACAAAGAAGCGTCACCAAGGCGGGAATGGCGGATGCCATGTGAGGCCGACTTATGCTTGATGCGTGGTCAAACTTTTAGCGTTTATCCCCGAGCAGTCGAAGCCCTCCGGTGCGGCAGAGCCTTCCGCCAGGTGCCGCTCCGTCTTCTCGAAGCATCAGCCCGCAGCATCAACCTCCGTCTTCGAGACCTCGGAATGAGCACGCCTTTGCAAAATGCAAAAGTGCAGTCGCCTTCCAAGCTGGCCGAGACGGAAGCCATGATCTTCCCCTAATAGGTCACGATTACACAATTGTCACCCTGCTAGTCACCGTCGAGTCCCATGGACTCCGGGTTGATGATATCATCAAACAAAATGCCATCGAAGATAGACTTGGGCATGACCTCGCCCAAAGATCAATAAGCCGCGACACGCCGGCACGCCTCTACATAAATGCACGCCCCACTTGCGCATGCATATCCCATTTGCTCCGGGGCTAGAGCGACGAACGCAAGCGCGTTCGCCTCGCCCACGTTGAGCTACGCCTCCTATCCGCTTGGATCCTCCTCCACGTGTACATCACACACTCGTGTCGAGAGAGACGGAAAAGCGAGAGAGAGCACTAGCAATTGTGAGAGTATTCTTTATAATCACAAAGGCTTCGCAACAGTGAAGCTCTGGAAAGTCTATTTTCCTCAAACACCCGGCGGAAACAACTAAAAGTTCACCGCCCGGGGCCTCCCGAGCAATGAACTTGGGGGGCTAATGTTGTCGGTCGTTTTCGGAAAACCCGAGACGCCAAGAAGACACGCCATTCAAAGGGCCGATGGTCAGGCCGGAGGTCCTAAAGAGCGGCGAGCCTTCTCTCACGAGTCGACTGACAAGTCCTCGTGCCAAATCCTCATGCCCCTCGAGTCGAGCCCCGAGTCGTTCCTCGAGTCGAGCCTTGGGTTGTTCCTCGAGTCGTGCCTCGAGTCGGTCTCCTCGAGTCGAGCTTCACTCCTCGAGTCGAGCCTCGAGTCGCTCCTCGAATCGAGTCACTCTCGCCAAGTAGAAACCTTCATATTTCATGTGGCAAGAATGGTATTCGAAGGCCCGCAAGAGCCCGGCAAGACGAGCCGCCCACTACGCACACAACGCGCTGCGCCGGCCAGCCGGGCAGCAAGCAGCGCGCCGCGCCAGTCAAGGCACCCTGCGCCGCGCGTCCTGCGCTGCGCATCCCGCGCCGCGCCCGGTGACCCGCGCGCCGCGCCCCCTGCGCCGCGCGCCGCGCGCCGCGCGTTGTGCGCCGCACTGTGTGCGCCGCGCGCGCCGTGCGCCTCCACTTGATGCCACATGCGTTCCTAGTCCCACATGGACGAAAAAGAAGCCTTCTAAGGCCCCCAAACACCTATAAATACCCCCTCCCATTGAGGGGAAATCCATCCCATTCTTTCTCAAGGAACTTGAGACTTCTCTCCGCTTCTCTAGATGCCATCCTTGGCCTGAAGCGGATTCTCCACGATTTCTCGCTCTCGGAGATTATGAAGCGCTTTCCGGGGACTCCCGAGTGCCGCCTCTCTTGATCGAGTGATTAATCTTGAGCCCACGGGTGCTCTAACGGTTTTCTACTGAAAATCGCCTACGCGTCTAGCCCCCTAGACGCGTCCACCATTTCTGACAAGAAATCGCCTACGCGTCCGGCATTTCCAACTAGGAATCACCTACGCGTCCGGAATCTCCGCCACAACAAGACACTCTTGACTTAGAGTCTTCCACGTCTCCAAAAGAGAGAAAACACACATTCTCTCTCGCATACGCGATCTCCGAAGTTCTGAGACGTCGCCGAGGACTCCTCCGTGCCTCGTCTCCTTCGTTGAGCACGCCTCTCCATCAAGGCTCCGCGCCTCATACAGCGTCTTTCACGCTTGAACTACGTTCTGACCTGATCCCACGCACGGGTACGTAGGCAGCCGACAACCAAGGCACGGTCACTCCTCCTCCTCACCCCCTACCTCTCCCGAGAGGCGGGTTGATCGGAGAAAACCCTAGCTCGAGACTATCGAGTTCCCACTCTTGGCCCGGGTGCGATCACTTGGTCTGGCCTTGGATCGAACCGCCCGTGGTTTTAAATAGTTGTTCATTTTCGTGCGACAACATCCTCTACTCCTTTTCAGGTACTCTGACGAACTCAAGGGACGTCCACAGCTAAGGGATGACTCGGGATACCGGGTCCGACACGCTCGAGCCAAGACGAGACCACTTGGTCCGGCCTCGGGTCTAACCGTCTTTGGCTCCTAAATAGTTGTCCGAAAAACAGCGACAACAGTAGTCTCTCTCCTCTCTCTTTCTCTCGTTCTCAGAGGTTCCGAAGCACTCACGGGGACTTCCCGGACGTCGCTCCCTCTGACCGAACATTCTCCGGTGCTCAAACACGCCCCTAGGGTTCTCGACTAGAGTTCCCCTCGCGCGTCTAACACACTAGACACACGCGCGACCTACGCGTCCGGCATTTCCAACTAGGAATCGCCTACGCGTCCGGAATCTCCGCCACAACAAGGAACTCTTGACTTAGAGTCTTCCACGTCTCCAAAAGAGAGAAAACACACATTCTCTCTCGCGCCTACGCGATCTCCGAAGTTCTGAGACGCCGCCGAGGACTCCTCGCGCCCCGTCTCCTTCGTTGAGCACGCTTCTCCACCAAGGCTCCGCGCCTCACACAGCGTCCTACACGCTTGAACTACGTTCTGACCTGATCCCACGCACGGGTACGTATGCAGCCGACAACCAAGGCACGGTCACTCCTCCTCCTCACCCCCTACCTCTCCCGAGAGGCGGGTTGATCGGAGAAAACCCTAGCTCGAGACTATCGAGTTCACACTCTTGGCCCGGGTGCGATCACTTGGTCCGGCCTTGGATCGAACCGCCCGAGGTTTTAAATAGTTGTTCATTTTCGTGCGACAACATTTTGGCGCTAGAAGGAGGGGACTTCCCGACCTATTCAGCCCGAAATCCCTTCTGTTCATCTTCTTCTTTTCTTCTACGAACTCAACCTTCTCGAACTTGAGAAACGATGAGTAACCAACCACCTGTACGTTCTGACGGCGTGAACAACCCCGGAAACGTCACTGGGACCAATAAATACTTCTTGCGCTCCCGAGCGCATGGTGACGAAGAGTCTCTCCACGAAGAGAGCTCGACCCGCTCACCATCTCCATCTCCTGATAGCAGGGACAACCGCATCATGGAGCTGGAGGAGAGTATCCGCCAACTAAAGGCGAAGAACGCGAGGTACCACAGCCGACTGGCTGCGAAGCAACCCGCGCATGACACAATAACCCTCAACAAGGATCCTGAGAACCTCAACGAGGAAAGCCGTGACCGCGACCCTGATTACGAGGGTACTGGCGATTCGGAGGGTATCGAGACTTCTCTCACGAAGGACGGGGAACCCCCCGCCGTGTTTGAAGCCGGTCCTTTGAATCCCCTACCCCGGAAAGGCGACGCACCGGCTGCTTCTCAAGAGGGAAACTCCCGACGCTCGGCCTTCGACCGACTAGGTCAAAGGGAGAATGTTACGGAGAGTCAGGACACGCGGAGAGCGCGCCGTCGCAGACGAAGCCTGCGCCTCCGTATGTCCAGCCCCGATCTTAGGGATCACCTCACCGCCCAACGCATTGAGCGTGGCGATGACTTAAGAGTGTTGTCAATGGTGCCCACAAGAAGAGTTGTAGTCTTTATTTTGTACATTTGATGTAATAAAGTCTCATGAAGACTCTTGCTTGTAATTGCCTATCTATTCATTAATAAAGTTGAAACGTTCATTCATTCTTTCTTTGTTTGAAGCTTTATGATAAAACCTTAGTCTTTTAGTCCATAAACAAACTTAACAACTTACGAAGAGACAAATGTAGATTTGCATGAACAAACTCTTCGTAGTTTGCTTAAAACGATATATTCGCAATCTTAGGGTCAAAGGACTATTGACCTCAGTATGATTGTTAGAAGAATCTATGATGTCTGGTTATGAGGCATTGAGAGTTGGGGACTCTATAGTTTTTCTAGTTATCTTCCGAAGGTACTGAATTGACCAGTGCACTTCTAGAGACAATATAAGAACAAACCATTTAACCTCTTATGTCTCGAAGTCACTATGTATGAATTGCATCATGCTTACCTTAATCCTGAAATGAGACATGCCATTTCACACCTTAGTATTCTCATTTGAGAAAGTCAAAGTTCGGACTCACTATGTGATTCCGAACAAGGCCTATTGGTGAAGTACTAAGTTGTGAGTCTGTCATGAGTAACTTTGTGAAGTTCTCATAGATATGGAATTCATGTACAAGATTGCTGAAATGCAATGTATGTCACCTCATGCTTTGTTCCTTGGAGTGTGAATAAATGAACTGGCCAGTGTCCAAATTGAGTCCTGACTCTTTTGGATGAAACAATGTGACTTGTTAGCTCCTCGTCAATACATTGTTTCTAACTTATTCACAAGCGACAAAGGAGTTGAGGAAATAACAGCTAGAAGGGTAAAATGGTAATTTAGTAAATCCCGACTAGCTGATGACATTCATGAAGGGTAAACATAGATAATATTCAGTGGATCCGCTCATCATAATTAGGTCGAATTCTTGAGTAGAAAACAAATTCATTTGAACCGAGAGATTTTCAGTGTCAGCTCTTTAGTGGAGTCAGTTGGCATTAAGCTAAACTTGGAAAAGGTTTGTGAACTTTTGAGTCCAAGTTTTTAGCTCAAGCTTTGTTCATTTGGGTCCATGAGGTCACTGTCACGAATCACATCGATAGGAATAGTTAAACTGGAAGCTAAGTCAAAACAAGAACGAAAATAGTCAAAAGGGTATTTTTGTCTTTTGAGACATATGATGAAATGAATGTCAATAAATTTTTTGACAAGTTCATTTGATGACTTAATGTCACTCGGCCATAACTTGATTATTGGGCCTTGTGAATTAATTTCGTTTCATAAGAATTTTATTGAAAATTCTTAATGGGCTTTTCTCATGTTGTCATGAACAAATGAAGAAGCTTCTAGAAGCTCCTTCTAGATGAGAATAGGCGCCCATAATACCCAAGGAAAGAGAGTTTATTTTGTGCATAAATGTATTTAGATACTTGCAAAAAGAAAAAGAGGAAACAAATTTGCATGTAGATGCACAAGGAATTTCGGCCAAGAGAGTAATGGGCAAGGCAAGGAACAAAAAAGGAAACAAATCCAAGCCTCTAGGAGGCAGCCTTGGGCGCCCAACATGGAATGGGAAATAAGGGATTTTTGCTCATTAATATGTGATATTCTATAGAAGAGGAAACTACCTTATTGAAGGTAAAACCTCTCGTATAAATAGGAGCCCAATTCCTCACATTTCATTCATCCTAAGTTTAAGAGATTGAGAGACTCTCTCTCTAGAACTTGGCCGAAAATCCTCTCTCTCTCTCTCTAGTTTATTTTCGATTTTTTCTTGTCTTGGCACCTAGGTCCTCACTCGACCTAGTGTTTAGCTCTGCGACTTCGAGACTTGTTCTTAAGTCGTAGTGTTTGTTATCGGCCCGACCCCGATAGCGGGCGAACGAAGGCGGAGCAACGTCGGACGCGTCTCGGCAGCTCGCCCCGGACGTTGGCCGGCCCTAGGGCCAGCCCCAGCCAATGGCCGGCCCAAACGGCCTCGGCCATTGGCCGGCCCAGAGGCCAGCCTCGCCCAATGGCCGACTCAAGATGCTCCCGGCCATTGGCCGGCCCTAGGGCCAGCCTCGGCGAATGGCCGGCCCAAATAGCCTCGGCCATTGGCCGCCCCAAGGGCCAGTCTCGGCCAATGGCCGACTCGGTCTACTCCCGGCCATTGGCCGGCCCTAGGGCCAGCCTCGGCCAATGGCCGGCCCAAATAGCCTCGGCCATTGGCCGGCCCAAGGGCCAGTCTCGGCCAATGGCCGACTCGGTCTGCTCCCGGCCATTGGCCGGCCCAAGGGCCAGTCTCGGCCAATGGCCGACTCACTCTACCCCCGGCCATTGGCCGGCCCTAGGGCCAGCCTCGGCCAATGGCCGGCCCAGATAGCCTCGGCCATTGGCCGGCCCAAGGGCCAGTCTCGGCCAATGGCCGACTCAAGCTACTCCCGGCCATTGGCCGGCCCTAGGGCCAGCCTCGGCCAATGGCCGGGCCAAGACAATTCTCGGCCAAGGGGTTGCCCATAACACCCCTTGGTCGCCTATAAATAAAGGGGCCGCTCCCCTAGTCCAGGTAATCCGAATTTGAGTACTGAAACGCTGTCGAACTCGTACCTCGCTCGTTTCTCTCAAGTCTCGACCTCTAAACACTAAACCCTCTACAAACCACCTCAATCCTACTAATGTTGAGCGTCGGAGAGGTAAACAGAGGCAACCCCTCTGTTTCCCCTTTGTAGTTCACACCTTCTCTGCTTGCTTTTCAGGTGCCTGGACGAGACAGATACCATAGACAGCTAAGGGAAGACTTGGGATACCAAGTCCGACACGCTCGAGTCGAGACGAGGCCACTTGGTCCGGCCTTGGGTCTAACCGTCTACGACTCCTAAATCGTTGTCCGAAAAACTGCGACAACATTTTGGCGCTAGAAGGAGGGGATCTCTCGACCTTGGCGACGCATTCCCTCTACCAGTTTTTTCCCTTTGTTCTCACGACTCTCGAGAGATGAGTCACATTCCCACTACCTCCGCGGGTACCCGAGCGACGAGCTCGAGGTACGGTCTTCGACGCCTCGCACATCGTCTTGAAGGGCAACCTCGCGATAGCGAGAGCCAGCCCCAAGACCCTATGATTGACCCCGAGGCCGTGCTCCGAGGGGACACGGCCCGGCGGCTTGCGGAGCTCCTAGACCGCCCCGGCGTCGACGGTTCGCTCATAGCCGACCTCCTCGGCTATGACGTTGAAGATAGGTCCGCCAGAGACTACTCCGACTCCGAATATGTGGGGGAGTCGAGGACCAACGAGGCAACGCCTAGCCTCGCCCCTTCGCGGCCCGAGAGGCCCAACGACGCTTTGGCCGGACCGTCGCACATAGCGCGGCAGCAGGCACGGTCACATTCCCGGGGACTCGCCCCCTCGGTTTCAAGAGGTGGCCGGACACGGCCCCTCGCCGAGGAGAGAGCGACTCTGGTAGATGATGGGGCCGACAGCCGAAGCGCCCGCCGGACGGCCCGACCAAGGGCGACCTCACCTCGCCCCGCACCGAGTGCGGACCTTAGAGAGCGCTTGACGGCGCAGAGAAACTCCCGAGGGGAGGATCTCCGCCAAAGGCTAAACTCTCGAAGGGACGCGCTCCCCGCCGCAACTCTCGGCCGGCCGCAGGCCAATGTCGTGGACCAAGCATCCAACGAACGCCAACCGGTGACTCCCGTGGCCCCGACGATCGGCCCCGCTAACGGGCTCGACATGGTCACAATGATTCAAAGCCTCCAGAATCAAATCATCGAAATGAGGGAGTCAGGGAGGCAAAGGCCGTACGGAGGGATCGAGGAATCATACTCTCCCTTCGCCGCGCAAATCCTCGCGCAACCATGCGTGGGGAACTTCAAGTTACCGTCCATTCCCCCCTACGATGGACGTACGGACCCCCACTTCCACGTCCAACATTATGAGACGTGGATGACTATGCAGGGGCAGGCGGACGCCACCCTCTGCCAAGCCTTCAGCCTGACCCTCACAGGCTCGGGGTTTGAGTGGTTCCGAAGCTTGAGGCCGGGAAGCATCCCGTCTTTCCGGGCCTTGCGAGAGGCTTTCCTCGCCCGATTCGCCACCCTCGTGGCGCAAAAGAAGCCGAAGACTCACCTCCTCTCTATCCGGCAAGGAAGAGACGAGACGTTGAGACAATACCTCGCTCGCTTCACCGAGGAGTCTCACAAGGTTGAAGGGTTCGACGACAGGGACGCCATCACGGCGATCACCGAGGGAGTGCGCACGAGCGACTTCCTCAAGTCTATTGTTGGCCAAGTCCCGCGTGACATGGCGGAGCTGATGACAAGAGCCCGCACATACATGGGAGTCGAGGACTATCTCGATGGCCGAGATGGCCGAAAGGCAGGAGGACAGGGGAGTCGCCGCCGCGACGATCGAGATGAAGATCGTCCCGACCCCCGAAAGAGGAGGAATAAGGGAAGCCAGGCCCCTAACGGCCGTTCCCTCCCCGGGCCAAAGCCGTCGCATGTCGACAGCTTCCGGAGGTTCTCGCCATTCACTCCTCTGAACACTCCGTCGGAGCAAATCCTAGCTCTGCACCGTGACAAGTTGGGGAGCCCGACCCCGCTCACGAAGGATCCCGCCAAGAGGGATCAAAGCAAGTACTGTGACTACCATCAAGATCACGGGCACCTGACATCCGAATGCTATCAACTCAAGCGTCAGATTGAGGCCCTGATTCAAGATGGGAAGCTGAAAGAGTACGTCCTGAGAACTATCGGGACGGCCGCGGCGCACGGAGGTCGCCCGCGGCAAGGGAAGAAAGGCCCGGCGACGGTGACTGTGACAGACCGCGCGACAAACGAAGAGCCGGAGAGCTCGCAACTTCACGTCGTGGGTGCAATCTTGGGTGGCCCGGAGTTCGGAGACTCGGCTACGCAAAGGAAGAAGTACGTGCGCGAAGTTTCCCAAGGGAAAATAGCGCACTACATCAACCACACGTACGAGGTCCCTCCTCCGGCCCCCTTCGAGTCCATGTTCTTCACCGGACAAGAAGCGACACGAGTTCTCCATCCACACAACGACGCGATAGTCGTCTCTGCCCCGGTCGCCAACAACCTCGTCCGGAGAATCCTGATCGACAATGGGAGCTCCGCCGACATAATCTTCAAATCTGCGTTGGACAGGATGAAGCTATCCGGGGTAAGACCGACCCCGATCTCAACCCCGCTCTTCGGCTTCTCTGGGGAGAAGGTTATGACGGAGGGAACTATCGACCTCCCGGTTACCTTTGGTACGCCGGGGGGGCTCGAGGTTACCCACATCGTGTCGTTCCTGGTGGTGGATCAGCCCTCGGCTTACAACATCATCGTCGGCCGCCCGACTCTCAATTGGTTGAAGGCCATAACGTCCACGTACCACCTGATGATGAAGTTCCCGACCGATAAAGGGATCGCCGTGATGTTGGGAGACCAATCCATGGCGAGGATGTGCTACATCCAGGGCGTGGACGGAAAAGGGAAAGGGAAGGTGGTGAGCACCGTCTTCCAACTCGGAGACAAATTCCCGTGCAAGTTAGAGGAAGGGGGCACCTTCGGAGAGCTAGACCAAAGGGACGAAGTCGAGCGTCGAAAGGTGGAGACACCGGACGACCTCGTTCTCGTCGTGTTGGACGATGCCAAACCTGACCAAGTAGTCAAGGTAGGCGCCCAACTCCCGTCTGAGACCCGAATCGAGCTCGCCGCTTTCCTCCGAGAGCACAAAGATGTCTTTGCGTGGACACACGCCGACATGCCGGGGATCGACCCCGAGATCATGGTTCATCGTCTCAACGACGACAAGAGAGTGGCCGAGCGCGTTCAACCGCGACGGGCGTTCAGTGGGGAGAGGTACCAAGCCATTGGTGAAGAAGTTGACAAACTTCTCGCCGCCGACTTCATCAGGGAGGCGGAGCACCCCAAGTGGGTGTCCAATGTGGTAATGGTCAAGAAGCCAAACGGGAAGTGGCGGATCTGTATCGACTACAAAGATCTCAACAAAGCCTGCCCGAAAGACAGCTTCCCTCTCCCGAAGATCGAGCAGCTCGTGGACGCCACTGCGGGCCACGAACTGCTAAGCTTCATGGACGCCTACTCAGGCTACAACCAGATCCGCATGCACGAGCCGGATCAAATTAAAACCACCATTGTCACGAACCGCGGACTTTACTGTTATAAGGTCATGCCCTTTGGCCTCAAAAACGCGGGAGCAACGTATCAGAGGCTGGTGAACCGCATGTTCGCCAATCAAATTGGCAAGACTATGGAGGTCTACGTGGATGACATGCTTGTCAAAAGCCTCAAAGCCCACGACCACGTTCGAGACCTTAGGGAAATGTTCACGATTCTGCGGCGCTACAAGATGAAGCTTAACCCCAACAAGTGCGCTTTCGGGGTCGAGTGTGGAAAGTTTCTGGGCTACATGGTGAGCCGCCGCGGGATCGAGGCCAATCCCGAGAAGATTAAGGCGATCTTAGAGATGAGGTCGCCACAAAAGGTCAAAGAAGTTCAAAGCTTGACGGGAAGGATCGCCGCCCTGACGCGATTTGTTTCCAAAGCCACTGACAGGTGCCAACCGTTCTTCAAGGCACTGAAGAAGACCGACAGGTTCGTGTGGACGGGGGAGTGCGAGGAAGCATTCCGCGATATGAAAGCCTATTTCACCTCCCCCCCGTTCCTCGCAAAGCCGAAGAATGGCGAAACCTTGTTCCTCTACCTCGCGGTTTTCGATAGGGCCGTGAGCGCGGTTCTCATACGCGAAGAAGACAAGGTGCAATGGCCAGTCTACTACGTTAGCAAGGCGCTCCTCGACGCCGAAACCCGATACCCCGAGATCGAGAGACTGTCCCTCGCCCTCGTCATGAGCGCGAGAAAGCTCCGGCCCTACTTCCAGGCGCACCCCATCGTGGTCCGCTCGGGGCATCCCATCGAGAAGGCCCTTCAGAAAGGGACCTCCTCTCGAATGGCGATATGGTCCCAAGAGCTGGGCGAATACGGGGTCGAGTTCCAACCGAGAACCGCCATTAAGGGTCAGGCCCTCGCCGACTTCATCGCCGAGTTCACAAGCGCGCCCCCAACCAACGAGGGCGATGAAAGAAGTAAGACCACGGAAGACAAGGAGGACGACCATAGCGAGTCGTCAAGGAAGAGAACCAACGACCCGATAGGGCCGGTCTGGGACTTACACGTGGATGGCGCGTCAAACGCCCGGGGGGCTGGCGCCGGCGTTGTGCTCACAAATCCCGATAGGGAAAAGCTGAGGTACGCCCTGCGGTTCGAGTTCAAGGCTTCCAACAACGAGGCAGAGTACGAGGCTCTGATTGTTGGCTTGGAGCTAGCGAACAAGTTGGGCGCCCAAAACCTGGGCATCCATTGCGACTCGCAATTGATCGTGAATCAGGTTAAGGGCGACTACGCCGCAAAGGAGCCACACATGATCGCCTACTTGTCCAAGGCCCAAAAGAACTTGGAGGCCCTGTCGTGGTTCGAGATCGTCCAGGTCCCTCGAGAGGCGGACGTTGACGCCGACGCCCTAGCACGCCTCGCGTCCGGGATAGACGAGGAAGGCGAGGGCAGCGTCCCAATCGAAGTATTGACCCGACCCTACGTCTCGAGAGGCGACGTAGGGGTCATTGACGAGACTCCGCCTCCCTCATGGATGACCCCACTCGTGGAATTCCTTAAACGAGGAGTCGTCCCCGAGGATAAAGAAGAAGCTAGAAAGCTGAGAAGCCTAGCCCCAAAGTACACGATGAGGGAGGATAGTTTGTTCAAGAGAGGCTACTCCATGCCCCTTCTCTGTTGCCTGACCGAGGTGGAGGCGAGGAAAGCACTCCACGAGGTGCACGAAGGGGTGTGCGGTAACCACGCCGCCGGGCAATCTTTGGCATTGAAGTTGCTAAGACTCGGATATTTCTGGCCAACCTTGAAAAAGGACTCCCACGAGTGGGCCAAGAAGTGTGACAAGTGCCAAAGGTTCGCCCACATTCCGCGCCAAGCACCGGCCCCTTTGTGTCCGATTATCGTGCCGCGACCTTTCGCGAAGTGGGGAATCGACCTCATCGGTGAGCTACCTACGGCCCCGAGACAATACAAGCACGCGATCGTGGCTATCGATTACTTCACGAAGTGGGTAGAGGCTGAACCGCTAGCAAAGATCACCGAGGCGAACACGACAAGCTTCATTTGGAGAAACATCATCTGCCGCTTCGGGATCCCTGCGTCAATTGTAACCGACAACGGAAAACAATTCGACAATGCGCGACTCCGAGAAATGTGCGAACAGCTTGGCATTAGCAAGACTTTCTCCTCTCCCCACCATCCCCAAGCCAACGGTCAGGTCGAGGCGGTGAATAAGACGATCAAGGAGAACCTGAAGAAGAAGCTGGAGGCAAGAAAGGGGGCTTGGGCTGACGAGCTCCCCATGGTCTTATGGGCATACCGCACCACCGCCCGAAACGCGACCGGCGAAACCCCTTTCGCTCTCGCGTTCGGCGTCGAGGCTGTGGTACCCGTCGAGATCAAGTTGCCAACCTTGCGCATCGAGGAGTACGACGAAGCCGCCAACGATGACGCGATCAGGCTCGAGCTAGACCTCATAGACGAAAAGAGGGCGGACGCACTTACCCGGCTTGCTGCGCAGAAGAGGAAGGTCGAGAAGTACTACAACTCGAAGATCAAGCTGCGGAAGTTCGCCGACGGAAGCCTCGTCCTTCGAAGGGTGTTCCAAAACACCAAAGTGCAAGGTGCGGGAGTTCTAGGCCCCACCTGGGAAGGCCCGTACCGTGTGCGCCGAGCCATCCACAATGGCACATACGAGCTCGAGAACATGGAGGGACTCGTGTTCACACACCCGTGGAATGCGGAGCATCTCCGACAATATTACCAGTAGACGTTCATTCGTCCTTTTTTCGCTTTTTGTCTTCATGTAATTTTCAATTCTAGCAAAGGCAATTTACAATTTCAAGTTTGGCCAACGGCCTGGGATGTAATTTTTGAACCATTTCGATAATTTAATAAATTACATTTCGCTTCAAAACACTTGGTATCTTAGTTTCTAGCCTCCTCTACGAGCACCCAAGAAACTCGGGGGGCTAAGGAGGATAAGGCGAGAGCAACAAGCTCGCTTACTCCACTTTCCACGCGCCAAACGGTAACAAAACACCCATAAATCGGATCCGCGCTCCGGACCTCCGACTTCGTACCCTCCTCGTGCGACGCTCTCGCACGGGTTGAGGTCGTATGCCGAGAGATAGCGAAACGTCGATGAGTTGGATCCGCGCACCGGACCTCCGGCCTCGCACGTCTTTTGCTGCGACCCTCTCGTGCACCGATGCACCTTGCGCACCGATAGGCGGCAAGTCATCGATGGATCACGTCCGCGCACCGGATTGTCGATCTCGGCAGTCAAGACCCAAAACGTGACACGCGTACCAACGAGTACCACGCTCACTGGGAGCTGCAAACCCATCCCGATACGCACACCGATAGGTAGCGTACTCGCCGGAGGATGAGCGCGACGGCCACCCAGCTCGCGCGCGCCGATAGGCAGCGAGTCACAAATGGATGGCCGGAAATCGCACCCGCCGGATGAAACTGGCCTAGCCTGCGTCCGCGGGAAACTTCGCCGCCGAATGCGGCAGTAAGCCGTGCCAACCGGTTACGCTAAGCATAGTAAGCCGGGCTCGTAAGACACGCACTATTCAAATTGCGCAAATCGACTACACTAAGCGTAGCAAGTCGGGAAAATAAGACGCACGATGAAAAGAAAGCTTCAATCAAAGCAAAACGATATTGTGTAAACAACCCAACAAGAAAAGTACGAAAGTACGACGCAAACATAACAATAATCCGAAAGAAAGCATAAAGCGAGCGCTAAACAATTGCGCGTAAAACTAAAGAGAAGCTGGCTACTCCGAGCTGAAATTGATCTGCTCCTCATCTTCTTCGGGGCAAGAAGCGCCGAACCCGCCGACGGTTTCTCCATCCGGTTGACGGGTCGTCGATTGCGCAGCCTCGGCAGGGATTCGGGGATGCGGGTCGTCCTCCGGCAGCTCATCGTCGTAAGGAGGGAACATGGTGTTGAAAAAGGAAAACGTGGTCCCGCGAGACGCGTTCTCCTTCTCGGTCGCTTCCCGAACTCGCCTAGCCGCCTCATAACGAGCCGCCTCCAATGCCAAGTCCCAGTCGTCATCCAAGTCAGTCTTGGATCGCACGGCGTCCTCCTTCTCCTCGGCAAGGGTCTGCATCTCCGTCCGGAGGGTATCCCTCTCCCGCTCGACCTTAACCCGAGCGATCTCGCTCGCCGATAATCGAGCGTGAACAATGCTCAGCTCTGCATCCCGGCTCGAGAGCGCCGTCTGAAGCTTCTTCGTTTCCCCCAGGAAGGTGTCGGCTGCCTGCTCCGCCTTCTCACGAAGCACCTTCTCGGTGGCCAGTTCCCCGCGAGCTCGCTCCAACTCCCCCTCGAGCGCCTCGAACTCTCGGGCGGTGCGGGCCCCCGCTAGGGCGGCAGCGTGCACGGCCGCCATGCTCGTCTTCTCCTTCTCCATGAGTTGCATACGTCGTAGCATATCTCGGAGAATGCGATCGCTCCGCTCTTGGCGCGCGAGCATCTGCAAGTAAACGAAACGCGGATAATTACAATAAGCATGGCAGTCATACATAACACAAGCGAACGAGTCATACCTTTCGGGCGTCGCCGATCCCGTTCTGGAAGTGCTCGAGGTCGCTCGTCGTCAGCAGACCCTTGAAATCCCGTAAGGAGGTCTCAAGGATCCCTCGGGAGCATTGGTCTCTCAGCTCTGCCGCCTCCGCTAGGAGCATAGAGTCCAAGCTGTCCGGCACCGTCGATATGTGAGCGCGTTTGTGGCCGGACGGCGACCCGAGAGAAGCCGACGATGATGGTCGCTTGTTGGAGGAGATCGCTTCATTCCTCGCCCGCGATGGCGACCCCCCGCGACGAACCTCAGCTGAAGGACGGGCCACGGTCGTGGCATCGTCGGTGGGCGTTGTTTTCGGCACTTGTGTGCGTGGTCGATGACGCCGAGCCATGATACCTGTAGAGAAGGAAAGAAAGTCTGTCAGCTAAAGCATAAAAATAAGCGTAAATAACCAAAAACGACGATGGCGCGATAACGCGAAAGTATGCGCGGCCAGTACCCCCCGCGTCGGGGGAAGGAGCTGACGCACCCCCCTCCTCGGTCTCGGGATCCTCCGTGGCCCCCGCGTCGAGGACGGGGGGCGAAGGAACGTCGTCACTAGGCACGAACCACCCGGTCCTCGCCATCAGGTCCGGGGACTCGAAGAGTGTCCCTTGCCGCCTTGATTCTGGAATCGCCCTAATCACCGCGACGAGTTCGGAGCCTTCGATATCACCCACGGGTGGGAAGTCGGCCGCGGGGCCGAAGAAGAGAGGCGCGTTCCCAAAGGCTGACTCGGACACCCACACCCAAGGGTATCGGTGCTTCGAGGTAATCTTGGTAACGACAGAGATGCGCTTCCGAGTAAACCCCGTGTAGAAGCCTGGTTTCCCCGGAACCCCGCGAACGAGCACGAGATCTTGGATGTCGTCCGCAGTAACCGCCCTTCTCTTCGCCCGATAAAGCATCATGTGGCACGCGGCGATTACCCGGTAGAAGGTCGGAGACATTTGCGACGCGTGCACCCCCAACCGAACCAATAACTCTTGGATCACCGGCTGGAAGGGTAACCGTAACCCTCCGCGAAGGCTCGCCTCATGAACGGCGGCGTGTCCTTTCCGGGGGCGAGACGGAAGATTGTCGGGCAACGGTCGCAAGATCGTCACGGAGTCCGGGATGCCGTATCGCCTCCTCAAGCTCGTAAAACTAGCGATCGAGAGCGAGCTCGGAGTGTCGACTCCCGAGCAATACAGGCCTCCACGTATAGCCGATTCCCCGGTCGGAAAGGCTAGGGCTCGTGCCTCCTCCCGTGCTGTTAAAGAAGACATCGCAGCGGGTGCGGCGCGACGGTCCGACGACTCGCTCGAGCACTCGACGCCGGAAGCGATCCCCGGCCCGGCAGATCGTTCGTGGCGATCGTCTAGGCCGGCCGGCGGGACCGTGGCGCGGGCGCTAGGCTCGGCGGGCCTTGTTCCCCCAGTGGTCGGCCCTGCAATGGACTCGTCATCGGCGCCCGGCCTCGGACCTGGCAAGCTTCCCTCGGCGAGGCCTATCTCGCCCATGCTCCCTCGGTGGGTGCCCAAGGCATTTGGGTCAACTCCACCGGCCTCCGGCCCGAGTAGGAGGCCCCCTCGCGCGTCCGGGCCCCCACATTGTGCGGCCAAGGCCATTGGGCCGGCCCCGCCAGCGCTCGGTCCAGGGAGGCTGTCCTCTCGCGCGCCCAAGTCGTCTGGGCCCCTGGGAGTCTCGCTCGACCCAGTGGCGCGCGCACTTGGCCCAGCAGGGCGGCCCGGCATGCTAGGTGGGCTCCCCCCTTGCAGCCCTAGCCCGCCAACTCCTAGGGCTAGGGCAACCAATGCCTCGGCCGCTGCCCCCCGGCCGGCGCTGTCCGGCCGGCCCTCCTCGTCATCGGCGCCCGGCCTCGGACCTGGCAAGCTTCCCCCGGCAGCGCCGCCCACCTCCGGCGGCCCCCCAGCGGCGCCGCCCACCTCCGGCGGCCCTTCAACGGCGCCGCCCGCCTCCAGTCGGGCTCCACCAGCGCGCCCCTCCTCGGGAAAGGCCGGGCCCGAGCCGCCCAGGCCTCCTTCGTCGCCGCCCGCCAGCCAAACAAGCCCAGCGTCGCCGCCCAGGACCGGCGCGACGCTCCTGACGCCCGACTCGGCCGGCGCGGCCCCCCCCGGGGCGAGCGCTCCTCCTGCGCTGCCTGGATCTCCCCCGGCGGCGCCTCCAGCGCAGACAGCGCCGACGAAGACCAGCGCGCCATCGCCCAGGCCCGCCTCGCCGGGCGCGACTTCACCCGGGCCGCGCGCGTCCCCAGCGCCGCCTAGGGCTCCTCCGGCGACGCCCCCAGCACAGACGGTGCCGACAGGGGCCGGCGCACCTCCTCCCGGGCCCAGTTCGCCAAGCGCGCCCCCGCGCTGGTCGGCCCAGCGCTCCCCGACGCCCGGCGCTCCTGGGCCGGCGTTCCCTTGGCGGCCGAGGCCGTCCCCGGTGCACGTGTACTCCTCCCCGTCGGCCAGCCATGCTTCGACCGCGTGAAAATCTCCCTCGGCCATCTCTGTCACGTGGTGGCTCAAAGGGCGTGAGGGCGGCAAGATGTTGGTAACCGATGGAGGTGAAAGTTGCGCCCACAACTCGTCTAAATTCGTGTCTTGGTTCTCGAACAAAGAGAAGAGGTCGTCATCAATGGACCCACTCCCCGACAGGTGGTTGGTAGGGTCCATTGGCGCGTTTAACGAGACAAGGCAAAAGTGACCGGAGAATAAAAATAATAATAATTAAAGGAACCGAGCCAAACCTTGTCACGACGGGTTGCTCCGGTGGGCCGATGACGGTGAGAGTCTTGAGTTTACCGCACGAGTTTCACTCGGCCGTAAACTCGGGGGGCTAATGTTATCGGCCCGACCCCGATAGCGGGCGAACGAAGGCGGAGCAACGTCGGACGCGTCTCGGCAGCTCGCCCCGGCCGTTGGCCGGCCCTAGGGCCAGCCCCAGCCAATGGCCGGCCCAAACGGCCTCGGCCATTGGCCGGCCCAGAGGCCAGCCTCGGCCAATGGCCGACTCAAGATGCTCCCGGCCATTGGCCGGCCCTAGGGCCAGCCTCGGCCAATGGCCGGCCCAAATAGCCTCGGCCATTGGTCGGCCCAAGGGCCAGTCTCGGCCAATGGCCGACTCGGTCTACTCCCGGCCATTGGCCGGCCCTAGGGCCAGCCTCGGCCAATGGCCGGCCCAAATAGCCTCGGCCATTGGCCGGCCCAAGGGCCAGTCTCGGCCAATGGCCGACTCGGTCTGCTCCCGGCCATTGGCCGGCCCAAGGGCCAGTCTCGGCCAATGGCCGACTCACTCTACCCCCAGCCATTGGCCGGCCCTAGGGCCAGCCTCGGCCAATGGCCGGCCCAAATAGCCTCGGCCATTGGCCGGCCCAAGGGCCAGTCTCGGCCAATGGCCGACTCAAGCTACTCCCGGCCATTGGCCGGCCCTAGGGCCAGCCTCGGCCAATGGCCGGGCCAAGACAATTCTCGGCCAAGGGGTTGCCCATAACACCCCTTGGTCGCCTATAAATAAAGGGGCCGCTCCCCTAGTCCAGGTAATCCGAATTTGAGTACTGAAACGCTGTCGAACTCGTACCTCGCTCGTTTCTCTCAAGTCTCGACCTCTAAACACTAAACCCTCTACAAACCACCTCAATCCTACTAATGTTGAGCGTCGGAGAGGTAAACAGAGGCAACCCCTCTGTTTCCCCTTTGTAGTTCACACCTTCTCTGCTTGCTTTTCAGGTGCCTGGACGAGACAGATACCATAGACAGCTAAGGGAAGACTTGGGATACCAAGTCCGACACGCTCGAGTCGAGACGAGGCCACTTGGTCCGGCCTTGGGTCTAACCGTCTACGACTCCTAAATCGTTGTCCGAAAAACTGCGACAACAGTGTTTAAAAGTGCCCACTCACTGATTCCGTCTTTTCGAGTGATTTAGTGATAGAAACTTTCGTGGTTGCTCGAGGTGCCGAGGAAAGAAAGAGAGACGTGCTGCGAGATGAGACGAGCGTTGCAAACTTTCCACAAGCTTCTTCAAAGTTCAAGCTTCAAGAAAGGTTAGTAAACTTCTAGCTCATATTGGTTTTTAATTACATGTACTTGCACTTGTCTAGGTTAGTAAAAACTGTTTTACTTGTAAAAGAAAATTTTTAAAATTCTGCCGCTTACCGAAGCGTTAATTATTTTCTCAAACCCTAGATCGATTCCAACAAATGGTATCAGAGCTATGGTCAAAGATTAGCATGTACATGTTTTTAAAATTATGAGCTTGAAAATCGTTTTCGAAAGTTTACTAATTTTGTGACAAGTTAGAATTGTTATCTTAGATATTTTTTTTTAATTTATTGCTCATGTCTTTAAATTAAAAAGCATGTTGATTTTCTATGACTTTCGGATGTTTTTAAAACACATTAGAATCAGTTCTAAAAGTTTTTAATTTTTTTATATTGAAAAACGTGTTTTAAAGGTTTGAGAAATTTCGGTAAATTTTGTGACTAGTTACTTTGTCTTTCTAGTTTCTTTTATTTACCGTATTCGTTTTATGCTTGTTGTTATTTCTTTTATTCTATGTTATTACCCTGCTAATAGAACACAAATAAAAGCTTTAAACAACATCTTAAAACGTTCCGTTACACTTGATTCTTTTTCGCACCTAAATAGGACCAAGCTTTAATTTATTTCTTTTTCTTCGAGCTGGAGTAAACCCGCATTAAAAGTGCCATAACTCTCTGCTCAGAAATCGAAATTTAATGATTCTTGAATCAAATTAAAGCTCTGTCTGTCCTCTGTCCAATGCCACCGGTTTCGGCTCAAAAGGACATCGGAGCCGCCAGATATGGCAATTTTACTCCGAGGTGCGCGGCTGTCTGAAACTCCAGCTTTTTTTAGAAATCCGGATTTTCAAACCCCACTACCATGAGTTATAGAACTCTAATGAGAAAATTTTCTTGAGAAAAAATGTTTTTCATATGATTATAAACATGATGTGTAAGATTAAAATGTTTTGATTTTTGAAAGTTTAATTGAAATTGTTGTCGGTCCGTCTCGGACCGACGGGGACTAAGGCGTCACTTCGACCCACGCGACCGGTGCAAGGCCTCGGGCGGCGAAACCTTGCCTCGGCCTTTGGTCGGCCCGAACCAATCGCCGGCCCAAAGGTAAGTCGGCCAGTGGCCGGCCATATGCTCAGCCGACCAATGACCGGCCATATGCTCAGCCGGCCCATGGCCGGCCGACCCACGTCCAAGGCCGGCCCTCCATGACCGGCCCCCCATGGCCGGCTGTCCAAGGCCGGCACTCCAAGGCTGGCCCTTCTCCATGGCCGACTCTCCAAGGTCGGCACTCCAAGGCCGGCCCTCCTCCAAGGCCGGCTCTCCATGGCCGGCTCTCCAAGGCCGGCACTCCAAGGCCGGCCCTCCTCCATGGCCGGCTCTCCAAGGCCGGCACTCCAAGGTCGGCCCTCCTCCAAGGCCGGCTCTCCATGGCCGGCTCTCCAAGGCCGGCACTCCAAGGCCGGCCCTCCTCCAAGGCCGGCTCTCCATGGCCGGCTCTCCAAGGCCGGCACTCCAAGGCCGGCCCTCCTCCAAGGCCGGCCCTCCTCCAGGACCGGCTCTCCAGGGCCGGCGCTCCAGGACTGGCGCTCCAAGGCCGGCGCTCCAGGACCGACTCTCCAGGGCCGGCGCTCCAGGACCGGCGCTCCAAGGCCGGCGCTCCAGGACCGGTGCTCCAGGGCCGGCGCTCCACGACCGGCTCTCCATGGCCGGCACTCCAAGGCCGGCTCTCCAAGGCCGGCGCCCGGCCGAGGGGTTCCCCAAACCCCTTCTGGCCGCCTATAAATATAAGGGTCTCTCCCTCGACCCAGGTAATCCATTCTTGAGTACTGAAACGCTGCCGAACTCGTACCTCGCTCGTTTCTCTCAAGCTTTGGCCTCTAAACACCCCTAAAACCTCTATACTCCACCTCAATCACACTAATGTTGAGCGTCGGAGAGGTAAACAGGGGCACCCCCCCCTGTTTCCCCTTTGTAGTTCACGTGTTCTCTACTCCTTTTCAGGTACTCTGACGAACTCAAGGGACATCCACAGCTAAGGGACGACTCGGGACACCGGGTCCGACACGCTCGAGTCAAGACGAGACCACTTGGTCCGGCCTTGGGTCTAACCGTCTTTGGCTCCTAAATAGTTGTCCGAAAAACAGCGACAACATTTTGGCGCTAGAAGGAGGGGATCTCTCGACCTTGGCAACACATCCCCTCTACCAGTCCTCTTCTCACTTCTACGACTCTCGAGAGATGAGTCGTATCCCCGCCACATCCGTGGGCGCCCGAGCGACTAGCTCGAGGCGCGGCCTCCAAAGCTCCGCGCACCGTCTCGAAGGGCAACCTCATGATAATGAGAGCCAGCCCCAAGACTCGGCGAATGACCCCGAGGCTGCAGTCCGAGAGGACACGGCTCGAGGGCTCGCCGAACTCCTAGACCGCCCCGGCGTCACCGGCGCACTCATCGCCGACCTCCTCGACTCCAACAACGTCGACGACGTCAACCACGGGACGGACCTCGACCACGCTGTTCATGAAAGGGGACGCACGTGCACGCTTCCAAGGGGACACCCTCGGGCGACCGCGCCAAGACGTCATCTTTCTGATGAGCACGCGCACGCGCCCTCGAGGGGACACCCTCGGGCGACCACGTCAAAGCGTCAAAGCTCGCGCAATACCCGAGAACTCTCGGTCTCGAGGACCCGAAAGAAACGCTCCAAGCTCACCGGCCGCGTCCAAAACCCTTGTGAAGGTGACGACGTCGATAGCCACGGCCTCCGTCAAGGGCGTCGCCTGAATGACGCGCCCTTAACAAGGGTGATAGGGACGGCCTCCGGAGACTTGAGGGACCGCCTCAGTTCTCAAAGAGAGAATCACGGGTTCGACTTGAGAGAAAAACTCAACGCCCGGCGCGGGACCGCGATCGTCTTGGGGCAGCAACCGCCCAACGTTGATCGAGCACCTAACCAGAAGCGCGCAGCCGCGCTTGTGATACCGGCCACTGCTCTCGAGTCACGAAGGAAAAGGCGCCGGAAGGGTCAATTCCATAATGACCACCCTTCTCAAGCCCCGAAGCGATCCTTCGTCCCGCTCAACACAACGCCTGACCGGATCCTAAGCTTACGCCGCGACGAGCTGGGAAGCCCCGCTCCACTCACAAAGGACCCCGCGAAGCGAGATCGAAGTAGGTTCTGTGAATACCACAAAGATCACGGGCACGCGACGATCGAGTGCAAGCAGCTTAAGAAGCGAATTGATTCCCTAATTCGAGGTGGGGATTTCAAGGAATTCGTCGCGTCTGCTAGTAAGCCATGAGAGTCGTTACTTCGACCCTTAAAACTCACAACCGAGCTCGATCGACCTCGTGATTGCTTTTGTTTCAAAAATGTAATTTTCTTTTTTCATAAAAGAAGGCCAAGATCCATGACTACCTGTAACGACCCCCCTTATTGCAATAAAAAGTTATTCTACATATGCAACTCACACTATTGTATACCTCCAACGCGAGAGTTTCTTGGCCTGTCTCACAAACGCAAGAAACTCGGGGGGCTAACAGGGGTCAATGCTCCATCAAAAACAACTCAACAACAACTCAAAAAGAAAAAAAATATAATAATAATAATAAAGTCTCATGGGGCCGATGGTTAGGCCGGAGGTCCCAATGAAAGACTTTTCACGTAACTCCTCGAGATGAGTTCATTCCTCGAGTCGGGTCCGAATCCACGAGTCGACTGATACTCCTCGTGCCGATTCATCACGTAGCTCCTCGTGCAGGCTCTACGTGAGTCCTCGAGTTGAGCCCGAGTCCACGAGTCGACTGATACTCCTCGTGCCGACTCTTCACATGTCTCCTCGAGATGAATTCATTCCTCGAGTCGAGCTACGAGTCCGCGAGTCGACCGATACTCCTCGCGCCGGCTCTTCACGAAACTCCTCGTTCAGGCTCTACGCGAGTCCTCGAGTCGAGTTCGAGTCCACGAGTCGACTAATACTCCTCGTGCCGACTCTTCACATATCTCCTCGAGTTGAATTCACTCCTCGAGTTGAGTCCGAGTCCACGAGTCGACTGGTACTCCTCGTGCCGACTCTTCACGTATCTCCTCGAGTTGAGTTCACTCCTCGAGTAGAGTCCGAGTCCACGAGTCGACTAATACTCCTCGCGCCAACTCTTCACATATCTCCTCGAGTTGAGTTCACCCCTCGAGCAGAGTCCGAGTCCACGAGTCGACTAATACTCCTCGTGCTGACACTTCACATGTCTCCTCGAGATGAGTTCATTCCTCGAGTCAAGCTACGAGTCCGCGAGTCGATCGATACTCCTCGCGCCGACTCTTCACGAAACTCCTCGTGCAGGCTCTACGCGAGTCCTCGAGTCGAGTTCGAGTCCACGAGTGGACGGATACTCCTCGTGCTAACTCTTCCCATGTCTCCTCGAGATAAATTCATTCCTCGAGTCGAGCTACGAGTCCGCGAGTCGATCGATACTCCTCGCGCCGACTCTTCACGAAACTCCTCGTGCAGGCTCTACGCGAGTCCTCGAGTCGAGTTCGAGTCCATGAGTCGACTAATACTCCTCGTGCCGACTCTTCATATGTCTCCTCGAGATAAATTCATTCCTCGAGTCGAGTACGAGTCCGCGAGTCGACCGATACTCCGCGCACCGACTCTTCACGAAACTCCTCGTGTAGGCTCTACGAGATCCCTCGAGTTGAGTCCCAAGTCAACAAATCAACTAACTATTCCTCGTGCAGGCTCTACATGAGTCCTCGAGCTGAGTCTCAAGTCCGCGCTCGCCGCCCAGCTCGTCGGCCGATAGGCAACGAGTTAAAAATGGGTTCAAGGTCTGCGTCCGCAGGGCGTATCTGGTCTAGCCAGCGTCCAAGGGAAACCTCGCCACACAAATGTGGCATCGCGCTCGCCGCCCAGCTCGCGGGCCGAAAGGCAACGAGTTACGAATGGGTTCAAGGCTTGCGTCCGCCAGGGCGTATCTGGTCTAGCCAGCGTCCACGGGAAACCTAGCCACACAAATGTGGCATCGCGCTCGCCGCCCAGCTCGTCGGCCGATAGGCAACGAGTTACAAATGGGTTCAAGGTCTGCGTCCGCAGGGAGTATTTGGTCTAGCCAGCGTCCACGGGAAACCTCGCCACGCAAAAGTGGCATCGCGCTCGCCGCCCAGCTCGTCGGCCGATAGGCAGCGAGTTACAAATGGGTTCAAGGCTTGCGTCCACCGGGGCGTATCTGGTCTAGCTAGCCTCCACGGGAAACCTCGCCACACAAATGTGGCATCGCGCTCGCCGCCCAGCTCGTGGGCCGAAAGGCAACGAGTTACAAATGGGTTCAAGGCTTGCGTCCACAGGGTGTATCTGGTCTAGCCAGCGTCCACGGAAAACCTCGCCACACAAATGTGGCATCGCGCTCGCCGCCCAGCTCGTGGGCCGAAAGGCAACGAGTTACAAATGGGTTCAAGGTCTGCGTCCGCAGGGCGTATCTGGTCTAGCCAGCGTCCACGGGAAACCTCGCCACGCAAAAGTGGCATCGCGCTCGCCGCCCAGCTCGTCGGCCGATAGGCAACGAGTTACAAATGGGTTCAAGGTCTGCGTCCGCAGGGCGTATCTGGTCTAGCCAGCGTCCACGGGAAACCTCGCCACGCAAAAGTGGCATCGCGCTCGCCGCCCAGCTCGTCGGCCGATAGGCGACAAGTTACAAATGGGTTCAAGGTCTGCGTCCGCAGGGCGTATCTGGTCTAACCGGCGTCCACGGGAAACCTCGCCACACAAATGTGGCATCGCGCTCGCCGCCCAGCTCGTCGGCCGATAGGCAACGAGTTACAAATGGGTTCAAGGTCTGCGTCCATACAACAAAGACGTGCAAATCGATTATGCCTTCGTTGGCAAATCGAGAAAACAAAACGCGCACAACACAACAAAGACGTGCAAATCGATCACGCCTTCGTTGGCAAGTCGAGAAAATAGGCCACGCACAATAAAGTCGTGCTAATCGATCACGCCCTCATTGGTAGATCGAGAAAATAAGCCGTGCACGATCGACCCGAAACCATAGGCCGTCCCTCGCGACGCGCGAAGGCCATTCCTCATGACGCAAACCCGAGAGCGTTCACCCCGCATCCGTATAAAGAGTAGATTTTGAGTTTCCACTCGATCTACGCTCGACCGGAAACTCGGGGGGCTAATGTTGTCGGTCCGTCTCGGACCGACGGGGAGTAAGGCGTCACTTCGACCGACGCGACCGGTGCAAGGCCTCGGGCGGCGAAACCTTGCCTCGGCCTTTGGTCGGCCCGAACCAATCGCCGGCCCAAAGGTAAGTCGGCCAGTGGCCGGCCATATGCTCAGCAGACCAATGACCGGCCATATGCTCAGCCGGCCCATGGCCGGCCGACCCACGTCCAAGGCTGGCCCTCCATGACCGGCCCCCTATGGCCGGCTCTCCAAGGCTGGCACTCCAAGGCTGGCCCTTCTCCATGGCCGACTCTCCAAGGTCGGCACTCCAAGGCCGACCCTCCTCCAAGGCCGGCCGTCCTCCAAGGCCGGCTCTCCAAGGCCGGCACTCCAAGACCGGCCCTCCTCCATGGCCGGCTCTCCAAGGCCGGCACTCCAAGGTCAGCCCTCCTCCAAGGCCGGCTCTCCATGGCCGGCTCTCCAAGGCCGGCACTCCAAGGCCGGCCCTCCTCCAAGACCGGCTCTCCATGGCCGGCTCTCCAAGGCCGGCACTCCAAGGCCGGCCCTCCTCCAAGGCCGGCCCTCCTCCAGGACCGGCTCTCCAGGGCCGGCGCTCCAGGACTGGCGCTCCAAGGCCGGCGCTCCAGGACCGGCTCTCCAGGGCCGGCGCTCCAGGACCGGCGCTCCAAGGCCGGCGCTCCAGGACCGGCGCTCCAGGGCCGGCGCTCCACGACCGGCTCTCCATGGCCGGCACTCCAAGGCCGGCTCTCCAAGGCCGGCGCCCGGCCGAGGGGTTCCCCAAACCTCCTCTGGCCGCCTATAAATATGAGGGTCTCTCCCTCGACCCAGGTAATCCATTCTTCAGTACTAAAACGCTGCCGAACTCGTACCTCGCTCGTTTCTCTCAAGCTTTGGCCTCTAAACACCCCTAAAACCTCTATACTCCACCTCAATCACACTAATGTTGAGCGTCGGAGAGGTAAACAGGGGCACCCCCCCTGTTTCCCCTTTGTAGTTCACATGTTCTCTACTCCTTTTCAGGTACTCTGACGAACTCAAGGGACATCCACAGCTTAGGGACGACTCGGGACACCGGGTCCGACACGCTCGAGTCAAGACGAGACCACTTGGTCCGGCCTTGGGTCTAACCGTCTTTGGCTCCTAAATAGTTGTCCGAAAAACAGCGACAACAGAAATTGAATTTTTACAAAACTAGTTTGAATTTTGAAAAACCGTTTTCACTTTCAAACTTGAAAAATTTTGTCATCCAAATCAAATAAATTTTCAAAATGTTTTCAAAACTATATCTATATCACATATGTTCAAAATCTATATGCTCTTGAAAATTTGAGTGGGAGGTCTCCTTGTAGACAAGCCGAAAAATAAAAAGATGTGTAATCTCAAACTTTCAAGTGTTCGAGTGAGTTGAAGTTCACACTTCCCTCACGCAGTTTTCCGAAATAGAAAATAGGAAAAGATCGAGTATGTACCTTGTGCCTTTATGCACTAATACTACTCTGAACATGTCGATCTAGGATTCTCTTCTAGTTGTCCGCTCTGTCGCTCTCTAACTAGGAAATCTGTTTCCGAACTTAAAAGAGTCGATGAACCAACTCCAAAAACTAAGTGGGAGGGTTATATTCGTTGTTTGTAACCCACGATCCCCAACACTAATGAAAGATGCAATAACGTGGGACTAAGAGCCGCTCTTGCGACCCTCACTTAAATGTGAGTACTCCAAGGCGTTATTGCTTCGATCATTACTCGATGAGCTACGTCCGAGAGTGATGCAATGATGACAAGGCCTCTCCTTGGGGGATTGTTTTTCAAAGCTGATCTTTTGGACTAAGTTGTTGGTTACACACTTAGGCTCAATCCCTAGTAATCCTCCCTTGAGGCTCTGCGAAAGGATGTGAGTGATGAAACCAATTTAAAAGGTGGCTAGTCAAAATAGATGTATTGACATCTTGGCTTAGCATTAATGATGTGTCATTTACTTATAAATGGAGATTTTTTGCGGCCTTCTCTTGAGGGAGTAAATTATCGTTTGGTTTATAACACCTTTGGATTTTATAAAAGTCTTAATAAAACTTAAATCCTAAACCAAAGACTAATCATAAACTTGTTTCAACTTTTATAGGCAATATGTCTCTCAACCCTCTCTCTACAATTCTTTCCTCGAATAAACTCGAAGGCGACAATTACGTCGACTGGAAACGTAACCTCGACATAGTCCTTAGTGTCGACAAGCACAAATGGGTTCTTACCACCCCCTGTCCTCAAACGAATGATGATTCGACGCGAGAGGAGAAAGACGCCCTGGCGGCCTGGCTTCGATCCGATGAGATTGCGAGATGCTATATTTTTGCATCGATGAACAATGTGTTGCAACAACAACATCGTGATTACGAAACTGCCACCGATATGCTCTACAATCTCCATGAGATGTTTGGAGGGCAAGGACGTCAAGCTAGGCAACAAGCGGTCCGATAATTCATGAACTGTCGTATGAAGGCTGGAACTCCCGTTAGAGATCATATGATGCTGATCATTAGCTATCTCAACGAGATGGAGATCCTTGGATCTGAGATTGATGGGGAGACTAAAATAGATATGATCTTGGAAACTCTCCCCGAAACCTTTGATACCTTCAAGTTGAATTATTCCATGAACAAGCTGGAGTACACTGTTACCGAGCTCATGAAGGAACTTCAAACCGCTGAGGCACTCACTAAGAAAAAGAGGGCTCAAGGAGAAGTACATGCTACTGCCTCCACCTCTGGATCAAAGAAGAGACCTCGCAACGCCGAGAAGAAGAACCAACCTAAGGTTCACACGAAGAAGAAGGCGCCAAAGGCTCCGAAGGTGGACAAGTCTAACGACAAGTGCCACCACTGCAACGAGCCTGGTCACTGGCGTAGGAACTGTCCTGCCTACCTCAAAACCAAAGCAAAAGGTATTGTACTTGTTACTGAAGCCTGTTTAGTAGCTGATAATGTATCATCGTGGATTATTGACTCCGCTGCTACTAACCATATTTGCTGCTCCTTGACTGGTTTTAGGAAAAGCAAAAGCTTAGAGGATGGCGACTTCTGCTTCAAGTGGGGTGATGAGAGCGTGGTGTCTGCGAAGGCTGTGGGATCCGTGACGCTATCTTTTGAAGATCGAACTTTAAATTTGAATAATGTTTATTATGTTCCTTCCTTTGGGAAAAACCTAGTATCTGTTGCTCAACTTTTCGAGCAAGATTATTATTTAAAGTTTATAAAGAATGGAATTCATATTTCTTTTTCTAATTCTTTTGTCACTAATGCATGTATGAAGAATGGTCTTTTTTACATCTATCCCACTCAACCTTCTCTTTTAGACACCGAAATAGATAACGATCTAATTAGGGAGCCAAAGAGGATCAAACTTTCCGAATCCTCCGATCTAACAAAATCAACATACCTCTGGCACTTAAGACTTGGTCATATCAGTCTAGATAGGATTAAGAGACTTGTGAGGGATGGTCCACTCCAAGCCTCTGCAATAGGTTCACTACCTACTTGTGAATCCTGTATAGAAGGAAAAATGACTAAGCGACCTTTCTCCGATAAGGGTCGAAGAGCCACTGAGTTGCTGGAACTAGTACATTCTGATGTATGTGGTCCGCTCAACCAACAGGCACGTGGAGGATACGAATACTTCGTTACCTTCACTGATGATTACTCGCGATATGGTTTTGTCTATTTGCTCAAACACAAATCCGAGACCTTTAACGTATTTAAGGTCTTTAGGGCTTTAGTGGAAAAGCAAACTGGCAAAGTGATCAAAACCCTTTGATCTGATCGAGGTAGTGAGTATATGTCTGGAGAGTTCGATGACTTTCTTAAAGAAGAAGGTATCGCTTCTCAGCTTACCGCACCTGGCACACCTCAACAAAACGGAGTGTCAGAGAGAAGAAACTGAACTCTTATGGAGATGGTTAGATCAATGATGAGTTACTCATCACTCCCGCTTTCCTATAGCCAAGCGATGGCTTGTTCTGAATCAAACCTTTGGCTTGACGCCATGAAAGTTGAAATGCACTCGATGTATGTCAACAATGTCTGGAAACTTGTAGACCTTCCTGAAGGGATTAAACCCGTAGGGTGTAAGTGAATATACAAGAAGAAAAGGGGTCCTGATGGGAACGTCGAGACGTTCAAAGCACGACTTGTGGCGAAGGGTTATACCCAACAAGAAAGGATTGACTATGAAGAAACCTTCTCTCCAGTCGCGATGCTTAAATCCATCCGCATACTCTTATCCATAGCTGCAGCTCTCGACTATGAGATATGGCAAATGGATGTCAAGACAGCCTTTCTGAATGGCAATCTTGACGAGCGCATTTACATGGCTCAACCAGACGGTTTCGTGGATAAAGGTCAAGAGACCAAGGTTTGTGAGTTGCTTAAATCCATTTATGGACTAAAGCAAGCATCTAGGTGATGGAATATTAGATTCGATGACACTGTAAAGAGCTTTGGCTTTGAACAGTCAATAGATGAGCCTTGTGTTTACAAGTTAATACACGAAGGTAAAGTTGTGTTTCTGGTAATATATGTCGATGATATACTTCTCATTGGTAATGACGTGGGTAAGTTATCTGAGGTTAAGGTCTGGCTAGCAAAGCAATTCGATATGAAGGATCTAGGAGAAGACGCGTACATTCTGGGAATCCAAATCTTTGGAGATAGGAAAAACCGGACCCTGTCGCTCTCTCAAGCATCTTATATTGATAAGGTGATGGATCGCTTCTCGATGCAAGACTGCAAGAGGGGTCAAACACCCTTTAGGCATGGAGTTTCACTCTCTAAGGACCAGTCTCCCAAGACTGCACAAGAGATTGAAGACATGAGGAAGATTCCTTACGCCTCTGCCGTAGGAAGCCTCATGTATGCTATGCTTTGCACTAGACCTGATATATGTTTCGCCGTTGGCGTAGTTAGCCGTTTCCAATCCAACCCTGGACCCGAGCACTGGATTGCTGTTAAGCATGTTCTTAAGTATCTTCGAAGAACTAGGAATTTGATGCTTACATACTCAGGTACTGACCTGACTATGACGGGATATACCGACTCCGATTTTCAAGCGGATAAGGATTCCAGGAAATCCACTTCGGGATCTGTGTTCATCCTTAATGGTGGAGCTGTTGTGTGGAGAAGTATTAAGCAATCTTGCATTGCTGATTCCACAATGGAAGCAGAATATGTGGCTGCTTGTGAAGCATCAAAAGAGGCTGTATGGCTTAGAATGTTCCTTAAGTGTTTGGAAGTTGTTCCAAACATCGACGAGCCCATGACCCTTTATTGTGATAATAGTGGGGCTGTCGCTAACTCAAAGGAACCTAGAAGCCATAAGCGCTCTAAGCATATTGAGAGGAAATACCATTTGATTCGAGAGATCGTGCAGCGCGGAGACGTGGAAGTGAAGAAGATCTCAACGGTGGACAACCTCGCAGATCCATTCACCAAGGCCCTAGCGAACAAGGTCTTCGACCAACATCGTGAGGGATTAGGCATGAAGGACTACACACACCTTCTTTGAGTCAAGTGGGAGTTTGTTGTCAATGGTGCCCACAAGAAGAGTTGTAGTCTTTATTTTGTACATTTGATGTAATAAAGTCTCATGAAGACTCTTGCTTGTAATTGCCTATCTATTCATTAATAAAGTTGAAACGTTCATTCATTCTTTCTTTGTTTGAAGCTTTATGATAAACCCTTAGTCTTTTAGTCCATAAACAAACTTAACAACTTACGAAGAGACAAATGTAGATTTGCATGAACAAACTCTTCGTAGTTTGCTTAAAACGATATATTCGCAATCTTAGGGTCAAAGGACTATTGACCTCAGTATGATTGTTAGAAGAATCTATGATGTCTGGTTATGAGGCATTGAGAGTTGGGGACTCTATAGTTCTTCTAGGTATCTTTCGAAGGTACTGAATTGACCAGTGCACTTCTAGAGACAATATAAGAACAAACCATTTAACCTCTTATGTCTCGAAGTCACTATGTATGAATTGCATCATGCTTACCTTAATCCTGAAATGAGACATGCCATTTCACACCTTAGTATTCTCATTTGAGAAAGTCAAAGTTCGGACTCACTATGTGATTCCGAACAAGGCCTATTGGTGAAGTACTAAGTTGTGAGTCTGTCATGAGTAACTTTGTGAAGTTCTCATAGATATGGAATTCATGTACAAGATTGCTGAAATGCAATGTATGTCACCTCATGCTTTGTTCCTTGGAGTGTGAATAAATGAACTGGCCAGTGTCCAAATTGAGTCCTGACTCTTTTGGATGAAACAATGTGACTTGTTAGCTCCTCGTCAATACATTGTTTCTAACTTATTCACAAGCGACAAAGGAGTTGAGGAAATAACAGCTAGAAGGGTAAAATGGTAATTTAGTAAATCCCGACTAGCTGATGACATTCATGAAGGGTAAACATAGATAATATTCAGTGGATCCGCTCATCATAATTAGGTCGAATTCTTGAGTAGAAAACAAATTCATTTGAACCGAGAGATTTTCAGTGTCAGGTCTTTAGTGGAGTCAGTTGTCATTAAGCTAAACTTGGAAAAGGTTTGTGAACTTTTGAGTCCAAGTTTTTAGCTCAAGCTTTGTTCATTTGGGTCCATGAGGTCACTGTCACGAATCACATCGATAAGAATAGTTAAACTGGAAGCTAAGTCAAAACAAGAACGAAAATAGTCAAAAGGGTATTTTTGTCTTTTGAGACATATGATGAAATGAATGTCAATAAATTTTTTGACAAGTTCATTTGATGACTTAATGTCACTCGGCCATAACTTGATTATTGGGCCTTGTGAATTAATTTCGTTTCATAAGAATTTTATTGAAAATTCTTAATGGGCTTTTCTCATGTTGTCATGAACAAATGAAGAAGCTTCTAGAAGCTCCTTCTAGATGAGAATAGGCGCCCATAATACCCAAGGAAAGAGAGTTTATTTTGTGCATAAATGTATTTAGATACTTGCAAAAAGAAAAAGAGGAAACAAATTGTCATGTAGATGCACAAGGAATTTCGGCCAAGAGAGTAATGGGCAAGGCAAGGAACAAAAAAGGAAACAAATCCAAGCCTCTAGGAGGCAGCCTTGGGCGCCCAACATGGAATGGGAAATAAGGGATTTTTGCTCAATAATATGTGATATTCTATAGAAGAGGAAAGTACCTTATTGAAGGTAAAACCTCTCCTATAAATAGGAGCCCCATTCCTCACATTTCATTCATCCTGAGTTTAAGAGATTGAGAGACTCTCTCTCTAGAACTTGGCCGAAAATCCTCTCTCTCTCTCTCTAGTTTATTTTCTATTTTTTCTTGTCTTGGCACCTAGGTCCTCACTTGACCTAGTGTTTAGCTCTGCGACTTCGAGACTTGTTCTTAAGTCGTAGTGTTTAAAAGTGCCCACTCACTGATTCCTTCTTTTCGAGTGATTTAGTGATAGAAACTTTCGTGGTTGCTCGAGGTGCTGAGGAAAGAAAGAGAGACGTGCTGCGAGGGGAGACGAGCGTTGCAAACTTTCCACAAGCTTCTTCAAAGTTCAAGCTTCAAGAAAGGTTAGTAAACTTCTAGCTCATATTGGTTTTTAATTACATGTACTTGCACTTGTCTAGGTTAGTAAAAACTGTTTTACTTGTAAAAGAAAATTTTTAAAATTCCGCCGCTTACCGAAGCGTTAATTATTTTCTCAAACCCTAGATCGATTCCAACAAAGAGAGCGACTAAGCTCTCGGCCAAACGTCCCCGTAGCAGCCCCAACTAACGGGAACCGCCGCACGGGTCAAGGGTCAAATGAAAGACGACAGGTGACTCCTCCCGAACAAGGAGTTACTCCGACTACCGATCTCGATGTGATCACAATGATCCACAATCTTCGAAATGAAGTACGAGATCTCCGAGAACACGGAATAGGCGGAAGTGCCTATGGGGTCGTTGAGGAGAAGTCCTCGCCTTTCACGGCTCAGATATTGGCCGAGGTATGTACGGGAAATTTCAAACTCCCGAACCTCGCTCCATATAATGGAAAAGCAGATCCTGCTTACGACATCCAGCACTATGAAACCTGGATGACGATGCAGGGTGTCACTCCCGGCGCTATGTGCCAAGCTTTTAGTCTTACCCTCGCCGGACCCGGCTTCGAGTGGTTCAAGAACTTAAGGCCGGGAAGCATCCGCTCGTTCAAAGACCTGAAGGACATGTTCCTAGCACGGTTCGCTACGTCTATGGTCCAAAAGAAGACCAAGATGTACCTGTGGTCAATCAGGCAAGAGGATGGCGAGTCTCTTAGACGATACCTCGCCCGATTCACTGAAGAATCGAATAAGGTCGACCGCTTTGACGACAAAGACGCAATCACCGCCATCACTGAAGGCTTGCGCACAAGTGACTTCCGTAAGTCCATCGTCGGCCGTGTCCCTTCTACCATGGCCGAGTTAATGACTCGAGCCAAGACCTTCATGGGAGTCGAAGATTACCTCGATGGTCGCAAGGGCAATGATCAAAGCCCTCACCACCGAGACGAGCCTAGCAACGAGCAAGGAAACTCCCGTAAAAGGCGAAACAGAGGAGGTCAGACTTTTAATAGACGACCTCCGATGCCCCAGAAGCCGCGACTTGCGGAAGACTTTAAGGGCTACTCGTCGTTCACACCGTTGAACACAACGCCGGAGCAAATCCTAGCTTTAGCGCGTGACAAGTTCACTCCCCCGGCTCGAATGAACAAAGATCCCGCGACTCGCCATAGATCTAAATATTGCGAGTTCCATCAGGAATACGGTCACTTGACCTCTGAATGCTATAGTCTTAAAAGGCAGATCGAGGCATTGATCCAACGGGGTGAGCTAAAAGAGTTCGTGTTACGCATGATTAGCGTTGCGGGCCCCACCTCGAACAGACCACAGTCTGGCAGGGGAGGAGGAACAGCCGCTTCTGCCGACCGAACCACGGCTACCGCCAATGCCAATCCACAACTCCACGTTGTGACCACCATATTGGGAGGTCCACAAGATGGAGATTCGGCCCGACAACGAAAAAAATTCCTAAGGGCCGTGGCTCAAGAAGACGCTGCTATGCACGTCAACCTCACGTATGAAGAACCTCCGTCCGTGCCTCACGAGACGATGCATTTCACCAACAAAGAGGCCAAGCGAGTTGTGCATCCGCACAATGACGCAATTGTGCTCAAAGCCCAAGTAGCTAATAACTTGGTGAAAACAGTTCTCATCGACAACGGCAGTGCTGCCGACATAATCTTCAAGTCCACCCTAGAGCGCATGAAGCTCGGGGGGCTACGCCCAACTCCGACCCAAACGCCTCTATTCGGGTTCACTGGGGAGAAAGTCATGACCGAAGGCATCATCGATCTACCGGTCACCTTCGGAACTCCCGGAGGCATTAAAGCCGTTCACATGGTCCCATTCCTAGTTGTCAACCAAGAGTCCCCCTACAACGTAATCATTGGGCGACCCACGTTGAACCGACTAAGGGCTATTACTTCTACATACCACCTACTGGTGAAGTTCCCTACCAAGGATGGAATCGGCATCATGGCTGGAGACCAATCCCAAGCCAGAATATGTTACATCCAAGGAATCGATGGAAAGACCGCTAAAAAGGCGGTTAACACGATCTCTCAACTTAGAGATAGCGTCGAGTCGACCAAGGTCCTCCGTGAAGTCCATAAAGACACATGCATGACACCCAAGTGCAAGGTAACGGCGTCCTCATCAGGGACCCCACAGAGTCTACCAGGTCATACATGGACGAGACACCGATCTATCGCCTGTGGAATGCGGAACACTTGAAGAGAGTACTACCACTAGCCAGCGCTCCCCCATTTTTTTTCTTTGCTTTCTAAACATTCAATAAGGCCTACAGGCCAACGTTTTAGGATTTCAAATTTTTTGCAATATTAATAAAGTTCGATGTTTTTCTTTTAGAATCCACTTTATCAAAGATTTTTAATCATCAAGATTACACTTGTAAAACCCAAAACTCGGGGGGCTAGTGCCATAGGCAATGGTAAGTACGCTCAAAATTCTCTAGAAAGTACGCTCCACAAAAATAAAGCACGCTCCATCCAAACAAAACACCCGAACATAAAACGGGAACAAGCGTGCACGTAAGACGCCTCCGCGGCGCGCCGTAAGACATCCCCGAGATGCAGGCTAAAGACGCCTCCGCGGCGCGCCATAAGCCAACCCCGAGATGCAGGCTAAAGACGCCCCCGCGGCGCGCCCAAGAGACATCCCCGAGATGCAGGCTAAAGACACCTCCGCGGCGCGCCCAAGAGACATCCCCGAGATGCAGGCTAAAGACGCCCCCGCAGCGCGCCCAAGAGACATCCCCGAGATGCAGGCTAAAGATGCCCCCGCGGTGCGCCCAAGAGACATCCCCGAGATGCAGGCTAAAGACGCCCCCGCGGCGCGCCCAAGAGACATCCCCGAGATGCAGGCTAAAGAAGCCCCCGCGGCGCGCCCAAGAGACATCCCCGAGATGCAGGCTAAAGACGCCCCCGCGGCGCGCCCAAGAGACATCCCCGAGATGCAGGCTAAAGACACCCCCGCGGCGCGCCCAAGAGACATCCCCGAGATGCAGGCTAAAGACGCCCCCGCGGCGCGCCCAAGAGACATCCCCGAGATGCAGGCTAAAGACGCCCCCGCGGCGCGCCTGTTGTCGCACGAAAATGAACAACTATTTAAAACCTCGGGCGGTTCGATCCAAGGCCGGACCAAGTGATCGCACCCGGGCCAAGGGTGTGAACTCGATAGTCTCGAGCTAGGGTTCTCTCCGATCAACCCACCTCTCGGGAGAGGTAGGGGGTGAGGAGGATGAGTGACCGTGCCTTGGTTGTCGGCTGCCTACGTACCCGTGCGTGGGATCAGGTCAGAACGTAGTTCAAGCGTGTGTGACGCAGTATGAGGCGTGGAGCCTTGGCGAAGAGGCGTGCTCGACGAAGGAAACGGGGCGCGAGGAGTCCTCGGCAGCGTCTCAGAACTTCGGAGATCGCGTATGCGTCTAGCGTGTTAGACGCGCGAGGGTAGCTCTAGTTGAGAACCCTAGGGGCGTGCTTGAGCACCGGAGGACGTTCGGTCAAAGGGAGCGACGTCCGGGAAGTTCCCGTGAGTGCTTCGGGACCTTTGAGAACGAGGGAGAGAGAAGAGAACCTGCTTCAGGCCAAATGTGGCATCCAGAGAAGCAGAGAAATCGAGCGTGTCGATAAGAGATGAAGAGAATTATTGGATATCTTGGGGTGGATTTTCCCCTCAATGAGAGAGGGTATTTATAGGTGTTTGGGAGCCTTAGAAGGTCCCTTTTTCGTCCATGTGGGACTAGGATCGCACATGCCATCAAGCGGAGGCGCACGGCGCGCGCGGCGCACAAAGAGCGGCGCACAACGCGCGGCGCGCGGCGCGCGGCGCAAGGGGCGCGGCGCGCGTGTCACTGGGCGCGGCGCATGGAGCGCGCGGCACGCGCCTGCATGGTGCGGCGCGCCGTCTGCTGCACGGCCGGCCGGCGTAGCGCGCTGTGTGCGTGATGGACGGCTCGTCTTGGCCGGGTTCTTGCGGGCCTTCGAATGTCATTCTTCTCACGTGAAATATGAAGCTTTCTACTTGATGAGAGTGACTCGATTCGAGGAGCAAGGCTCGGCCCGGCGAGAGCGACTAGCGACTTGAATCGAGGAGTGACTCGAGGATGACTCGAGGCTCGACTCGAAAATGACTCGAGGCTCGACTCGAGGAACAATTAAAGGCTCGACTCGAGGAACCATTCAAGGCTCGACTCGAGGAGATTGACTCAAGGCTCGACTCGAGGAGCGGAGCTCGACTCGAGGAGTCAGGAGTTTGGGCGAGGGCTTGAAGATTTGCCGCTCTTCAGGACCTCCGGCCTGACCATCGGCCCTTTGAGCGACGTGCCTTCTTGGCGTCTCGGGTTTTCCGAAAACGACCGACAACATTAGCCCCCCAAGTTCGTCGTTCGGGAGGCACCCCAGCGATGAACTTTTTGTTCTTCTAATTGGGTGTTTGAGGAAAATGTTTCCCGTGCCTTGTGGCCCCGAGGAAAGTTTTTTCCTCTTCTCTTTTTTCTTTTTCTTTTTTTTTTTTTTTTTTTTTTTTTAGGGGGTGGCCGCGCGGCGCGCGCCCTGGACGACGCGGCGCGCGGTCTGTGCTGCATGACCCGCGCGGCGCGCCCCGTGCGCGGGGCTGGTTCGCTTCGCGCGGGAGAACTCCGACTTTTTGGAGTTTCTACTCCGATTTTGCTCCTTGTGGGAGTAGGATTTCGACTCCTACCCCCCTAGAAGTCTATAAATAGACCTCCCCCCTTCCCTTTATTCCTCACTTTATTTTTTCTCTTTTCTTACGCTTGTTTTCTTTTTTTACGCTTGCATTATGGGTGTCCCTCCCCTTTTCTCAGCTGAGAGTCCCGAGATTGATTTCTCTCTCTTGTTTCAGGGTTCTGAACACGCAGAGGACGATCTCTTCGCGGGATTAAGGGAAGTTCCTCTGCACGTGGAAGAAAATCCAAGCGGAGTAGAGCAGTGGTTGGAGGAAGGCGAGCTGGGTGCGACCGTGCCCGCTGCTCAGCCTCTCGAAGAGTGCGCGCCAACTGGGCGCGGTACAGGCGAGGAGTTTGATCGTCCCGCGTCCGGGGAGCCTGCCCCTCGCCTCGTGATCAACTTAGTTGGCGGGGGGGTCCGTGACAAAGTTCGCCTCGACGTGCCGCAGTCCGACTTGGGCTTTCAAGGCGTGCCGGGAGATGTTACGGACGCGGATGCGGTGACTCCGCTAGAGTCGGTTCTCGACGAGATAGACTGCGTGGACGACTTTGGTCCCGAGTCTGAATATCCCGGAGGTGAGTCAGAGACATGTCCGGGGGCCAAAGGCCTCGCATCGGAGTGTCCCGAGGTACCGTCGGGAGCTGCCGCGGTCGTGTCGGAGGGCAGGGACCCTTCCGTGGAGCCAGGGGATTCTCAGCCCGAGACCCCTGACGCGGAGGCGTTGGTATCGGCGAGGTCGCTTGCTAGGACGGAGTGGTATCCCGAGGAGGGCCTTGCTGCTCCCGAGGACTTCGATTGTTCGGGGGTCGATGCTTCGAGCACGCTTACCTACCGGACATTCGTCGGTCTCCGGGAGGCTTTTGCCATTCCGTCATCCGTGGCACTTCTCCGTCCTTTAAAGGACGACCGTCCTTTCCGGCCTCGTCGTGGTTTCGCCGCAGTTTCAGTTGCGAGTCTTAACTGCGGGTTGCGGCTGCCGTTTCAACCCATCGTTCAGCAGCTTCTCGCCCGTCTGGGGGTGCATGCATGTCAGATGAGCCCGGCATTCTACCGCATAGTGGTGATGTGCCATATGGAGTGGCATTGCCAGACCGAGCGGGTGATGACCGTGAGTGATTTTCGCAATCTCATCGCGGTCTTCCCTGCGCCTGGGCAACCCAGTTTCTTCGTGGCCCGCGATCGACGGAATACTAAGCTGATCATCGATTCAGAGAAGTATAATCGACGACCGTGGGTGTGGGTCTCGGCTGAGGCTTTTGGCGACGCGCCGCTCCGGTTCGGCCCCTTGTCCGAGTTTCCCGCTAACGAGGGGGCCGACGATCTCGACTTTGTGAAGGAGATCCGGGGAATGTCGGAGGCTCGGAAAGCCGTTGAACGATTTCGCTCTCCTGAGCTGATGGCTTCCACTGGGTGGTTCCCGCCGGTTCCTCAGCAGACCGAGGGTGCCCCGAGTGCCACATCATCTCTCTCGAGCGGCGATCCTCAAGGTACGTTGACGTTTCGTACTTCTTGCTTTTGTTTTTAGCTTAGGGTTTTGACTTTGTCGCTTTTGCAGTCTCCTCGGCTAGGGCGAGGGCTCGGGCTCGTCTAGCGAAGGCTTCTCGAGACCCGAAGTCGTTGGCGGCGGTTCGTCGTCGGATTGCTGCGCGGGATGGCCGGGAGAGGCTCGATACCGATCATCGGGCGGAGAACGGTCCTCGCGCTTCTTTGAAGCGACCTTCCTCCTCGGCTTTGCCAGACACGTCTTCGGACTCTAAGCGCGTGAACTCGATGGTCGACGTGGAGGCCGCGGAGGTTAGGGGGGAATGTTCCCTGGGCCTTGCTCAATCTTCGATGAAGATGTGGAAGAGCGTTGTGGCCAGCAGTGACGTAGAGTTCTTTCGTCACGGCGTTTCCGATGCACAGAGAGTGAGTTTCCCTTGCCTCGTTTGCGATGAAACTGTCTTTTGCTAAACTGTCTTTTTGCCTTCTCAGGTGCTTGCTCGAGCGACCCGGGGCGAGAAGATCCTTCACGACCTCATCAGGCGGATGAGTCGCGCCCAGGAGGAGCTTGCTCAAGCGAAGTCTCAGCTGGCCCACGCCGAGCGAGGTTCTCACTCAAAGGCGGAGTTTGCGAGTCCCCGCGAGCAGCTTCAGGAGGCTCGCGTGGAATTGGGAGTTACCCGCGGCAAGTGCGACTGTGCTCAGGCAGCGGTGGCGAAGATGGCTGAGGAGTTAACGACGGAACGTCAAGCCCTTGAAGTGGCGACTCGATCGACGGAGGTCTTCCGGAGCGAAGCGCGGGACCTTCGACGTCAGTTGGAATCGCGCACGGAAGAAGTTGGCATTCTTCAGGGCCAGCTTACATCGAGTGAGGCTGCCCGTGTTCGTGCGGAGCGTAAGCGCGATTCCTTGGCGGAGGAGGTGGTTCGGGTCACCGACGAGAAAGCCGCGGCGGAGCAGCTTTCGTCCGACCTTCAGGACGACTTTGATGTCGGAGTCGAGGAGGCAAGGCACGCAGCGGCGGTGGAGTGTCGGGACGCCACAGCTGCCGAGAATGTTTCTCGGGGGGTCACCTTCGACTTCTTCGACTCGCTTTTCCCACCACTCGACGCGGCCGACCCTAGGGGTGACGATCCCGCCGAGTGACCGTTTTCTTTCTTTATTTTTCCTGCGCAAATGTTTTAGCGCGTGCTTTTTAGGTTTTTCCGTTCGGCGCACTTGTCTTAGCGCTTGCTTACTAGGATATTTCCCTTTAGCGCACTTGTCTTAGCGCATGCTTTCTTGGTTTTGAGGCAGTTGCCCCTTTCTTTTATGAGGAGTTATTCATTTATTTTTATGAGTGTTTTCGCACATTTATCTTCTATGGCATGCATGGACGGTCACTTGTTTGTGTCAATGATTTTGTCCATCCTTTTATCTCGGCAAGATACTTTTTCAAACACGCCACTCACTTGGATGGTTTGCGTTCTTAAGTATTTTCAACTGCGAGTCAGCCATGCTACGTAGGTGTCTTTCGTGTGCCGGATTGTGCCACGTGGGCGTCTCAGATCGCGCCATGTAGGCATCTTGGGTTGCGCCATGTAAGCGACTTACGTGCGCCATGTAGGCGTCTTAGGTTGCGCCATGTAGGCGTCTTAGGTTGCGCCATGTAGGCGTCTTGCGGGCTGCGCCTTTACGCGACTTACGTGCGCCATGTAGGCGTCTTAGGTTGCGCCATGTAGGCGTCTTACGGGCTGCGCCTTTACGCGACTTACGTGCGCCATGTAGGCGTCTTAGGTTGCGCCATGTAGGCGTCTTACGGGCTGCGCCTTTACGCGACTTACGTGCGCCATGTAGGCGTCTTAGGTTGCGCCATGTAGGCGTCTTACAGGCTGCGCCTTTACGCGACTTACGTGCGCCATGTAGGCGTCTTAGGTTGCGCCATGTAGGCGTCTTACGGGCTGCGCCTTTACGCGACTTACGTGCGCCATGTAGGCGTCTTAGGTTGCGCCATGTAGGCGTCTTACGGGCTGCGCCTTTACGCGACTTACGTGCGCCATGTAGGCGTCTTAGGTTGCGCCATGTAGGCGTCTTACGGGCTGCGCCTTTACGCGACTTACGTGCGCCATGTAGGCGTCTTAGGTTGCGCCATGTAGGCGTCTTACGGGCTGCGCCTTTACGCGACTTACGTGCGCCATGTAGGCGTCTTAGGTTGCGCCATGTAGGCGTCTTACGGGCTGCGCCTTTACGCGACTTACGTGCGCCATGTAGGCGTCTTAGGTTGCGCCATGTAGGCGTCTTACGGGCTGCGCCTTTACGCGACTTACGTGCGCCATGTAGGCGTCTTAGGTTGCGCCATGTAGGCGTCTTACGGGCTGCGCCTTTACGCGACTTACGTGCGCCATGTAGGCGTCTTGGGTTGCGCCTTTACGCGACTTACGTGCGCCATGTAGGCGTCTTAGGTTGCGCCATGTAGGCGTCTTACGGGCTGCGCCTTTACGCGACTTACGTGCGCCATGTAGGCATCTTGGGTTGCGCCTTTACGCGACTTACGTGCGCCATGTAGGCGTCTTGGGTTGCGCCATGTAGGCGTCTTACGGGCTGCGCCTTTACGCGACTTACGTGCGCCATGTAGGCGTCTTAGGTTTTTTTTTTGGTGGAGCGTGTTCTTTTGAGAGTTTCCTTACCATAGCTAGCCCCCCCAAGTTTTTGGGTTATAAATTAATTATTCGAAAACCAGAAAACTTGCGTAGACAAAATTGAAACGGAGAACTTAAGTTTTATTACTTTTGCGAAAAATAACTTGCGAGAAAATTTAAATCATAAAACATTGGCTCGTAGGCCTTATTGAAAATGGAAATAAAAGCGATAAAAAAGCGGGGGACGCTAGCTACTGATAATACTGCCTCAAGTGCTCCGCATTCCACGGGTGGCGAATCGGAGTCCCGTCCGTGTGCTCGATGTAATATGTCCCGTCGTGAATGACTTTGCGGACTCTGTAAGGGCCTTCCCAGTTTTGGAACACTCGTCTGAGGACAAGGCTTCCGACGGCAAAGGTTCGCCTTTTGATTTTGGAGTTGTAGTATCTTTCGACCTTGCGCTTCTGTGTGGCGAGGCGTCTGAATGCTTCCGCCCTCTTTTCGTCGATCAGGTCCAACTCAAGGCGCATGGCCTCGTTGTTGTCCGCTTCGTCGAACGTGTCGACTCGGAACGTGGGTATCTCGGTTTCAATCGGAACCACGGCCTCGACCCCATATGCAAGGGAGAATGGCGTCTCGCCGGTGGCGTTTCGTGTGGTTGTCCTATACGCCCATAGGACGAATGGTAATTCATCGGCCCAGGCGCCTTTCTTGTCTTCGAGCTTCTTTTTCAGGTTACTCTTGATAGTCTTGTTGACTGCCTCGACTTGGCCGTTGGCCTGAGGATCTCGCGGCGAGGAGAAGGTCTTGCTGATTTTCAGTTGATCGCAGATATCTCTTACTCGCGCGTTGTCAAATTGTGCCCCGTTGTCGGTCACAATCGAGGCGGGGATACCGTGCCTGCATATGATGTTCTTCCAGATGAAGTTCGTCGTGTTTGCTTCAGTTATTCTGGCAAGCGGCTCGGCCTCTACCCACTTAGTGAAGTAGTCGATGGCGATAATGGCGTACTCGTATTGCCTTGGCGCTCTAGGGAGCTTGCCAATGATGTCCACGCCCCACTTAGCAAAGGGACGTGGGACAACGATGCTGCTTAACGGGGTCGGGGGCTGTCGCGGAATTTCCGCGAAGCGCTGGCATTTATCGCAACGCCTTGCCCATTCGCAAGCATCTCGCTTCATAGAAGGCCAGAAATAGCCTTGCTTAAGCGCTTTGAGCGCAAGGGAAGTTCCAGCGGCGTGGTTTCCGCAGATGCCCTCATGGATTTCGTGGAGGACCTTGGTCGACTCAACGCTATCGAGGAATCGGAGCAGCGGTGTCGAGTAACCGCGCTTATAGAGCGTGCCCTCACGGAGCGTGTATTTGGATGCTAAGGCCTTCAGTTTATCGGCTTCCTTGCGGTCTTCGGGGAGTTCCCCTCTTCGCAAAAACTCGACAATTGAGTCCATCCAAGTGGGCTGAGATGCCACTTCTATGGTCCCGACTTCGTCTCGGGAGACGGATGGTCGTGGGAGCGATTCAATGGGCACGGTCCCCAATCCGTCTTCGTCGATGCCAGATCCGAGGCGAGCAAGGGCGTCAGCCTCCGAATTTTGTTCTCTCGGGATTTGGTGAATCTCGAACCAAGAGAAGGCATCGAGTTTGGAATTCGTCTTAGCCAGGTACGCGACCATGTTGGGCTCCTTGGCGATGTAATCTCCCTTAACCTGGTTTACGATCAACTGCGAGTCGCAGTGTATTCGCAGGTTATGGGAGCCGAGCTTCTGTGCTAGCTCTATCCCTACAATGAGCGCTTCGTATTCAGCTTCATTGTTGGAGGCTTGGAAGCCGTAGTGAAGGGCATATCGCAGCTTTTCCCCATCGGGGTTAATCAGGATTATTCCGGCGCCAGCCCCCCGAGCATTAGATGCTCCGTCTACGTATAACTCCCAGATGGGACCCGTTGGGTCTACCTTCCTTTTCCGAGTTAGCTCGCTATCATTTAAGTCAGTTTCCGCTCTTCCCATATCGGGAGCGTAGGAGAATTCTGCCACGAAGTCGGCTAAGGCCTGCCCCTTTATAGCCGTTCTTGGGTGGAACTCAATCCCGTACTCGCTCAATTCTTGGGACCAGATCGCCATGCGAGTCGACGTTCCCTTTTGAAGAGCTTTACCGATTGGATGCTCAGTTCGCACCGCAATTGGGTGAGCTTGGAAGTACGGTCGTAGCTTCTTAGCTGCCGTTACGAGAGCCAGAGAAAGTTTCTCAATCTCGGTATAGCGTGTTTCCGCGTCGAGTAAGGCTTTGCTTACGTAGTAGATTGGCCATTGGACCTTGTTCTCCTCGCGGACAAGGACGGCGCTTGCAGCTCTTTCAGAGACGGCGAGATACACGTACAGCGTCTCGCCCTCTTTCGGTTTAGAGAGGAATGGTGGGGACCCAAAGTAAGCCTTCATTTCTTGGAAGGCACTTTCGCATTCGTCCGTCCACTCAAAGGCGTCCGTCTTCTTCAGAGCTTTGAAGAACGGTTGACACTTGTCGGTGGCTTTAGACACGAAGCGTGTCAGAGCGGCAATCCGACCGGTCAGGCTTTGCACTTCTTTGACTCGTCTTTGCGACTTCATTTCAAGGAGTGCCTTGATTTTTTCCGGGTTCGCTTCTAAACCTCGTCGGCTGACGATATAACCGAGGAACTTTCCGGATTCAACCCCGAATACGCATTTGTTGGGGTTGAGCTTCATTTTATATCGGCGGAGGATTGTGAACATCTCCCTAAGGTCGCGTACGTGATTAGTTGCCAGTAGGCTTTTAACGAGCATGTCGTCCACGTACACTTCCATCGTCTTGCCGATTTGATCGGCGAAGATCCGATTTACCAAGCGTTGGTATGTTGCTCCCGCGTTCTTAAGGCCGAAAGGCATGACCTTGTAACAGTAGAGACCTCGATCAGTGACAAAGGTCGTCTTAATTTGATCTGGCTCGTGCATTCGAATTTGGTTGTAGCCTGAATAGGCGTGCATGAAGCTTAGGAGTTCATGGCCGGCCGTGGCGTCCACTAGTTGTTCGATGCGCGGGAGTGGAAAGCAATCCTTAGGGCAGGCTTTGTTAAGATCTTTGTAGTCTATACAAATTCGCCACTTCCCGTTGGGCTTTTTTACCATTACCACGTTGGCGACCCACTTGGGGTACTTAGCCTCTCGAATGAAGTTTGCGGTGAGGAGTTTCTCGACCTCTTCATTTATGGCCAGGTATCGTTCTGGGTTGAACGTTCGTCTAGCCTGCACTTTTTCGGCGACCTTTGGGTCATCGTTCAATCGGTGCACTATTACCTCGGGATCGATTCCGGGCATGTCCGCATGAGTCCATGCAAAAACATCCTTGAACTCCCTAAGGAAGGCGGTAAGCTGAGTTTTGATGGCGAGTGGAAGTCGGGTGCCGATTTTTACAACTTGATCAGGCTTCGACTCGTCCAGGACGATTGGCACAAGATCATCAGAGGTTTCCACTTTAAGTCTTTCGATGTCATCACGGGGGTCAAGTTCTCCGAACTTCCTTGCATCCCTTAGGTTGCATGGGTAATAGTCTTCCAGTTGGAAGATTGTGTTGACCGCTTTTCCCGCGGACTTGCCATCAACTCCTTGCACGTAGCATATTCTGGCTTGGGATTGGTCTCCAGCCATGATGCCAATCCCCCCTTCGGTGGGGAACTTCACCAGTAGGTGATACGTGGAAGTGATTGCCCTTAGCCGGTTCAACGTGGGTCGCCCGATGATTAAGTTGTAGGGTGACTCTTGATCGACCACTAGGAATGGGACCATGTGAACGGCTTCGATTCCTCCAGGGGTCCCAAAGGTGACCGGCAGGTCGATGATGCCCTCGGTCATAACCTTTTCCCCAGTGAACCCAAACAATGGCGTTTGGGTCGGAGTCGGGCGCAGCCCCCCGAGCTTCATGCGCTCTAGACTGGACTTGAAAATTATGTCGGCAGCGCTGCCGTTATCGATGAGAACCCTTTTCACCAAGTTATTGGCCACTTGGCTTTTGAGCACGATCGCGTCATTGTGCGGATGCACAACTCGCTTGGCCTCTTCATTGGTGAAATACATCGTCTCGTGAGGCACGGACGGAGGTTCTTCATATGTGAAGTTGACGTGCATAGCAGCGTCTTCCTGAGACACGGCCCTAAGGAATTTCTTCCGTTGACGGGCTGAATCCCCATCTTGTGGACCTCCCAGTATGGTGGTTACCACGTGCAGTTGTGGGTTGGCGTTGGCAGTAGCCGGGGTTTGGTTGGCAGAGGCGGCTGCTCCTCCTCCTTGACCAGACTGCTGTCTGTTCGCGGTGGGGCCCGCAGCGCCAATCATGCGCAACACGAACTCCTTCAGCTCGCCCCGTTGGATCAGAGCCTCGATTTGCCTTTTGAGGTTGTAGCATTCCGAGGTCAAATGACCATATTCCCGATGGAACTCACAATACCTGGACCGATCGCGAGTTGCGGGATCCTTCTTCATTGGAGCCGGGGGCGTGAACTTGTCACGTGCCAGAGCCAAGATCCTTTCCGGCGCCGTGTTCAGCGGTGTGAACGACGAGTACCCTTTGAAGTTTTCCGCAAGTCGCGGTTTCTGAGGTACAGGGGGTTGGTTGCTAGAAACCTGGTTCCCCTTGTTTCGCCTCTTACGAGGTTCGTTCTGCTCGCGGATAGGTTCTTCTCGACGGCGAGAGCTTTGATTAGTGCTCTTGCGTCCGTCGAGGTAATCTTCGACTCCCATGAAGGTCTTAGCTCGAATCATTAACTCGGCCATGGTGGAAGGGACACGGCCGACGACAGACTTGAGGAAGTCACTCGTGCGCAAGCCTTCTATGATAGCGGCAATTGCGTCACTGTCGTCAAAGAGGTCGACCTTGTTTGACTCTTCTGTGAATCGGGCGACGTATCGTCTAAGAGACGCGCCACTCTCTTGCCTGATTGGCCATAGGTACATCTTGGTCTTCTTTTGGACCATAGACGTAGCGAACCGCGCCAGGAACATGTCCTTCAGGTCTTTGAACGAGTGGATGCTTCCTGGTCTTAAGTTTTTGAACCACTCAAAGCCGGGTCCGGCGAGGGTCAAACTAAAGGCTTGGCACATGGCACCAGGAGAAACACCCTGCATCGTCATCCAGGTTTCATAGTGCTGGATGTGGTAAGCAGGATCTGCTTTCCCATCATAGGGAGCGAGGTTCGGGAGCTTGAAATTCCCCGTACAAACCTCAGCCAATATCTGAGTAGTGAAAGGCGATGAGTTCTCCTCAACGACTCCGTAGGCACTTCCACCTATTCCGTATTCTCGGAGATCTCGTACCTCGTTTCGAAGGTTGTGGATCATAGTGACCACATCGAGACCGGTCGTTGGAGTAACCCCTTGATCGGGAGGAGTCACCTGCAGCCTCTCGTTAGACCCCTGTCCTGCGCGGCGGTTCCCGTTAGTTGGGGCTGCCAGCGGGATGTTGGGTCTAGAGCTTAGTCGCTCTCTCAGATCATTGCCACGCCCAATGCGTTGAGCAGTGAGGTGGTCCCTAAGATCAGGGCTGGCCGTACGGAGGCGCCGGCTCTGCTTGCGGCGGTGCGCTCTCCGCGCGCCCTGACTTTCCGCAACATTCTCCCTCGGACCTAGTCGGTCGAGGGCCGAACGTCGGGAATTCCCCTCTTGAGAAGTTACCGGCGCATCGCCTGTTCGGGGTAAGGGATTCGACGGACCGGCTTCAAACACGGCGGGGAGTCCCCCGTCCTTTGTGAGAGAAGTCTCGACATCCTCCGAGTCACCAGTACCCTCATAATCAGGGTCGCGGCTTTCCTCGTTGAGGTTCTCAGGATCCCCGTTGGGGATCGTCGTGTCACGCATAGGTTGCTTCGCAGCCAGTCGGTTGTGGTACCTCGCGTTCTTCGCCTTCAGTCGGCGGATACTCTCCTCTAACTCCACGATGCGGTTGTCCCTGCTATCAGGAGATGGAGATGGTGAGCGGGTCGAGCTCTCTTCGTGGAGCGACTCTTCGTCACCATGTGCTCGGGAGCGCAAGAAGTATTTCTTGGTCTTAGCGACGTTTTCGGGGTTGTTTGCGCCCTCAGAACGTACGGGTGGTTGGCTACTCATCGTTTCTCAAGTTCGAGAAGGTTGAGTTCGCAGAAGAAAAGAAGAAGATCAATAGAAGGGATTTCGGGCTGAATAAGTCGGAAAGTCCCCTCCTTCTAGCGCCAAAATGTTGTCGCACGAAAATGAACAACTATTTAAAACCTCGGGCGGTTCGATCCAAGGCCGGACCAAGTGATCGCACCCGGGTCAAGGGTGTGAACTCAATAGTCTCGAGCTAGGGTTCTCTCCGATCAACCCGCCTCTCGGGAGAGGTAGGGGGTGAGGAGGATGAGTGACCGTGCCTTGGTTGTCGGCTGCCTACGTACCCGTGCGTGGGATCAGGTCAGAACGTAGTTCAAGCGTGTGTGACGCAGTATGAGGCGTGGAGCCTTGGCGAAGAGGCGTGCTCGACGAAGGAAACGGGGCGCGAGGAGTCCTCGGCAGCGTCTCAGAACTTCGGAGATCGCGTATGCGTCTAGCGTGTTAGACGCGCGAGGGTAGCTCTAGTTGAGAACCCTAGGGGCGTGCTTGAGCACCGGAGGACGTTCGGTCAAAGGGAGCGACGTCCGGGAAGTTCCCGTGAGTGCTTTGGGACCTTTGAGAACGAGGGAGAGAGAAGAGAACCTGCTTCAGGCCAAATGTGGCATCCAGAGAAGCAGAGAAATCGAGCGTGTCGATAAGAGATGAAGAGAATTATTGGATATCTTGGGATGGATTTTCCCCTCAATGAGAGAGGGTATTTATAGGTGTTTGGGAGCCTTAGAAGGTCCCTTTTTCGTCCATGTGGGACTAGGATCGCGCATGCCATCAAGCGGAGGCGCACGGCGTGCGCGGCGCACAAAGAGCGGCGCACAACGCGCGGCGCGCGGCGCGCGGCGCAAGGGGCGCGGCGCGAGGGTCACCAGGCGCGGCGCAGGTCGCGCGGTGCATGGAGCGCGCGGCGTGCGCCTGCATGGCGCGGCGCGACGTCTGCTGCACGGCCGGCCGGCGTAGCGCGCTGTGTGCGTGATGGACGGCTCGTCTTGGCCGAGTTCTTGCGGGCCTTCGAATGTCATTCTTCTCACGTGAAATATGAAGCTTTCTACTTGATGAGAGTGACTCGATTCGAGGAGCAAGGCTCGGCCCGGCGAGAGCGACTAGCGACTTGAATCGAGGAGTGACTCGAGGCTCGACTCGAAAATGACTCGAGGCTCGACTCGAGGAACAATTAAAGGCTCGACTCGAGGAACCATTCAAGGCTCGACTCGAGGAGATTGACTCAAGGCTCGACTCGAGGAGCGAAGCTCGACTCGAGGAGTCAGGAGTTTGGGCGAGGTCTTGAAGATTTGCCGCTCTTCAGGACCTCCGGCCTGACCATCGGCCCTTTGAGCGACGTGCCTTCTTGGCGTCTCGGGTTTTCCGAAAACGACCGACAACAGCGCCCAAGAGACATCCCCGAGATGCAGGCTAAAGACGCCCCCGCGGCGCGCCCAAGAGACATCGCCGAGATGCAGGCTAAAGACGCCCCCGCGGCGCGCCCAAGAGACATCCCCGAGATGCAGGCTAAAGACGCCCCCGCGGCGCGCCCAAGAGACATCCCAGAGATGCAGGCTAAAGACGCCTCCGCGGCGCGCCCAAGAGACATCCCCGAGATGCAGGCTAAAGCCGTCCCTCGCGACGCACTTAAGACGCCTACATGGCGCACGTAAGACGCGTAAAGGCGCAGCCCGTAAGACGCCTACATGGCGCAATATAAGACGCCTACATGGCGCACATAAGACGCCTACATGGCGCGCTTAAGACGCCTACATGACGCACCTAAGACGCCTACATGGCGCACTTAAGACGCCCACATGGCGCAACCAAGTCGTCCCTCGTGACACACCTAAGTAACCTACATGCCGCATCTAGGCCATCCCTCACGACGTGCCTACGATGCCTAAAACAACGCACGCAGCCGTCTCTAATGACGCGCTCTGAGTCACCGCAAGGCGCTGTGTATGATGACTAATCGGAACGCACCTGAACAGCCATACAAGGCGCAACTCATGTCATCTTCACCACCGCCGACTAAGCACAATCACACCCACCTCTGAGCAAGAACCTCGCTCGGCCTGAACTAGCTGAGACCTCGCTCCTCGAGTTGAGTCATTCTCCTCGAGTCGAGCCTTGCTCCTCAAATCGAGTCAGTCTCCTCGAGTCGAGCTTCGCTCCACGAGTCGAGTCATCCTCCTCGAGTCGAGCTTCGCTCCTTGAGTCGAGTTATTCTCCTCGAAGTCGAGCTTCGCTCCTTGAGTCGAGTCATTCTCCTCGAGTCAAGCCTCGCTCCTCGAGTTGAGTCACGCTCCTTGAGTCGAGTCTTGCTCCTTGAGTCAAATCATTCTCCTTGAGTCGAGCACTGCTCCTCGAGTCAAGACATCCTCCTCAAGTCGAGTCACACCCTCCTCGAATCGAGCCATGCTCCTCGAGTCGAGTCACTCTCCTCGAGTCATCCCTCTCGAGTCGAGCATCACTCATCAAGTCATTCTCCCCGAGTTGAGTCTTGCTCCTCGAATCGAGTTATACTCCTCGAGTCGAGCATCGCTCCTGGAGTGGAGTCATATTCCTTAATGACCAGCCAGTCTCCTTGAGTCGAGTCTAGCCCCTCGAGTTGAGACTTGAGTCGGCTCCCCGAGTCGAGCCTAGCCCCTCGAGTTGAGACTTGAGTCGGCTACCCGAGTTGAGCTTCGCTCCTTGAGTTGAGACTCGATTCAGTCTCCTCAAGTCGAGCTTTGCTCCTCGAGTCGAGCCTTGAGTCAGTATCCTCGAGTCGAGCTCCGCTCCTCGAATCGAGCCTTGAGTCAGTCTCCTCGAGTCGAGTCCCACTCCTTGAACAAACACCTGGAGCGACCTGAAGAACAGGTCAGCCAAAATAGAGACCCGCGCTCGCGCCTAGGGAATAAGGGCCGATCTTCCGAACGCAGACGAAGAAGCGTCACCAAGGCGAGAATGGCGGATGCCCCGTGAGGCCGACTTATGCTTGATGCGTGGTCAAACTTTTACCGTTTATCCCCGAGCAGTCGAAGCCCTCCGGTGCGGCAGAGCCTTCCGCCAGGTGCCGCTCCGTCTTCTCGAAGCATCAGCCCGCAGCATCAACCCCCGTCTTCGAGACCTCGGAATGAGCACGCCTTTGCAAAATGCAAAAGTGCAGTCGCCTTCCAAGCTGGCCGAGACGGAAGCCATGATCTTCCCCTAATAGGTCACGATTACACAATCGTCACCCTGCTAGTCACCGTCGAGTCCCATGGACTCCGGATTGATGATATTATCAAACAAAACGCCATCGAAGGTTAACTCGGGCGTAACATTGCCAAAAGATCAATAAGCCGCGACACGCCGGCACGCCTCTACACAAATGCACGCCCCACTTGCGCATGCATATCCCATTTGCTCCGGGGCTAGAGCGACGGACGCAAGCGCGTTTGCCTCGTCCATGTCGAGCTACGTCTCTTATCCGCTTGGATCCTCCTCCACGTGTCGATCACACACTCGTGTCGAGAAAGACGGAAAAGCGAGAAAGAGCACTTGCAATTGTGAGAGTATTCTTTATAATCACAAAGGCTTCGCAACAGTGAAGCTCTGGAAAGTCTATTTTCCTCAAACACCCGGCGGAAACAACTAAAAGTTCACCGCCCGGGGCCTCCCGAGCAATGAACTTGGGGGGCTAATGTTGTCGGTCGTTTTCGGAAAACCCGAGACGCCAAGAAGACACGCCATTCAAAGGGCCGATGGTCAGGCCGGAGGTCCTAAAGAGTGGCGAGCCTTCTCTCACGAGTCGACTGACAAGTCCTCGTGCCAAATCCTCATGCCCCTCGAGTCGAGCCCCGAGTCGTTCCTCGAGTCGAGCCCCGAGTCGTTCCTCGAGTCGAGCCTTGGGTTGTTCCTCGAGTCGAGCCTCGAGTCGGTCTCCTCGAGTCGAGCCTCGAGTCGCTCCTCGAATCAAGTCACTCTCGCCAAGTGGAAACCTTCATATTTCATGTGGCAAGAATGGTATTTGAAGACCCCTAAGGGCCCACAAGAGCCCGGCAAGACGGGCCATTCGCCGCGCGCACGGCGCGCTGCGCCGGCCGGCCGTGCAGCAAGCAGCGCGCCGCGCCATCAGGTCAGCGCACCGCGCCATGCAGGTGCGTGCCGCGCGCTCCATGCGCCGCGTCCATTGACCCGCGCGCCGCGCCAGATGACTCGCGCGCCGCGCCCCCTGCGCCGTGCGCCGCGCCCCGCGCGTTGTGCGCCGCTCTTTGTGCGCCGCGCGGGCCGTGCGCCTCCACTTGATGGCGCGCGCGTTCCTAGTCCTACATGGACGAAAAAGGAGCCTCCTAAGGCCCCCAAACACCTATAAATACCCCCTCCCATTGAGGGGAAAGCCATCCAAATAAATCCTTTCATCTCCTATCGACACGCTCGATTTCTTACTCACAACTACTTCTCTGGATGCCATATTTGGCCTGAAGTAGTCTCTCTCCTCTCTCTCTCTCTCGTTCTCAGAGGTTCCGAAGCACTCACGGGGACTTCCCGGACGTGGCTCCCTCTGACCGAACATTCTCCGGTGCTCAAACACGCCCCTAGGGTTCTCGACTAGAGTTCCCCTCGCGCGTCTAACACACTAGACACACGCGCGACCTACGCGTCCGGCATTTCCAACTAGGAATCGCCTACGCGTCCGGAATCTCCGCCACAACAAGGAACTCTTGACTTAAAGTCTTCCACGTCTCCAAAAGAGAGAAAACACACATTCTCTCTCGCGCCTACGCGATCTCCGAAGTTCTGAGATGCCGCCGAGGACTCCTCGCGCCCCGTCTCCTTCGTCGAGCACGCTTCTCCACCAAGGCTCCGCGCCTCACACAGCATCCTACACGCTTGAACTACGTTCTGACCTGATCCCACGCACGGGTACATAGGCAGCCGACAACCAAGGCACGGTCACTCCTCCTCCTCACCCCCTACCTCTCCCGAGAGGCGGGTTGATCGGAGAAAACCCTAGCTCGAGACTATCGAGTTCACACTCTTGGCCCGGGTGCGATCACTTGGTCCGGCCTCTGATCGAACCGCCCGAGGTTTTAAATAGTTGTTCATTTTCGTGCGACAACAACTAGTTATATTGTCTTGCTAGTTTCCTTTATTTACTTGAATCGTTTTATGCATGTTGTTATTTCTTTTATACCATGTTATTACCTTGCTAACAAAACACAAATAAAAGCTTTAACAGCTTCATAAAACCTTCCGTTACACTCGATTCTTTTTCGCACCTAAAAAGGACCAAGCTTTAATTATTTCTTTTTCTTCGAGCTAGAATAAAAGCCGCAGTAAAAGTGGCATAACTCTCTGCTCAGAGATCTAAATTTAATGATTCTTGAATCAAAATTAAATTTCTATCTGTCCTCTATCCAATGCCACTGGTTTCAGGTCAAACGGACATCGGAACCGCCAGTTATGGCGATTTTACTCCGAGGTGCGCGGCTGTTCCGAAACTCCAGTTTTTTAGAATTCCGGATTTTCAGCCCCACTACCATGAGTTATAAAACTCTAATGAGAAAAATTTCTTGAGCAAAAATGTTTTTCATAAGATTACAAACATGATGTGTAAGATTAAAATGTTTTGATTTTTGAAAGTTTTATTGAAATTGAATTTTTACAAAACTAGTTTGAATTTTGAAAAACCGTTTTCACTTTCAAATTGAAAAATATTTTGTCATCCAAATCAAATAAATTTTCAAAATATTTTCAAAACTATATCTATATCACATATGTTCAAAATCTATATGCTCTTGAAAATTTGAGTGGGAGGTCTCCTTGTAGACAAGCCGAAAAATAAAAAGATGTGTAATCTCAAACTTTCAAGTGTTCGAGTCAGTTGAAGTTCACACTTCCCTCACGCACTTTCCCGAAATAAAAAATAGGAAAAGATCGAGTATGTACCTTGTGCCTTTATGCACTAATACTGCTCTGAACATGTCGATCTAGGATTCTCTTCTAGTTGTCCGCTCTGTCGCTCTTTAACTAGGAAATCTGTTTCCGAAATTATAAGAGTCGATGAACCAACTCCAAAAACTAAGTGGGAGGGTTATACTTGTTGTTTGTAACCCACGATCCCCAACACTAATGAAAGAAGCAATTAACGTGGGACTAAGAGCCGCTCTTGCGAACCTCACTTAAATAGGAGTAGTCCAAGGCGTTTTTGCTTCGATCATTGCTCAATGAGCTACGTCCGAGAGTGAGACGATGATGACAAGGCCTCCCCTTGGGGGATTGTTTTTCAAAGTTGATCTTTTGGACTAAGTGGTTGGTTGCACACTTAGGCTCAATCCCTAGTAATCCTCCCTTGAGGCTCTGCGAAAGGATGTGAGTGATCAAACCAATTTAAAAGGTGGCTAGTCAAACTTGATGTATTGACATCTTGGCTAAGCATTAATGATGTGTCATTTACTTATAAATGGAGATTTTTTGCGGCCTTCTCTTGAGGGATTAAATTATCGTTTGGATTATAACACCTTTGGATTTTATAAAAGTCTTAATTAAACTTAAATCCTAAACCAAAGACTAATCATAAACTTGTTTCAACTTTTATAGGCAATATGTCTCTCAACCCTCTCTCAACCATTCTTTTCTCGAATAAACTCGAAGGCGACAATTACGTCGACCGGAAACGTAACCTCGACATAGTCCTTATTGTCGACAAGCACAAATGGGTTCTCACCACCCCCTGTCCTCAAACGAATGAAGATTCGACGCAAGAGGAAATAGACGTCCTGACGGCCTGGCTTCGATCCGATGAGATTGCGAGGTGCTATATTTTGGCATCGATGAACAATGTGTTGCAACAACAACATCGTGATTACGAAACTGCCACCGATATGCTCTACAATCTCCAAGAGATGTTTGGAGGGCAAGGACGTCAAGCTAGGCAACAAGTGGTCCGACAATTCATGAACTGTCGTATGAAGTCTGGAACTCCCGTTAGAGATCATATGATGCTGATCATTAGCTATCTAAACGAAATGGAGATCCTTGGATCTGAGATTGATGGGGAGACTATAATAGATATGATCTTAGAAACTCTCCCCGAAACTTTTGATACCTTCAAGTTGAATTATTCCATGAACAAGCTGGAGTACACTGTTACCGAGCTCATGAAGGAACTTCAAACCGCCGAGGCACTCACTAAGAAAAAGAGGGCTCAAGGAGAAGTAAATGCTACTGCCTCCACCTCTGGATCTAAGAAGAGACCTCGCAATGCCGAAAAGAAGAACCAACCTAAGGTTCAAACAAAGAAGAAGGCGCCAAAGGCTCCAAAGGTGGACAAGTCTAAAGACAAGCGCCACCACTGCAATGAGAATGGTCACTGGCGTAGGAACTGTCCCACCTACCTCAAAACCAAAGAAAACGGTATTGTACTTATTACTAAAACTTGTTTAGTAGCTGATAATGTATCATCGTGGATTATTGACTCCGCTGCTACTAACCATATTTGCTGCTCCTTGACTGGTTTTAGGAAAAGCAAAAGCTTAGAGGATGGCGACTTCTGCTTCAAGTGGGGTGATGGGAGCGTGGTGTCTGCGAAGGCTGTAGGATCCGTGACACTATCTTTTGAAGATCGAACTTTAAATTTGAATAATGTTTATTATGTTCCTTCCTTTGGGAAAAACCTAATATCTGTTGCTCAACTTTTCGAGCAAGATTATTATTTAAAGTTTATAAAGAATGGAATTCGTATTTCTTTTTCTAATTCTTTTGTCACTGATGCATGTACGAAGAATGGTCTTTTTTACATTTATCCCACTCAACCTTCCATCTTAGACACCGAAATAGATAATGATCTAATTAGGGAGCCAAAGAGGATCAAACTTTCTGAATCCTCCTATCTAACAAAATCAACATATACCTATGGCACTTAAGACTTGGTCATATCAGTCTAGATAGGATTAAGAGACTTGTGAGGGATGGTCCACTCCAAGCCTCTGCAATAGGTTCACTACCTACTTGTGAATCCTGCATAGAAGGAAAAATGACTAAGCAACTTTTCTCCGATAAGGGTCGAAGAGCCACTGAGTTGCTGGAACTAGTACATTCTGATGTATGTGGTCCGCTCAACCAACAGGCACGTGGAGGATACGAATACTTCGTTACCTTCACTGATGATTACTCGCGATATGGGTTTGTCTATTTGCTCAAGCACAAATCCGAGACCTTTAACGTATTTAAGGTCTTTAGGGCTTTAGTGGAAAAGTAAACTGGCAAAGTGATCAAAACCCTTCGATCTGATCGAGGTAGTGAGTATATGTCTGGAGAGTTCGATGACTTTCTTAAAGAAGAAGGTATCGCTTCTCAGCTTACCGCACCTGGCACACCTCAACAAAACGGAGTGTTAGAGAGAAGGAACCGAACTCTAATGGAGATGGTTAGATCAATGATGAGTTACTCATCACTCCCTCCTTCCTTTTGGGGATATGCCCTCGAAACAGCCGCCTATATTCTGAACCAAGTTCCGTCCAAAATGGTTCCTGGTACTCCTTATGAACGATGGACTGGCAGTAAAGTGAATCTTGGCCGCATCAAAATTTGGGGTTGCCCTGCACACATGCTGAGGCAAAAGACTAGCAAGTTGGCTAGTAGGTCAGAATTGTGCATGTTTGTGGGATATCCAAAGGAAACCAAAGGTTTTACTTTCTATAGTCCCGAGGACGATAAGACTTTCGTTAGCACGAATGTTCGTTTCCTTGAGGAGGACTTTATGAAGGATGCGGAACCTAGAAGCAAAATTGTGCTTGAAGAAAAGTTGGGTGAGGAAGCTTCTACCTCATCTGTAAGAACTGTTCTTACCCCAACTAAAACACAACCTAACTCATCAGAATCTCATCAAGTAATACTTTGATGTAGTGGGAGGGCTACTCAAAAGCCTGACAGGTACATGTCTTATGGAGACTCTCTCGTAGCTGTCTCTGACATGGATGATCCTGTTTCCTATAGCCAAGCGATGGCTTGTTCTGAATCAAACCTTTGGCTTGAGGCCATGAAAGTTGAGATGCACTCGATGTATGTCAACAAAGTCTGGAAACTTGTAGACCTTCCTGAAGGGATTAAACCCGTAGGGTGTAAGTGGATATACAAGAAGAAAAGGGGTCCTGATGGGAACGTTGAGACGTTCAAAGCACGACTTGTGGCGAAGGTTTATACCCAACAAGAAGGGATTGACTATGAAGAAACCTTCTCGCCAGTCGCGATGCTTAAATCCATCCGTATACTCCTATCCATAGCTGCAGCTCTCGACTATGAGATCTGGCAAATGGATGTCAAGACAGCCTTTCTGAATGGCAATCTTGACGAGCGCATTTACATGGCTCAACCAGACGGTTTCGTGGAAGAAGGTCAAGAGACCAAGGTTTGTGAGTTGCTTAAGTCCATTTATGGATTAAAGCAAGCATCTAGGTCATGGAATATTGGATTCGATGAAACTGTAAAGAGCTTTGGCTTTGAACAGTCAATAGATGAGCCTTGTGTTTACAAGTTAATACACGAAGGCAAAGTTGTGTTTCTGGTACTATATGTCGATGATATACTACTCATTGGTAATGACGTGGGTAAGTTATCTGAGGTTAAGGTCTGGCTGGCAAAGCAATTCGATATGAATGATCTAGGAGAAGCCGCGTACATTCTGGGGATCCAAATCTTTTGAGATAGGAAAAACCGGACCCTGTCGCTCTCTCAAGCATCTTATATTGATAAGGTGATGGATCGCTTCTCGATGCAAGACTCCACGAAGGGCAAAACACCCTTTAGACATGGAGTCTCACTGTCTAAGGACCAGTCTCCCAAGACTGCACAAGAGATTGAAGACATGAGGAAAATTCCTTACGCCTCTGCCGTAGGAAGCCTCATGTATGCTATGCTTTGCACTAGACCTGACCTCTGTTTCGCCGTTGGCATAGTTAGTCGTTTCCAATCCAACCCTGGACCCGAGCACTGGATTGCTGTTAAGCATGTTCTTAAGTATCTTCGAAGAACTAGGAACTTGATGCTTACATACTCAGGTACTGACCTGACTATGACGGGATATACCGAATCCGATTTTCAAGCGGATAAGGATTCCAGGAAATCCACTTCGGGATCTGTGTTCATCCTTAAGAGTGGAGCTGTTGTGTGGATGAGTATTAAGTAATCTTGCATTGCTGACTCCACAATGGAAGAAGAATATGTGGCTGCTTGTGAAGCATCCAAAGAGGCTGTATGGCTTAGAAAATTCCTTAAGTATTTGGAAGTCGTTCCAAACGTCGACGAGCCCATGACCCATTATTGTGATAATAGTGGGGCTGTCGCTAACTCAAAGGAACCTCGAAGCCATAAGCGCTCTAAGCATATTGAGAGGAAATACCATTTGATTTGAGAGATCGCGCAACGCGGAGACGTGGAGGTGAAGAAGATCTCTGGAAGATGTATTCACCAAGGCCCTAGCGAACATGGTCTTCGACCAACTTCGAGATGGATTAGGCATGAAGGACTACTCACATCTTCTTTGAGTCAAGTGGGAGTTTGTTGTCAATGGTGCCCACAAGAAGAGTAGTAGTGTCTATTTATGTACATTTGATGTCATATAGTCTTACGAAGACTCTTGCTTGTAATTGTTTATTTATTAATAAAAGTTGAAACGTTCATTCAATCTTCCTTGTCTGAAGCTTTATGATAAAACCTTAGTCTTTTAGTCCATAAACAAACTTAACAACTTACGAAGAGACAAATGTAGATTTGCATGAACAAACTCTTCGTAGTTTGCTTAAAACGATATATTCGCAATCTTAGGGTCAAAGGACTATTGACCTCAGTACGATTGTTAGAAGAATCTATGATGTCTGGTTATGAGGCATTGAGAGTTGGAGACTCTATAGTTCTTCTAGGTATCTTCCGAAGGTACTGAATTGACCAGAGCACTTCTAGAGACAAGATAAGAACAAACCATTTAACCTTTTATGTCTCGAAGTCACTATGTATGAATTGCATCGTGCTTACCTTAATCCTGAAATGAGACATGTCATTTCGCACCTTAGTATTCTCATTTGAGAAAGTCAGAGTTCGGACTCACTATGTGATTCCGAACAAGGCCTATTGGTGAAGTACTAAGTTGTGAGAATGTCATGAGTAACTTTGTGAAGTTCTCATAGATATGGAATTCGTGTACAAGATTGCTGAAATGCAATGTATATCACCTCATGCTTTGTTCCTTGGAGTGTGAATAAATGAACTGGCCAGTGTCCAAATTGAGTCCTGACTCTTTTGGATGAAACAATGTGACTTGTTAGCTCCTCGTCAATACATTGTTTCTAACTTATTCACAAGCGACAAAGGAGTTGAGGAAATAACAGCTAGAAGGGTAAAATGGTAATTTAGTAAATCCCGACAAGCTGATGATATTCATGAAGGGTAAACACTGATAATATTCTGTGGATCCGCTCATTATAATTAGGTCGAATTCTTGAGTAGAAAACAAATTCATTTGAACCGAGAGATTTTCAGTGTCAACTCTTTAGTGGAGTCAGTTGGCATTAAGCTAAACTTGGAAAAGGTTTGTAAACTTTTGAGTTCAAGTGTTTAGCTCAAGCTTTGTTCATTTGGGTCCATGAGGTCACTGTCACGAATCACATCGATAGGAATAGTTAAACTGGAAGCTAAGTCAAAACAAGAACGGAAATTGTCAAAAGGGTATTTTTGTCTTTTGAGACATAGGATGAAATGAATGTCAATAAATTTTTTGACAAGTTCATTTGATGACTTAATTTCACTCGGCCAATATTAGTCTTATTGGGCCTTGTGGATTAATTTCATTTCATAAGAATTTTATTGAAAATTCTTAATGGGCCTTTCTCATGTTGTCATGAGCAAATGAAGAAGCTTCTAGAAGCTCCTTCTAGAATGAGTTTGGGCGCCCAACATACCCATAGGAAGAGAGAATATTTTGTGCATAAATGTATCAAGATACTTGCCAAAAGAAAAAGAGGAAACAAATTTCCCATGCTTGTATAGGAAATTTCGGCCAAGGCAACCAAGAGAGAAACAAAAGAGGAAACTAATCCCTTGAGGATTTGAATGAGGTGGGCGCCTATGTTGATAGGAATGGGGAATAAAAGATTGCTCATAAAGGCTTGGAATATAAGAGGAAACTACTTCTTTCCAAGGCCGACCCTTCTCCTATAAATAGGACCCTCATTCCTCTCATTCTATTCATTCCACATAAGTTAGAGATTGAGAGCCTCTCTCTCTAGAACTTGTGGCCGCCCCTCTCCTCTCTCTCTCTAGTAAATTTCGTTTTATTGTTTTGGCACCTAGGTCCTCATTTGACCTAGAGGTTAGCTCTGCGACTTCAAGACTCGTTCTTAAGTCGTAGTGTTTAAAAGTGCCCACTCACTGATTCCTTTTATTTCGAGTGATTTAGTGATAGAAACTATCGTGGTTGCTCTAGTTGCCGAGGAAGGAATAGAGACGTGCTGCGAGGGGAGACGAGCGTTGCAACTTTCCAAAAGTTTCTGAAAGTTCAAGCTTCAAGAAAGGTTAGTAAACTTCTATGCTCATAATTGTTTTTATTTACATGTGCTTGCACTTTGTCTAGGTTAGTAAAAACTGTTTTACTTGAAAAATAAAATTTTTAAAATTCCGCCGCTTAACGAAGCGTTAAACTTTTTCTTAAACCCTAGATCAATTCCAACAGTCTTCATCTGGCGTTAAAAGTTTTTCAAGCTTCAAACTCGGCCTTTAAAGCTCCGACGCTCAAAATGATGAAAAAAGTAAGACTTCAACTTTATTTTCTTGTTTTTAATGTTGTAGGATAGTTTTAATGGTGATTAGAGTGATAAGATCCGATAATTTTATGATTTGTTGAGATTTGGATCGGTTTTACAAAAGTTAAAGTTTTGAATATATGGCTTTTTCGATAAAAGCCGATGAGGTCCGTATTGTCGCTCATTTTCGGACAATGATTTAGAGCGTCGAACGGTTCGATTCAAGGCCGAACCGAGTGGTCGCATTCATGTCTTAGTGTCCTGAACTCGGTATCTCGAATTCGTCACTAGCTGTAATGGTTTCCTACGTTCTCCAAGGTATCTTGAAAAGAAGAAAAAATGTGAACTAAAAATGGAAACAAATGTATGGCCTCTGTTTACCTCTCTAACGCTCAACATTAAGAGGATTGAGATGAGAAATAAGTTTTTGAGTGTTTTAGAGGCCAAAGATGAGTGGAACAAGGGTCTTAGAAGTTCGGCAGTGTTTCAGGACTCAAAATCGGATGATGTTGGGTTTGGGTCGAGGTCTCTTATTTATAGACTTTAAGGATGCTTCCAGGCCAAATCTTTTCCTTCTTGGCCGTGTGGATCATTGTCGTGCACGGATGACCACCAAGAACCCGAGGGACCCGACCTGGTGCTGAAGACGGTCGAGTGGACGTGTAGCGGCAGCCGTCTGGTCCCTTGCCGTCCACGGGAGGCTTGGACATCTACTCGTGTGACTGATCAGGCATCAGGGACGAACGAGTGGACGTGAGTGGACGTGGCATAGGCAATCGTTCGGTCCCTATCATCCACGGGAGGCCGGACGTCTACCCGGGTAACTGACCAGGCATCGAGGGCGACCTAGCCGGAGTCAACCGTCTGTTCCCCTGCCATCCACGGGAGGCCAAACGCGTACCCGGGTGACCGATCGGCCGTTGGGGGCGATCGAGCTGGAGCCAATCGTCCGGTCCCCTGCCGTCCAATGGAGTTTGGACGTATGCCCGGGCGACCGACCAGTGCCGAAGACGACCGTGTGGCCATGTCACGCCCAACCAGTTTGTCTGTGGAGAACCGTACGGCCGTGTCCGATGTCCGAGAGCTAGGGATGGCCGTGGAGGACCTTGAGCGCGTCAGAGGCAAAGCTTCGGGCCTTATGTGAGCCCAACCATGGCGTTGTCTTTAGCGTTATCGTCTCCGTCTCGAGGGCTAGAAACAGACGGATAACATTTGCCCTCCGAGTTTGCTGGCGGGAGAAAGACGTCGATAAACTCAAATCGCTTTTGTCGCAGCTTTCATCTGAACCGTCTAATCGTCTGCCGGGGAAAATGCTTCCCGAGCGAGCATGAACCCACTAGGTATGTAGTGACTCGAAATTTTAAGATTAATGTTGTAAATTAAGTTTCTCAAGAGATTGAGAAAAACATGGAAATATATATTGCTTTGAGTTTAATGGACGATAAAATTATGTAATTAATTTTTCTATGAATTATTTCTAAAATGTTGGGTTGGAATAATAAGGTTTAGTGGAAAAAGGATTTATTTGCAACAAATAAGGAAGAGAAAAGATGATTTGTGGAGGAATTTTAGAGAGAAATAGAAAGAAAGGATTCAGTTGTAATTAAGGAGGGATTTCATAGCAATTTTCGGAAAATAACTACAACCTTATCCAACCAATTCCTCTCTTCTCTTCTTCTTTCTTCATGGACATGTGAAACAAAGAAGAGAAATATAGGGGAAAAAAACAAAATGAGAAGAAGAAAGAAGAATAAATCGGGAGAGAGAGAGAGAGAGAGTCGGTAAAGGAGGAAGACGAGACTAGGCTCACGACCAAGTAAGGGATCATGTCATCCTTCTCATCTCCATCATCTTCTCTGTTATTCTTCGTTCCACTTCCTCTAGTTTTGTCTGAGATGTTTGGCTTGGGTTTTATTGATTTCCTCTGTTGGAATAGGTTTAGGATTAAGAAAAGATTAACGCTTCTTCAAGCGGCGGAATTTAAACATTTCTTTAAACAAGTAAAAAAGATTTTTACTAACCTAGACAAAGAGCAAGCACATGTTATTAAAAAAAAACTATTGAAGAGCAATTACTCGTTTACTAAAATTTACGTAGCTTGATCGTTGAGAAGCTTGTGGAGGTTGAATCGCTCGTCTCCCCACATAGCTCGCCTTTCTTCGTTCTTCGGGAACTTGAGTAACCACGCAAGTTTCCATCACATGAATCACTCGAGAGAATAAGGATTTAGTGTGTGGGCACTTTTAAACACGACGACTCAAAAACAAGTCTTAGAGTCGAAGAGATAAAACAAAACGCTAGGTCAAATGTGGACCTAGGTGCCAAAAACAAAAACGAAAAAGCTAGAGAGAGAGGGAGAGGAATTTTGTCTATCTAGAGAGAGAGAGCTCGAAAATGGGATGAGAAACAATAAGAATGAGGGCTCTATTTATAGGAGAAGGATTACCTTCAAAAGGTAGTTTCCTCTTTTCTATAGAATATCACATATTCATGAGCAAATATTTGCTCCCCTTTCCTCATGTGACACGTCCAAGGCATCTTCTAGAAGGCCTTGGATTTGTTTCCTCTTTTGTTTATTCTCTTCTTGGCCGCCCACTTACTTTCCATGTAGATGAAATTTTTTTCGTCTTTTTCTTTTGGCAAGTATCATCATACATCAATGCACAAAATAAACTCTCTTCCCTTGCTTAGGTTGGACAGTTTTGGACTTCTAGAAGGACCTTCTACCTTGCTTAGGTTGGACGGTTTTGGACTTCTAGAAGCACCTTCTAGATGTTTCTTCATTTGTTCATGACAACATAAGAAAAGCTCTTGAAGAATTTTCAAGTAAAATTCCATGAAATGAAATTCAATCCTCAAGGCCCAATATTATCAACATGGCCGAGTGAATCAATTTCATTGTCATCATATGACAATGTCAAAAAACTTATTTATTGACATTCATCCCATCCCATGTCTAAAAGGACAAAATTACCCTTTAGACAATTTTTCGTAAAACTTGTCTAGTTCTTGTTTTGACCTAGGTTCTAGTTTGATTAATCCTACTCGAAATGACTTTTGACAGTGACCTCATGGATCCAAATGAACAAAGCTTGAGCTAACATACTTGGACTCGAAAGTTCACAAACCTTTTCCAAGTTTAGCAAAATGTCAACTGACTCCACTAAAGAGTTGACACTAAGAATCTCTCGCTTCAAATGAATTTATTTTCTACTCAAGAATTCAACTTAATTGTGATGAGTGGATCCAATGAATATTATCTATGTTTACCCTTCATGAATATCATCAACTAGATGGGATTTACAAAATTACCATTTTACCCTTCGAGCTGTTATTTCCTCAACTCCTTTGTCGCTTGTGAATAAGTTAGAAACAATGTATTGACGAGGAGCTAACAAGTCACATTGATTCATCCAACAGAGCATTGGAAAGTTCGAGGAGACGGAAGCTTGTATTTCAAGAATAGTCTAGGTGGTCCCCAAGTAAACGAGATCAAGAAAGCGATTATGGAAGAAACACATAAGTCTCGTTATGTCATTGATCTTGGAGCCAACAAAATGTACCAGAATCTGAAGGAACAGTTCTTGTGGCGCAATATGAATGAAGATGTTCTCGACTATGTCAGGAGTTGCCAGCATTGTCTTAAAGTAAAAGCTGAGCGACAGAAACCAGGAGCAATGTTGCAACCATTGCCATATCTGAATGGAAATGTGAAGAGATAACCATTGAATTTCTCACGAACCTACCAAAGTCCCAGGAAGGCTTTGATACGATATGGGTAATCGTGGACCGACTTACCAAGTATGTGCATTTCATTCCCATCAAGGTAACATACTCCAAGAAAAAGCTAGCACAAGTGTATATTGAAAACGTGCTGAAATATCACGGTGTTCCTTTGAGCATTACTTCAGATCGAGATACGCGATTCACTGCTCATTATTGGAGAAGTTTCCAGGAAGCCATGGGACCAATACTAATTTTTAGTACTGCTTTCCATCCTCAGAGAGATGGGCAATCTGAGAGAGTTATTCAAATCCTGGAAGACATGTTGAGAGCGTGTGCTCTAGATTTTTGAAACAAATGGAAATAAAATATCTCGTTTGCTGAGTTCGCACACAATAATAGTTTTCAGCCCAGCATCGGCATGGCCCCTTTTGAAGCTCTATATGGAAGGCCGTGTAGATATCCTGTGTGTTGGATTGAACCAGAAGATCGCGCTCAAGCAAGAGCTACAATCATCGAAGAAACTAATGAGAAAATCTTGAACATTCAGTAGCGATTGAGGACAGCTCAGAGTCGACAGAAGAGCTATGCTGATAAGAGGCGAAGGCCACCCGAATTTGAGGTAGGAGACTCCGTACTTTTGAAAGTATCTCCACGTAAAGGTATTTCCCGCTTTGGAAAGAAAGGAAAATTGTCTCCTCGATACTTAGGGCCTTTTCAGATTATTGAACAAGTAGGTCTAGTAGCTTATCGACTTGCTCTACCGCCAGAATTATTGTACGATGTCTTTCACGTGTCAATGCTTCGAAAGAGCGAACCCGATCCTACAACCATTGTTCATCTCAAAGATGTAACAATCCTAGAGGATATCACTTACGATGAAGTGCCAACCCAGATTGTCGATAGAAAAATGAAGAGCCTACGTAACCGTGAGATCCCGTTGGTGAAGGTCTTATGGACACATCATGGAACCAAAGAAGCGACTTGGGAGATGGAAAGCGATGTGATAGAAAAATATCCATATTTATTCCATGTACCCATTTAGATCTTAAATTTCGGGACGAAATTTTTCTAAGGAGGAGAGAATTGTAGCGTCTCAAAATTTTAAGATTAATGTTGTAAATTAAGTTTCTCAAAAGATCGATAAAAACATGGAAATATATTTTACTTTGAGTTTAATAGACGAGAAAATTATGTAATTAATTTTCTATGAATTATTTCTACTATGTTGGGTTGGAATAATAAGTTTTAGTGGAAAAAGGATTTATTTGCAACAAATAAGGAAGAGAAAAGATGATATGTGGATGAATTTTAGAGAGAAATAGAAAGAAAGGATTCAGTTTTAATTAAGGAGGGATTTCATAGCAATTTTCAGAAAGTAACTTCAACCTGCTTATCCAACCAATTTTTCTCTTATCTTCTTCTTTCTTCCTGGACGTGTGAAACAAAGTAGAGAAATAGAGGAAAAAAAACAAAGCACAGAAGAAGAAATAGGGAGAGAGAGAGAGAGAGTCGTCAAAGGAGGTAGACGAGACCAGGCTCACGACCAAGGTAAGGGATCATCTCGTCCTTCTCATATCCGTCATCATCTATGTTCTTCTTGGTTCCACTTCTAGTTTTGTCTGAGGTGTTTGGCCCGGGTTTTATTGATTTTCTCAAGGTTTGCATGTGGATTTGAGGACGTGAAGAGATAGAGTACCGCACCAGAATAACAAGGTATTGGAAATTCCTTGAATTTTGTTGTGTGTAATCCGAGTCTAGGGTTGTATTTGGGGCTTTTCGATTTCGATTTTGGACCTTGATTTCATTGTTCTTTTTGGATGATTTCGGTAGAGTCATGAGTTTAGTTCCGAATTTGATAAACTCAACTGTGCAGTCTGTTGTCAATGGTGCCCACAAGAAGAGTTGTAGTCTTTATTTTGTACATTTGATGTAATAAAGTCTCATGAAGAGTCTTGCTTGTAACTGCTTATTCATTAATAAAAAGTTGAAACGTTCATTCAATCTTCATTGTCTGAAGCCTTATGATAAAACCTTAGTCTTTAGTCCATAAACAAACTAAACAACTTACGAAGAGACAAATGTAGATTTGCATGAACAAACTCTTCGTAGTTTGCGTAAAACGATATATTCGCAATCTAAGGATGAAAGGACTATTGACCTCAGTATGATTGTTAGAAGAATCTATGATGTCTGGTTATGAGGCATTGAGAGTTGGAGACTCTCTAGTTCTTCTAGGTATCTTCCGAATGTACTGAATTGACCAGTGAACTTCTAGAGACAAGATACGAACAAACCATTTAACCTCTTATGTCTCGAAGTCACTACGTATGAATTGCATCGTGCTTACCTTAATCCTGAAATGAGACATTTCATTTCACACCTTAGTATTCTCATTTGAGAAAATCAGAGTTCGGACTCACTATGTGATTCCGAACAAGGCCTATTGGTGAAGTACTAAGTTGTGAGAATGTCATGAGTAACTTTGTGAAGTTCTCATAGATATGGAATTCATGTACAAGATTGCTGAAATGCATTGTATATCACCTCATGCTTTGTTCCTTGAAGTGTGAATAAATGAACTGGCCAGTGTCCAAATTGAGTCCTGACTCTTTTGGATGAAACAATGTGATTTGTTAGCTCCTCGTCAATACATTGTTTCTAACTTATTCACAAGCGACAAAGGAGTTGAGGAAATAACAGCTAGAAGGGTAAAATGGTAATTTTGTAAATCCCGACTAGCTGATGATATTCATGAAGGGTAAGCACAGATAATATTTAGTGGATCCGCTCATCATAATTAGGTTGAATTCTTGAGTAGAAAATAAATTCATTTGAACCGAGAGATTTTCAGTGTCAACTCTTTAGTGGAGTCAGTTGACATTAAGCTAAACTTGGAAAAGTTTTGTGAACTTTTGAGTCCAAGTATTTAGCTCAAGCTTTGTTCATTTGGGTCCATGAGGTCACTGTCACGAATCACATCGAGTAGGAATAGTTAAACTGGAAGCTAAGTCAAAACAAGAACGAAAATTGTCGAAAGGGTAATTTTGTCTTTTTGGACATGGCATGAAATGAATGTCAATAAATTTTTTGACAATGTCATATGATGAGATATTATATCACACGGCCATAACATGTTTATTGGGCCTTGTGAATTAATTTCATTTCATAGAATTTTACATGAAAATTCTTAATGGGCTTTTCTTGGGTTGTCATGAACAATTATAGAAAAACCTAGAAAGCCTTTCTAGAAGGCTTTTGGCCGTCCAACCCAAGTGAATGGGTGACCAAATTTCGTGCAGCCCTTAGTGTGAAAGAGAGATTATTTTGTGCATTAATGTATGAAGATACTTGCCAAAAGAAAAAGAGGAAACAAAATTCCTCTAGGAGGAAATGACATGGGCGGCCAAGGCAAGTAAAATAGGAAACAATTCTGCTTCTAGAAGCCAACGCTCACACGCCCAAATGAGAAAAGGAAATAAGGAATATTTGCTCATGAATATGTGATATTCTATAGAAGAGGAAACTACCTTATTGAAGGTGAAGCCTCTCCTATAAATAGGAGCCTTATTCTTCTCATTTCAATCATCCAAGTTTTAGAGATTGAGAGCTTCTCTCTCTAGACTTGGCCGCCCCTCTCCTCTCTCTCTCTCTATTCAATTTTGTTTTATTGTTTTGGCACCTAGGTCCTCATTTGACCTAGTGTTTAGCTCTGCGACTTCAAGACTCGTTCTTAAGTCGTAGTGTTTAAAAGTGCCCACACACTAATTCCTTTTCTCTCGAGTGATTTAGTGATAGAAACTTTCGTGGTTGCTTGAGTTGCCGAGGAAGGAAAAGAGACGTGTTGCGAGGGGAGACGAACGTTGCAACCTTTTTCCAAAAGCTTCTCAACGTTCAAGCGACTAAAAAGGTTAGTAAACTTCTATGCTCATAATAGTTTTATTTATATGTACTTGCTCTTTGTCTAGGTTAGTAAAAACTCTTTGTCTATGCTCAAAAGAAAATTTTTAAAATTCCGCCGCTTACCGAAGCGTTAAACTTTTTCTTAAACCCTAGATCAATTCCAACACAGTCTGGTAAAACGGACGTGGAAAGCCGACGTGGTCTGAGATATTTTTTTTAGTATTTTTCCTGGATTTTAGATTGAAGGGCTTTCTGAAACGTCCAAGAACATGAAATTCCGTTAAGAATTGAGTGAGTTATGAATTTTCGAAAATTGTGTTTCGGACCAGTAAAACTGGATTTTTGAATCTGCACGCCTGTATTACGGGCTATTTTTGAAATAGTTGTTCTGGTTCAAATTGAGGTTGTAATATCTCGTTAGAAAGATACGGAAGTTAGTTCTGTGATGGAACTTGAATCGTTGTTTTTCAATTTGTGTAGCTAAAATTATTGTGCGTTCATTAGCTAGTGTCGGAACTGAGATATAAGGGTTTATAGTGGTGATATGTTGCTGGGATTTGTTGAATTTGTTGTTGGTTGTTTACCGCGTTGATGTTACTATTTGGTTTGATGATTCAAAGGTTGGGTTCATATTATGACTTAAAAGATGAAGCTAGAATTGTTTGGATCTTATATTGGTTCATTTTGGTGAATCTATATTTAATGGATTTGAGTGATTTTCAATTGGATTTAGATATTGAACTGAATTTTTGGATTGTTTTGTTTCGTGTCACATGGCTCGGAGTAATGCTTTTGCACAGAAGCATTGGAACTCTGAGATATGAAGATTTTGAATTAATGGCAAATCTCTCTGTTTTGGATCGAGTCTAGTGTCGAAGAAGTTGGAAATGTGTTTTGGATTTCATGTTTGGAATTATTGTAACATTTATTGACAAATTGAGAATTTATCGATTTGTTGAGCAAGTTTATGAGGATTTCACAAGTGTAAATGGAAATATGAATTTGAGACTCGTGTTTGAATTAATTATAGAAATCCAAACTCAAATTGACTTGATACTTGATTCTTGATCTTAATCCGAGCTAGGTGATAGGAAATCAGAAATTTCCTTAGATTGTTATTTTTGTGCTTTATTTTCGTTTAATCAAAGGTTGTGGATTCCATTGGGATTCTAATTTGATTTTGATTTATCGGAATAGGACGTCGAGTTGGTGTTGGCTTTCATGTCTACAAGAAGAATAGTAGTCATTACTTATATGCATTTGATGTAATAAAGTCTCACAAAGACTCTTGCTTGTATCTGCTGAATAATTAATAAAGACTTGAAACTTTCATTCATTCTTATTTGTTTGTTTGAAGCTTTATGATAAACCTTAGTCTTTAGTCCTTAAACAAACCTAACTACAAATGAAGAGTCAAATATAGATTTGCATGAATAAACACTTCATGGTTTGCTTAAAACAGCATATTCACAATCTAAGGATCAAAGAGCTATTGATCTAAGTATGATTATTAGGAGAACTTATGATGTCTGGTTATGAGACGTAGAGAGTTGGAGACTAATCTTACTAGGTACCTTCTAAAGATAATGATTTTACCAATGCACTTTAGAGACATTGTAAGAACAAAACCATTTTACCTCTTCTGTCTCAAAGTCATTATATATGAATTGCATCATGCGTACCTCAATCCAAAAATGAGACATGTCATTTCATAGCTTACATACTCTCATTTGAGAAAGTCAGAGTTCTAGATTCACTATGTGATATAGACAGGGCCTATTGATGAAGTACTAAGTTATGAAGATGTCATGAACAACTTTGTGAAGATCTCATAGACATGGAATTCATTTACAAGATTGCTGAAATGCAATGTATATTACCTCATACTTTGTTCCTCGTCAATACATTGTTTCTAACTTATTCACAAGTGACAAAGGAGTTGAGGAAATAACAACTAGAAATGGTAATTTTTATAAATCCCATCTAGTTGATGATATTCATGAAGGGTAAACATAGATAATATTCAATGGATCTATTCATCACAATTAAGTAGAAATTTTTAGTAGAAATTATATTCATTTGAACCGCGAGATTTTTAGTGTCAACTCTTTAGTGGAGTCAGTTGACATTAAACTGGAACTTGGAAAAGGTTTGTGAACTTTTGTGTCCAATATACTAGCTCAAGCTTTGTTCATTTGGATCCATGAGGTCAGTACCACAAGTTATTAGAGTATGATTTGTTAAACTAGTAGCTAAATCAAAACAAGTTCAAGTGTTGAACTAGACGAATTTTACGAAAATTGTCTAGAGGGTTTTGTCCATTAGGACCTAAGAATGTATAAATGTCAAAATAAGATTTTGGACATTGTCATATGATGACAATGTGGATTAAGTCCACATGGCCAAGAATAGTTTTTGGGCCTTGAGGATTGAATTTCATTTTATGTGAAAATTCTACATGGGTTTTTCTTGTATTGTCATGAACAAATAAATAAACATAGAGAAGCTTGTTCTTGATGAGAAATTCGTGGCCCTACATCAAAAGAAAGAGGAAATTATTTTGTGCATTGATGTATAAAGATACTTACCAAAAAGAAAAGATGAAACAAATTTATAGCAGCATGCTATATGTTGGACGGTTAAGAGAGAGAAAAAGAGAAAAAGGGAAACAAATTTCCAGCCATGGTATTATTGTGATAGAAATGGGAAATAAAGATTGTGCTCATGAATATGTAGAAAAGAGAAAACTACATCTTCAAGGTAATCAATTCTCCTATAAATACAGCACCTCATTCACAATGTTGAAACAACTTTTTTGGTTGAGACTTTCTCTCTCTAGCTTGGCCGCCCACTTCTCTCTCCCTCTCTTCTTCTTGCTCTTTTGTTTTGGGACCTAGGCTCTCATTAGACGTAGCATTTTGTATTAGCTCTTTGGCTCTAAGACTAGTTCTTGAGTCACTGTGTTTAATAGTACCTACACACTAAATCATTTCTATACTCAAAGACTCTAGTGGTAGCAACGATCGTGGTTACTCGGATTCAAGAAGACACAAGGAGACTAGCTACGTGGGGAGACGAGCAATTCAACCTTTCCAAAAGCTTCTCAACGCTCAAGCTTCAAGCGAGGTTGGTACCGAGTGAAAACTCATTATCGTTTTATTTTAGATTATATGTTCATGCACTTTGTCTACGTAGTAAAATCGTTTTACATGTTTTAAAGAATTTTTTATATTCCGCCGCTTGCTAGAAGCGATAAATTATTCTTAATCCTAGATCTATTCCTACACTTGGAAGCCGTTTAGATGGTTCACGGTGTAAGTGAACATCTGGATTCTTGGTGTTAGTGAACGTTCAAGTTCACGGAGCGAGTGAACGCCTCGTGGACGAGCAATATAGATGCTTAATATCGAGTAGGTTAATATAACTATTCTCTCCTGATATCATGGTTTCGTCTCAAGTATATATTATTTTCGAAATAAAAATGGTTACGAACATGCCACGAAACCCAAAATCATTATCAAATGTGGCAGGATATCAAATCGGGATATCCGATTAAGAAATTAAGAATATTTTCGATATTATACATATATCCCGTATTTACAAAAGAAAATGTTTTGTATATCCTGGATAAGCCGGATTCACACAAACACCTTGCTCTGATCAGAGGTCTGCCAAAGGTTAAGTTGGCATGGCGGCTCAGGAAATAGTACACATTTACATGTATCCAGAAACACAATTTAAATTTATGTCATTTACATTCCGCAAGTTATACTTGTACGCGTATGGAGATTTACACGTGACAAGAATATTATCATTATAAACTTAAGTATTATTTTTGAAAATCTTTTTACTCGAACCATTAATATAGCACCTACTGGGCCTCAGGTTCACCCCTATTTTCGTTAGCTTATAATTAGGAAACGAGAAGAAGGGTTAGGACGACCTCGGAGTTTTAGCGTCGTCAAATATTTTAGAAGTCTCAGTTTAGTTTGTCTAGCAGGGTTGTCAATAAGCTTTTGTTTGAAAAGTTTGTTTATACTTCCGCATTTTGTTTTGTTTCTCTTTGGATCTGTAAGGTAAACAACTGAGTATGCACTGTGGGATGTTTAGTTACTCTATTAGTGTTTAATAAAGTCTTTTTAATAGCGCTTATCTTCGTTTAGTTCACACCTCGTTTTGGGGGCGTGACAAGGTGACACGTCGCTCTCTTTTTTAATTAATGATTTGTTAGAGTTTTTAACCGTGCATCTCTTCCTTCCCACACGTCCACCATATCATCATGGATCCCATCCAATTTTTTTCACCTCGCGAGTCCATTGTCGGAGACCCGAGGATGCGTTTTTGAATTTTTCCACTCCCCTGGGTACAAATGTGGAGGATTTTTGGTTGAGTTTTTCAACCTTTCCACTCATTTCTCCTCAAATTTCTCTCCACAAACCCTTTGATTTTGGGTTCTTTCGACGGAAATAGATGACTTTTGGCGACAACGATCTAACCACTGTTGACGGGTGAATTGGCAGAGGTGGGGAATAAATGGCTGCGACAACGGTGCGGGACGAGGTGAGCGACATCCTCGAGGAGATTCCACCTGCAAGAATGCGCACGGGACCGGAGACGGCCGAGCTTGACGTCCGGACCCAAGCACTCATCGGATTGTCAGAGCTTAAGAGGTGGCAGCATCGGGTGAGCTCTAGACCGGTGACGCCATCAGGTTCCAAGGTGAGTCCCTTGAACCTTGTGTCTCGGCGAATCGTATGGACAACATTTACGTGGTCTTGTTTATCCATCCAGTCGGTGACATCTGTGCAGCAGGGTGCTCGTGATCGATCCCGTCTTTTTGGTCAGGGACTGTCTGCTTGATCCCGTCCATTCGGTCGATCAGATCAGGGACCATTTCGCCGATCTGACTCGTCCGACCGGGAGCCTCTCGGCCAACCAAGAACATCTAGTCAGGAGCCACTCGGTTGGTCAAAATCATCTGGTTGGGAATCACCCGGCGACCACCGTCTAGTCGGCCAATCACGATCCAAGATGAAGACGAATGTTGCCAAGTCGATCACTCCATCGAGATGATGCTCGCGGCTGACGATGGCCCTCTCTCACGAAGGTTGATGAGAGGCATGATGGCGAAAGAACTAGGCCGGATATCGTGATCGGAGAGCTCCCTAAATCTCGACGTAAAGCCTTGCTCTTTGAGTCGCTCGACCTGATGACTACCACGGGTTGGTTTGTGTCCACCACCCCCACGTATCATTTATGGTCCCTCCGTATTGACGGAGACATGGAGTTTAACGAGGGGACTCCTCGGCCATGACCAGGCCATGGATGGAATTTGAATGATCTTGCATTCTTGTATCTTTGTGTTAGACGTTCTTGTTTTTTCTGCAATCTCATTTATGTGGTAGCTAACTATCTTTCCTTCTTTTACATGCGACATGGCTCACGACCAGGCCTAGGCAAGGCTTCGAAGGAACCCTCCTTTCTCGAGTGTCGCAGTTACGGTCTGTGCTCGTATTGTGGCATGCGAAGGGAAGTCTTCGGCAACGGGGTCTCCCACCTCTCGCGTATCGGCGTCGAACAAAGCCTACTCCTCATTAAAGAAGCCATCCTTCATAACAACTCGGGACGCCCTGTCCCATTTGAAGCAGGCCCGATTGCCTGAGCTTGACATGCCCAAGATTGACGATCCGTCCTAGGTCGATGCTTAGGGTAGAGGCGATCGAGCTACAGGAGCAGTGCGCTCAAGGGATCCGCGACTCGCCTTGGAGAAATTTCAAGAACTTTCTAACGGTCGGGGATGTGGAGCTTCTCGAGCGCTGCCAAAGCAACATCCATCGAGTAAGCCTTCCTTGTCTGCTACTTTGTACCTCTTTTTTTCTCTCACTCACTTATATGTTGCACATGTGTTCTTTACTCGTTTCAGGTACTTGCCCGTCATGAGCGCGATAACCGTCGTTTTCAAGACCTTCTTTGCAGAATGAAGAAGATGCAGGGGGACACGGTTCAAGCCTTTGCTCAACACGTCGCCGCCCTTGCTAGTGTCCGCCCTGCCAAAACTAGAATAATCTCTGGAGTAAGCAACCCTGCTGAGCTTGTAGTTTGAGGTTGAGAAGAAATCTTGGAAGAGTACTGACTATTGTCAATGGTGCCCACAAGAAGAGTAGTAATCTTTACTTATGTACATTTGATGTAATAAAGTCTCACAAAGACTCTTGCTTGTAACTGCTGAATCATTAATAAAATTTGAAACGTTCATTCATTCTTCCTTGTCTGTTTGAAGCTTTATGATAAACTATAGTCTTTAATCCTTAAACAAACCTAACAACATATGAAGAAACAAATGTAGATTTGCATGAAACAACCTTTTCATGGTTTGCTTAAAACAATATATTCGCAATCTAAGCATCAAAGGACCATTGATCTCAATACGATTGTTAGGAGAATCTATGATGTCTGGTTATGGGGCGTAAAGTGTTGGAGACTCTATAGTTCTTCTAGGTATCTTCTGAAGGTACTGAATTGACCAGTGCACTTCTAGAGATAGAATAAGAACAAACCAATTAACCTCTTATGTCTCGAAGTCACTACGTATGAATTGCATCATGCTTACCTCAATCCTTAAATGAGACATGTCATTTCATAGCTTACGTGTTCTCATTTGAGAAATTCAGAGTTCGGATTCACTATGTTATTCTGAACAAGACCTATTGCTAAAGTACTAGGTTATGAAGACGTCATGATTAACTTTGTGAAGATCTCATAGATATGGAATTCATTTACAAGATTGCTGAAATGCAATGTATATCACCTCATGGTTTTTTCCTTGGAATGTGAATAAATGAACTGGCCAGTACCCAAATTGAGTCATGACTCTTTTGGATGAATCAATGTGTCTTGTGAACTTTTTAGTCTGTTGTCGCACGAAAATGAACAACTATTAAAATCTTCGGGCGGTTCGACCCAAGGCCGAACCAAGTGGCCGCACCCGAGCCAAATGTATGAACTCGAAAGTCTTGAGTTGGGTTTTCTCCGATCAACGCGCCTCTCCGAAAAGAGAAGGGGTGATGAGGATGAGCGACCGTGCCTATTTGCTGTAGGCTGCCTACATACGCGTGTGTGATATCAGGTCAGAACGTAGTTCAGAGCGTATGTAACTCAGTGTGAGGCAAGGAGCCTGAGGTGCGTTTTCGACGAAGGAGACGGAGCACAGAGGAGTCCTTGGCGACGTCTCAGAACTTCGAAAATTGCGGACGCATCTAGTGTGCTAGACGCGTGGGAGATTTTCAGTGGAAAACCCATGGAGCGTGCCTGGGAACTAGTTTCGGCATTCGATTAGAGGGAGCGATGTTCGGGAGTCCCCGAAAGTGCTTCGAAACCTCTGAGAATGAGAGAAACTCGTAGAAAGCACATCAGGCCAGAGATGGCATCAAGAGAAGTAAAGGAGAGAGAGAATTCGAGCGTATCGATAGGAATGAATAAGATGCCTTCCCCCTCAATGAGAGGAGATATTTATAATAGTTGGAGGGCCTTAGGAAGCTCATTTCTCATCCACGTGGGACTGGGGGCGCGCGGCGTGCGCGGCGCGCAGTCTGCCCCGCACAGCGCACGGTTAGCGTACGCGCGGCGCGCAACCCGCGATGCGTGCGGCGCGAGTCCAGCCAGGCACGGCGCACGGCGTCCTGGGCGCGGCACGCGCCTGGCTGACTTTTCGTGGGCCTTTGCAGCCTTTGTTTTATTTGGCCCGTTGGGCCGTCTGAGCTTCGGATACCATGCTTGTCGCGTGAAATATGAAAATCTCCACCTGTGGATGGTGACTCAACTCGAGGAGCTAGGCTCGACTCGAGGAGAAAGACCCGAGGCTCGACTCGAGGAGAACAACTCGAGGCTCGACCCGAGGAGCAAGGCTCGACTCGAGGAGAATGACTCGACTTAAGGAGCGAGGCTCGACTCGAGGAGAACGACCCGACTCGAGGAGCGAGGCTCGAATCAAGGAAAATGAATCGACTCAAGGAGAACAACTCTACTTGACGAGCGAGACTCGACTCAAGGAGAATGACTTGACTCAAGAAGCGAAACTCGACTCAAAGAGCTGAAAGTTACTGCACGAGGGCTTGCTAGCGACTCGCGACGGAAGGCTTGCCATACTTCATTGTTGTCTATGGTGCCCACAAGAAGAGTTGTAGTCTTTATTTTGTACATTTGATGTAATAAAGTCTAACGAAGACTCTTGCTTGTAATTGCTTATTCATTAATAAAAAGTTGAAACGTTCATTCATTCTTCCTTGTCTGTTTGAAGCTTGATGATAAAACATTAGTCTTTAGTCCATAAACAAACTTAACAACTTACGAGGAGACATATGTAGATTTGCATGAACAAACTCTTCGTAGTTTGCTTAAAACAATATATTCGGAATCTAATGGTCAAAGGACTATTGACCTCAGTACGATTGTTAGGAGAATCTATGATGTCTGGTTATGGTGCATTGAGAGTTGGAGACTCTATAGTTCTTCTAGGTATCTTCCGAAGGTACTGAATTGACCAGTGCACTTCTAGAGACAAAATAAGAACAAACCATTTAACCTCTTATGTCTCGAAGTCACTACGTATGAATTGCATCATGCTTACCTTAATCCTGAAATAAGACATGACATTTCATAGCTCACGTATTCTCAGTTGAGAAAGTCAGAGTTCGGACTCACTATGTGATTCCGAACAGGACCTATTGGTGAAGTACTAAGGTATGAAGATGCCATGACTAACTTTGTGAAGTTCTCATAGATATGGAATTCATGTACAAGATTGCTGAAATGCAATGTATATCACCTCATGCTTTGTTCATTGGAGTGTGAATAAATGAACTGGCCAGTGTTCAAATTGAGTCCTGACTCTTTTGGATGAAACAATGTGACTTGTCAGCTCCTCGTCAATACATTGTTCCTCGTCAAACAAGCGACAAAGGAGTTTAGGAAATAACAGCTAGAAGGGTAAAATGGTAATTTTGTAAATCCCGACTAGCTGATGATATTCATGAAGGGTGAACATAGATAATATTCATTGGATCCACTCATCATAATTTGGTTGAATTCTTGAGTAGAAAATAAATTCATTTGAACCGAGAGATTTTCAGTGTCAACTCTTTAGTGGAGTCAGTTGGCATTAAGCTAAACTTGGAAAAGGTTTGTGAACTTTTGAGTCCAAGCGTATAGCTCAAGCTTTGTTCATTTGGGTCCATGAGGTCACTGTCACAAATCATATCGAGTAGGAATAGTTAAACTAGAAGCTAAGTCAAAACAAGAACGAGACAAGTTTTACGAAAATTGTCAAAAAGGGTAAATTTGTCTTTTTGGACATAGCATGAAATGAATGTCAATAAATTTTTTGACGTTGTCATATGATGGCCTAGATCACTTGGCCATGATGTGTTCATTGGGCCTTGTGGATTAATTTCATTTCATAGAATTTTACTTGAAAATTCTGAATGGGCTTTTCTTATGTTGTCATGAACAAGTAAAGAAAAATCTAGAAAGGCTTTCTAGAAGCCCTTTGGCCGTCCAACCCAAGAGAATGGGAGACTAATTTCGTGCAACCCAATAGAGAAAAAGAGAGTTTATTTTGTGCATAAATGTATGAAGATACTTGCCAAAAGAAAAAGAGGAAACAAATTTTCCCAAAGAGGAAAGTTAATTTCGGCCAACTAGAGTCAAGATAGAAGCCAAACTAAATGAGGAAACAAATCCAAGGCTTCTAGAAGCCTATGTTGGACGTACAAAGCAAGGGAAAAAAGAGGAAATGAGATTTCCTCATGAATGCTTTGAAAAAAGAGGAAACTACTTCTTTCCAAGGCTAACCCTTCTCCTATAAATAGGACCCTTGTTTCTATCATTTTATTCATCCCAAGTTTTAGAGATTGAGAGCTTCTCTCTCTAGACTTGGCCGACTCCTCTCTCTCTCTTTCTATTCAATTTCATTTTTGGTTTTGGCACCTAGGTCCTCATTTGACCTAGTGTTTTAGCTCTTCGACTTCAAGACTTGTTCTTAAGTCGTAGTGTTTAAAAGTGCCCACACACTAATTCCTTTTTTCTCTCGAGTGATTTAGTGATAGAAACTTTCGTGGTTGCTCGAGTTGGCGAGGAAAGAAAGAGAGACGTGCTGCGAGGGAGACGAACGTTGCAACCTTCCAAGAGCTTCTCAATGTTCAAGCTTCTAAAAAGGTTAGTAATCTTTTATGCTCATATTAGTTTTTATGTGCTTGCTCTTTGTCTAGGTTAGTAAAAACATTTTACTTGTAAAAGAAAATTTTTAAAATTCCGCCGCTTACCGAAGCGTTAAACTTTTTCTGAAACCCTAGATCAATTCCAACATTCAGGACCTCCGGCCTGACCATTGGCCCTTTGAGCGGCATGTCTTCTCGGCGCTCTGGGTTTTCCAAAAACGACCGACGACATTAGCCCCCCAAGTTCGTTGCTCGGGAGGCTCCTGGCGATGAACTTTAAGTCCTTTCAGTCGGGTGTTTAAGAAAACTTCATTTCAAAGTGCTCACCATCACCCATTTTTTTTTGCGACCGCAGGGCGCGCGCCCAAGATGGCATGGCACGCGGGTCGTGCGGCACGTACTACGTGGCGCACAGAATTTGCGCGCGATTCGCGCCTCGCGCGCGGGGGTGACGCATTTGCACGGGGAACTTCGACTTTTGGGGGTCTTTTCCTCCCTTTTCCATCTTGTGGGAGTAGGATTTGGACTCCTACCCCCCCAGGGGTCTATAAATAGTGGGCTACCTTCTATTATTCTCCGACTTTATTTTTTATCTCTTTCTCTACACTTTTCCTCTCTCTCTCTCTACACTTTTGCATTATGGATATTCCCTCCCCCTTCTCAACTGAGGATCCCGAGATTGATTTCTCTCTCTTGTTTCAGGACTTTGAGCATGTAGAGCATGACCTTTTCTCGGGACTAGGGGGTTCCCTTGCACGTGGAGGAGGATCCAAGTGGAGTGGAGCAGTAGTTTGAAGAAGGCGAGTTGGGTGCGTCTGCGCCCGATCCTCAGCCTCGGGAGGAGTGCGCACTGAATGGGTGTGGCGCGGACGAGAGTGCCTGTCAACCTATGTCCGGGGAAGTTGTGCCCCGCCTCATGATCAGCTTGGTCGGCGAGGGGGCGCGCGACTTGTCCCGGTCTGACGTGCCAAAGTCTGACTTGGACGTTCATGGCGTGCCGAGAGAAGTTGTTAGCGTGGCCACGACGACCCTGCTAGAATCGATTCTCAATGAGATTGACTGCGTGGATGACTTTGGGTCAGAATCAGAAGATCCCGGAGGTGACTCAGAGACGTGCCTAGGAGCCGAAGGTCATGCAACTGAGCGTCCCGCATGGTCATCGGCGAGTGCCGCGGCTGTTTTGGAGGACGGAGGCACTCCCTTGGAGCCAGGAGGTGCTCGGTCCGAGACCTTTGATGTGGAAATGATAGTGTCGGCGAGGTCTCTCGCTAGGATAGAGTGGTATCCCGAGGATAGCTTTGCTGCTCCCGAGGGCTTCGATTATTCGGGGATCGATGCTTCGAGCTCCCTCATCTACCGAACATTCATCGGCCTCAAGGAGGCATATGCCATTTCGACGTCCGTGGCGCTTCTCCGTCCCTTGCCGGACGATCATCCTTTCCGTCTACGTCGTGGATTTGCCGCAGTTTCAGTTGAAAGTCTCCACTGCAGGCTGCGGTTGTCGTTTCAGCCCATCGTCCAGCAGCTCCTCACGCGACTAGGGGTGCATGCCTGTCAGATGAGCTCGGCGTATTATCGCACGGTGGCGATGTGTTACGTGGAGTAGCATTGCGTGACTGAGTGGGCGATGACCGTGAGTGACTTCCCTAATCTTGTCGCGGTCTTCCCTGCGCCCGGGCAACCCATTTTCTTCATGGCCCGCGATCGTCGGAACACGAAGCTGATCACGGACTCGGAGAAGCACAATTGGAGAATGAGGGTGTGGGTCTCAGTCGAGGCCTTTGGAGATACGCCACACTGGTGTTGTCCCTTGACCGACTTCTTTGCTGATGCGGGAGCCGACGACCTCGAGTTTATGAAGGAGATCTGGGGAATGACGGAGGCTCGGAAAGCTGTGGAGCGATTTCGCTCTCCTGAGTAGATGGCATCTACTGGGTAGTTCCCGCCATTTCCTCTCGGCCGTGACGATAGACAGCAGGCAAAGTGTGCTCCTAGCGCTGTGTCGTCTCCCTCGAGCAGTGGCCTTCCGGGTACTTTTGGCGTTTGCTAGTTTTAGTCTTTTTTCAGCTAGAGTTTTGACTTTGTTGTTTTTGTAGCTTCTTCGGCTAGGGCGAGGGCTCGAGCGTGCCGGGTGAAATCTTCTCGAGACCCAAAATCGTTGGGGGCAATCTGTTCCCCGATAGTGGTGCGAGAGGAGAAGTCCGACGCTGGTCATTCGGCGTGAGCAATCTGTTCCCGGATAGCGGGGCTTGCGCAATCATCGATGAAGATGTGGAAGGGCATCCTGGCTAGGAGCGATGTGGAGTTCTTTCGCAATGGCGTCTCCGACGCACAGAGAGTAAGCTCCCTCTGTTTTATCCTTTCGCTTTGTTTTGCTAGGATCTTATTTTTGCTGACTTGTCTTTTCGCCCTCTCAGGTGCCTGCACGTGCGACCCAAGGCGAGAAGATTCTTCAGGACCTCATTCGACGCATCGGCCTCGCCCAGGAGGAGCTTGCTCAAGCAAAATCTCAGCTAGCCCGTGCCGAGTGAGGTTCTCACTCAAAGCAGAGTTTGTAAGTCTCCGCGAATAGCTTCAAGAGGCTCGTGTGGAACTGGGAGTCACCTAAGGCAAGTGTGACCGTGCTCAGTGAGTAGTGACGAAGATGCCGAGGAGTTAACGATGGAATGTCAAGCTCTCGAAGTGGCGACTCGATCGACGGAAGTTTTCTGGAGCAAGGTGAGGGGCTTTCGACGCCAATTAGAATCACGTACCGAAGAAGTGGGCATTCTTCAGGGTCAGCTCTCATCGAGCGAGGCCGCCCGTGTTCGGGCGGAGCGCGAGCGCGACTCTTGTTGGAATTGATCTAGGGTTAGGAAAAGATATAACGCTTCGAGCAAGCGGCGGAATTTAAAGATTTTCTTTCGAACAAGTAAAACAATTTTACGAACCTAGACAAAGAGCAAATACATGTAAATAAAAACTATTATGAGCATAAATATTTACTAACCTTTTTAGAAGCTTGAACGTTGACAAGCCTTTGGAAGGTTGAAACGTTCGTCTCCCCTCGCAATACGTCTCTCTTCTTTCCTCGGGAACTCGAGCAACCACGAAAGTTTCTATCACACGAATCACTCGAGAAAGAAAGGAATTAGTGTGTGGGCACTTTTAAACACGATGACTCAAGAACATGTCTAAGAGTCGAAGAGCTAAAACTGTAGGTCGAATGTGGACCTAGGTGCCAAAATAAAAACCGAAAATAACTAGAGAGAGAGGGAGGATCGGCCACAATGTCTAGAGAGAGAAGCTCTCAATCTCTAACTTATGTGGAATGAGAAAACAATGAGAATGAGGCCTCTATTTAGAGGGGAGGGATTACCTTCAACAAGGAAGTTTCATCTTCTATAGAATATCACATATTCATGAGCAAATATTGGCTTCCCTTTCTCTATCTTGGACATGCAAGCTATAGGAGCAAGTCCTTGGATTTCTTTCCTCTTTTATCTTGCTTCTCCCTTGACCCATTTGGCCGAAATCCTCTTTCCTTGTATAGGAAATTTGTTTACTCTTTTTCTTTTGGCAGGTATCTTCATACATCAATGCACATCATAAATTCCTTTTTCTCTTTAGGGTATGCACGAAATTGGCCTTCTAGAACATGTTTCTGGATGTTTCTTTATTTGTTCATGAGAATATAAGAAAAGCCCATTAAGAATTTTCAAGTAAAATTCCATGAAATGAAATTATCCTCAAGGCCCAAATTCCTTAATATGGCCGAGTGGTTTTTTAAATCATTTGTCATCATATGACAATGTCAAAAAAATTTATTGACATTCATTTCGTCCTATGTCCTAAAACACAAAAATACCCTTTAGACAATTTTCGTAAAACTTGTCTCGTTCTTGTTTCGACTTAGATTCTAGTTTAACTATTCCTACTCGATATGATATGTGACAGTGACCTCATGGATCCAAATGAACAAAGCTTGAGCTAAATACTTGGACTCAAAAGTTCGGAAACCTTTTCCAAGTTTAGCTTAATGTCAACTGAGTCCACTAAAGAGTTGACACTGAAAATCTCTCGGTTCAAATGAATTTATTTTCTACTCAAGAATTCAACCAAATTATGATGAATGGATCCACAGAATATTATCAATGTTTACCCTTCATGAATATCATCAGCTAGTTGGGATTTACAAAATTACCATTTTACCCTTCTAGCTGTTATTTACTCAACTCCTTTGTCGCTTGTGAATAAGTTAGAAACAATGTATTGACGAGGAGCTAACAAGTCACATTGTTTCATCTAAAAGAGTCAGGACTCAATTTGGACACTGACCAGTTCATTTATTCACATTCGAAGGAACAAAGCATGAGATGATATACGTTGCATTTCAGCAATCTTGTACATGAATTCCATATCTATGAGAACTTCACAAAGTTACTCATGACATCTTCATAACTTAGTACTTCACCAATAGGTCATGTTCGGAATCACACAGTGAGTCCGAACTCTGACTTTCTCAAATGAGAATACGTAAGCTATGAAATGACATGTCTCATTTCAGGATTAAGGTAAGCATGCTGCAATTCATACGTAGTGACTTCGAGACATAAGAGGTTAAATGGTCTGTTCTTATTTTGTCTCTAGAAGTGCACTGGTCAATGTTACTGCTCCATCTCGGCCCGGTAGAGCAGCGATGGCCGTGATAGCGACCACCCCGGGACTCCCCCGACGCACGGCCGACCTCCGGCCTCATGAGCTCGGCCTCCAGCTCCATGGCCGACCTCCGGCCTCATGAGCTCGGCCTCCAGCTCCATGGTCGACCTCCGGCCTCATGAGCTCGGCTTCCAGCTCTATGGCCGAGCTCCGGCCTCATGAGCTCGGCCTCCAGCTCCATGGCCGACCTCCGGCCTCATGAACTCGGCCTCCAGCTCCATGGCCGACCTCTGGCCTCATGAGGCCGGTCTGCAGCTCCATTGCCGACCTGCGAGCTCAAGAGGCCATCCTCCAGCTCCATGGCCGACCTGCGAGCTCATGTGTTCGACCTCGGCCGAAGGCCGAGCTCGGCCATCCTCGGCCATCTGCTATCCTCGGCCAATGGCCGAGCCTGGGCTATCCTCGGCCATCGGCAATCCTCGGCCAATGGCCGAGCCTGGGCTATCCTCGGCCATCGGCCATCCTCGGCCATCGGCCGACCCTAGAGTCAGCCTCGGCCAATGGCCTGCTCAAATAGGCTCAGCCATTGGCCGGCCCTAGAGCCTACCTTGGCCAATGGCCGGCTCAAATAGCCTCGGCCATCGGCCGGCCCTAGAGCCAGCCTCGGCCAATGGCCGGCTCAAATAGCCTCGGCCATTGGCCGGCCCAAGGGTCAGCCTCGGCCAATGGCCGAGCCAAGGCTATCCTCGGCCAAGGGGTTGCCCAAAATGCCCCTTGGTCGCCTATAAGTACCGGGATCCCTCCCCTGGTCCAGGTAATCCATTTTTGAGTCCTGAAACGCTGTCGAATTCATAGCTCACTCGTTTCACTCATCTTTGGCTTCTCACCACCTCTAAAACCTCAATACTCCACCTCAATCCCACTAATGTTGAGCGTCGGAGAGGTAAACAGAGGCCCCACCTCTGTTTTCCCTTCTTAGCTCACGGTTCTCTCATCTTTTTCAGGTATGCCGGCGAGCTCAAACACCATTGACAGCTAAGGGAAGACTTGGGATACCAAGTCTGATACGCTCGAGCCCGAACGCGACCATTGGTCCGGCCTTGGGTCGAATCGTTTGGGGCTCCTAAATCGTTGTCCAAAAAACGGCGACAACAGTCAATTCAGTACCTTCGGAAGATACCTAGAAGAACTATAGAGTCTCCAACTCTAAATGCCCCATAATCAGACATCATAGATTCTCCTAACAATCGTACCGAGGTCAATAGTCCTTTGACCCTTAGATTGCGAATATATCATTTTAAGCAAACTACGAACAGTTTGTTCATGTTGGAATCGATCTAGGGTTTAAGAAAATAATTAACGCTTCGGGAAGCGGCGGAATTTTAAAAATTTTCTTTTACAAGTAAAAACGGTTTTTACTAACCTAGACAAGTGCAAGTACATGTAATTAAAAACTAATATGAGCTAAGAAGTTTACTAACCTTTCTTGAAGCTTGATCTTTGAGAAGCTCTTAGAAAGTTGCAACGCTCGTCTCCCCTCGCAGCACGTCTCTCTTCCTTTCCTCGGCACCTCGAGCAACCACGAAAGTTTCTATCACTAAATCACTCGAAATAAAGGAATTAGTGAGTGGGCACTTTTAAACACTACGACTTAAGAACAAGTCTTGAAGTCGCAGAGCTAAACACTAGGTCGAGTGAGGACCTAGGTGCCAAAACAAGAAAAATCGAAAATAAACTAGAGAGAGAGAGAGAGAGGAGTTTTGGCCAAAGTTCTAGAGAGAGAGTCTCTCAAATTTCTTAAACTTGGATGAATGAAATGTGAGGAAATGAGGCTCCTATTTATAGGAGAGGTCTCACCTTCAATAAGGTAGTTTCCTCTTCTATAGAATATCACATATTCATGAGCAAATATTGCCTCTTTCCCACTTAAGTCACACGGCCAAGGCAGCCTTCTAGAAGGCTTGGATTTGTTTCCTTTTTTGTTCCTTGCTTTGCCTTGACTCTACTCGGCCGATTCCCTTATTGTATCCTCATGCAAATTTGTTTCCTCTTTTTCTTTTGGCAAGTATCTTGAGACATTTATGCACAAAATAAACTCTCCTATTTCTCTATAGGGTAGGCGCCCAACATGTCTCTAGAAGGAGCTTCTAGAAGCTTCTTCATTTATTCATGAGAACATGTAAAAGGCCCATTAAGAATTTTCAATAAAACTCTTATGAAATGAAATTAATTCACGAGGCCCAATGATCAAGTCATGGCCGAGTGACATTAAGTCATCAAATGAACTTGTCAAAAAATTTATTGACATTCATTTCATCCTTTGTCTCAAAAGACAAAAATACCCTTTTGACTATTTTCGTTCTCGTTTTGACTTAGCTTCCAGTTTAACTATTCCTATCGATGTGATTCGTGGCAGTGACCTCATGGACCCAAATGAACAAAGCTTGAGCTAAACACTTGGACTCAAAAGTTCACAAACCTTTTCCAAGTTTAGCTTAATGCCAACTGACTCCACTAAAGAGTTGACACTTAAAATCTCTCGGTTCAAATGAATTTATTTTCTACTCAAGAATTCGACGTAATTATGATGAGCGGATCCACTGAATATTATCTATGTTTACCCTTCATGAATGTCATCAGCTAGTCGGGATTTACTAAATTACCATTTTACCCTTCTAGCTGTTATTTCCTCAACTCCTTTGTCGCTTGTGAATAAGTTAGAAACAATGTATTGAGGAGGAGCTAACAAGTCACATTGTTTCATCCAAAAGAGCGAGGACTCAATTTGGACACTGGCCAGTTCATTTATTCACACTCCAAGGAACAAAGCACGAGGTGACATACATTGCATTTCAGCAATCTTGTACATGAATTCCATATCTATGAGAACTTCACAAAGTTACTTATGACATTCTCACAACTTAGTACTTCACCAATAGGCCCTGTTCGGAATCACATAGTGAGTCCGAACTCTGACTTTCTCAAATGAGAATACTAAGGTGGGAAATGGCATGTCTCATTTCAGGATTAAGGTAAGCATGATGCAATTCATACATAGTGACTTCGAGACATAAGAGGTTAAATGGTTTGTTCTTATCTTGTCTCTAGAAGTGCACTGGTCAATTCAGTACCTTCGGAAGATACCTAGAAGAACTATAGAGTCCCCAACTCTCAATGCCTCATAACCAGACATCATAGATTCTTCTAACAATCATACTGAGGTCAATAGTCCTTTGACCCTAAGATTGCGAATATATCGTTTTAAGCAAACTACGAAGAGTTTGTTCATGCAAATCTACATTTGTCTCTTCGTAAGTTGTTAAGTTTGTTTATGGACTAAAAGACTAAGGTTTTATCATAAAGCTTCAAACAAAGAAAGAATGAATGAACGTTTCAACTTTATTATTAAAGAATAAGCAATTACAAGCAAGAGTCTTCGTAAGACTATATGACATCAAATGTACATAAATAGACACTACTACTCTTCTTGTGGGCACCATTGACAACAAACTCCCACTTGACTCAAAGAAGATGTGAGTAGTCCTACATGCCTAATCCCTCTCGAAGTTGGTCGAAGACCATGTTCGCTAGGGCCTTGGTGAATGGATCTGCCAGAGATCTACTTCACCTCCACGTCTCCGCGCTGCGCGCTCTCTCGAATCAAATGGTATTTCCTCTCAATATGCTTAGAGCGCTTATGGCTTCGAGGTTCCTTTGAGTTCGCGACAGCCCCACTATTATCACAATAAAGGGTCACGTGCTCGTCGACGTTTGGAACAACGTCCAAATACTTGAGGAATTTTCTAAGCCATACAGCCTCTTTGGATGCTTCACAAGCAGCCACATATTCTACTTCAATGGTGGAGTCAGCAATGCAAGATTGCTTAATACTCCTCCACACAATAGCTCCACCATTAAGGATGAACACAGATCCCGAAGTGGATTTCCTGGAATCCTTATCCGCTTTAAAATCGGAGTCGGTATATCCCGTCACAGTCAGGTCAGTACCTGAGTATGTAAGCATCAAGTTCCTAGTTCTTCGAAGATACTTAAGAACATGCTTAACATCAATCCAGTGTTCAGGTCCAGGGTGGGATTGGAAACGGCTAACTACGCCAACGGCGAAACAGATGTCAGGTCTAGTGCAAAGCATAGCATACATGACGCTTCCTACGGCAGAGGCGTAAGGAATTTTCCTCATGTCTTCAATCTCTTGTGCAGTCTTGGGAGACTGGTCCTTAGAGAGTGAGACTCCATGCCTAAAGGGTGTTTGGCCCTTCTTGGAGTCTTGCATCGAGAAGCGATCAATCACCTTATCAATATAAGATGTTTGAGAGAGCGACAGGGTCCGGTTTTTCCTATCTCGAAAGATTTGGATCGCCAGAATGTACGCGGCTTCTCCTAGATCCTTCATATCGAATTGCTTTGCCAGCCAGACCTTAACCTCAGATAACTTACCCACATCATTACCAATTAGTAGTATATCATCGACACATAGTACCAGAAAGACAACTTTGCCTTCGTGTATTAACTTGTAAACACAAGGCTCATCTATTGACTGTTCAAAGCCAAAGCTCTTTACAGTTTCATCGAATCTAATATTCCATGACCTAGATGCTTGCTTTAATCCATAAATGGACTTAAGCAACCCACAAACCTTCATAGTCAATCCCTTCTTGTTGGGTATAACCCTTCGCCACAAGTCGTGCTTTGAACGTCTCGACGTTCCCATCAGGACCCCTTTTCTTCTTGTATATCCACTTACACCCTACGGGTTTAATCCCTTCAGGAAGGTCTACAAGTTTCCTGACATTGTTGACATATATCGAGTGCATTTTAACTTTCATGGCGTCAAGCCAAAGGTTTGATTCAAAACAAGCCATCGCTTGGCTATAGGAAACAGGATCATCCATGTCAGAGACGGCTACAAGAGAGTCTCCATAAGACATGTACCTGTCAGGCTTTTGAGTAGCCCTCCCACTATGTCTTAGTACTACTTGACGAGATTCTGATGAGTTAGGTTGTGTTTCAGTTGGGGTAAGAACAGTTCTTATAGATGAGGTAGAAGTTGTTGTCAATGGTGCCCACAAGAAGAGTTGTAGTCTTTATTTTGTACATTTGATGTAATAAAGTCTCATGAAGACTCTTGCTTGTAATTGCCTATCTATTCATTAATAAAGTTGAAACGTTCATTCATTCTTTCTTTGTTTGAAGCTTTATGATAAAACCTTAGTCTTTTAGTCCATAAACAAACTTAACAACTTACGAAGAGACAAATGTAGATTTGCATGAACAAACTCTTCGTAGTTTGCTTAAAACGATATATTCGCAATCTTAGGGTCAAAGGACTATTGACCTCAGTACGATTGTTAGAAGAATCTATGATGTCTGGTTATGAGGCATTGAGAGTTGGGGACTCTATAGTTCTTCTAGGTATCTTTCGAAGGTACTGAATTGACCAGTGCACTTCTAGAGACAAGATGAGAACAAACCATTTAACCTCTTATGTCTCGAAGTCACTATGTATGAATTGCATCATGCTTACCTTAATCCTGAAATGAGACATGCCATTTCACACCTTAGTATTCTCATTTGAGAAAGTCAAAGTTCGGACTCACTATGTGATTCCGAACAGGGCCTATTGGTGAAGTACTAAGTTGTGAGTATGTCATGAGTAACTTTGTGAAGTTCTCATAGATATGGAATTCATGTACAAGATTGCTGAAATGCAATGTATGTCACCTCATGCTTTGTTCCTTGGAGTGTGAATAAATGAACTGGCCAGTGTCCAAATTGAGTCCTGACTCTTTTGGATGAAACAATGTGACTTGTTAGCTCCTCGTCAATACATTGTTTCTAACTTATTCACAAGCGACAAAGGAGTTGAGGAAATAACAGCTAGAAGGGTAAAATGGTAATTTATTAAATCCCGACTAGCTGATGACATTCATGAAGGGTAAACATAGATAATATTCAGTGGATCCGCTCATTATAATTAGGTGAATTCTTGAGTAGAAAATAAATTCATTTGAACCGAGAGATTTTCAGTGTCAACTCTTTAGTGGAGTCAGTTGGCATTAAGCTAAACTTGGAAAAGGTTTGTGAACTTTTGAGTCCAAGTGTTTAGCTCAAGCTTTGTTCATTTGGGTCCATGAGGTCACTGTCACGAATCACATCGAGTAGGAATAGTTAAACTGAAAGCTAAGTCAAAACAAGAACGAGACAGTTTTACGAAAATTGTCAAAAGGGTATTTTTGTCTTTTTGGACATAGGACGAAAAAAATGTCAATAAATTTTTTTGACATTGTCATATGATGACAAATGAAATAAATATTACTCAGCCATATTAGTGTAATTGGGCCTTGAGGATTAATTTCATTTCATAGAATTTTACTTGAAAATTCTTAATGGGCTTTTCTTATGTTGTCATGAACATATGAAGAAACATCTAGAAGCTCCTTCTAGAAGCTCAAATTTCGTCCAACCCAAGGAAAATAAGGCTGAATTTCGTTCATGCCATAGTAGGAAAGAGAGTTTATTTTGTGCATTGATGTATGAAGATACTTGCCAAAAGAAAAAGGGGAAACAAATTTCCTTAAGAAGGAAAGTGCATTTTCGGCCAACTAAGAGGAAATCAAATGAGGAAACAAATCCTAAGCCTTCATGAGGCATGTTGGACGTGCAAGGCAATAGGAAAAGATGAAACTACCTTTAGAAGGTAATCATCCTCCTATAAATAGGAGCCTCATTCCTCACATTTCATTCATCCAAGTTTAAGAGATTTGAGAGACTCTCTCTCTAGAACTTTGGCCGAACTCCTCTCTCTCTCTCTAGTTTATTTTCGATTTTGTTTTGGCACCTAGGTCCTCATTTGACCTAGAGTTTAGCTCTGCGACTTCAAGACTCGTTCTTAAGTCGTAGTGTTTAAAAGTGCCCACTCACTGATTCCTTTTATTTCGAGTGATTTAGTGATAGAAACTATCGTGGTTGCTCGAGGTGCCGAGGAAAGAAAGAGAGACGTGCTGCGAGGAGACGAGCGTTGCAAACTTTCCAAAAGCTTCTACAAAGTTCAAGCTTCAAGAAAGGTTAGTAACCTTCTATACTCATAATAGGTTTTAATTACATGTACTTGCTCTTTGTCTAGGTTAGTAAAAACTGTTTTTACTTGAAAAGAAATTTTTTAAAATTCCGCCGCTTCCCGAAGCGTTTAATCTTTTTCTTAAACCCTAGATCAATTCCAACAAATGGTATCAGAGCTATGGTCAAAGATTAGCATGTACATGTTTTTAAAATTATGAGCTTGAAAATCGTTTTCGAAAGTTTACTAATTTTGTGACAAGTTAGAATTGTAATCTTAGATTTTTTTTTAATTTATTGCTCATGCCTTTAAATTAAAAACCATGTTATTTTTCTATGATTTTGGGATGTTTTTAAAGCACATTAGAATCAGTTCTAAAAGTTTTTAATTTTTTATATTGAAAAACGTGTTTTAAAGGTTTGAGAAATTTCGAGTAAAATTTTGTGACTAGTTTTGATATCTTGCTAGTTTCTTATTTTTACTTGAATCGTTTTATGCATGTTGTTTTTTCTTTTATTCTATGTTATTACCCTGCTAATAAAACACAAATAAAAGCTTTAAACAACATCTTAAAACGTTCCGTTACACTTGATTCTTTTTCACACCTAAATAGGACCAAGCTTTAATTTATTTCTTTTTCTTCGAGCTGGAGTAAACCCGCATTAAAAGTGGCATAACTTTCTGCTCAGAAATCTAAATTTAATGATTCTTGAATCAAATTAAAGCTCCGTCTGTCCTCTGTCCAATGCCACAGGTTTCGGCTGAAAAGGATATCGGAGCCGCCAGATATGGCAATTTTACTCCGAGGTGCGCGGCTGTCTGAAACTCCAGTTTTTTTAGAAATCCGGATTTTCAAACCCCACTACCATGAGTTAAAGAACTCTAATGAGAAAATTTTCTTGAGCAAAAACGTTTTTCATATGATTATAAACATGATGTGTAAGATTAAAATGTTTTGATTTTTGGAAGTTTAATTGAAATTGAATTTTTACAAAACTAGTTTGAATTTTGAAAAACCGTTTTCACTTTCAAACTTGAAAATATTTTGTCATCCAAATCAAATAAAATTTCAAAATGAATTCAAAACTATATCTATATCACATATGTTCAAAATCTATATGCTCTTGAAAATTTGAGTGGGAGGTCTCCTTGTAGTCAAGCCGAAAAATAAAAAGATGTGTAATCTCAAACTTTCAAGTGTTCGAGTGAGTTGAAGTTCACACTTCCCTCACGCACTTTCCCGAAATAGAAAATAGGAAAAGATCGAGTATGTACCTTGTGCCTTTATGCACTAATACTGCTCTGAACATGTCGATCTAGGATTCTCTTCTAGTTGTCCGCTCTGTCGCTCTCTAACTAGGAAATTTGTTTCCGAACTTATAAGAGTCGATGAACCAACTCCAAAAACTAAGTGGGAGGGTTATACTTGTTGTTTGTAACCCACGATCCCCAACACTAATGAAAAGTGCAAGTGTCGCCGGACTAAGAGTCACCCTCGTGGCCCTCTCTTAAATGAGAGTACTCAAGGGCGCTTTGCTCTAATCATTGCTCAATGAGCTACGTCCGAGAGTGAGACGATGATGGCAAGGCCTCCCCTTGGGGGATTGTTTTTCAAAGTTGACCTTTTGGACTAAATGGTTGGTTGCACACTTAGGCTCAATCCCTAGTAATCCTCCCTCGAGGCCCTGCGAAAGGATGTGAGTGATCAAACCAATTTACAAGGTGGTTAGTCAAAATAGATGTATTGACATCTTGGCTTAGCATTAATGATGTGTCATTTACTTATAAAAGGAGATTCTTTGCGGCCTTCTCTTGGGGGAGTAAATTATCGTTTGGTTTATAACACCTTTGGATTTTATAAAAGTCTTAATAAAACTTAAATCCTAAACCAAAGACTAATCATAAACTTGTTTCAACTTTTATAGGCAATATGTCTCCCAACTCTCTCTCTTTCATTCTTTCCTCGAACAAACTCGAAAACGAAAACTACATAGACTCGAAACGTAACCTCGTCATAATACCTACCGTTAACAAGCACAAATGGGTACTCACCACCCCGTGTCCTCCTCTGACGAATGATGATTCAACTCAAGAGGACAATGACGCCTTAGCGGCCTGGCTTCGATCCGATGAGATTGTGAGGTGCTATATCTTGGCATCTATGAACAATATGTTGAAAGAGCAACATCGTGACTTCGAGACTGCCGCTGACATGCTCTACAATCTCCTTGAGATGTTTGGAGGGCAAAGGCGTCAAACAAGGCTACAAGCAGTCCGACAGTTTATGAACTGTCATATGCAGGCTAGGACTCCTGTTGGAGACTTCATGATACTGATCATTAGTTTTCTGAATAAAATGGAAATCCTAGGATCTGAGATTGATGGGAAGAATATCATAGATATGATCTTAGAAACTCTCCCCGCATCTCTTGATACCGCCAAGATGAACTACTCCATAAACAAGCTAGAGTACACTGTTACCAAGCTTATGAAGGAGTTTCACACTGCTGAAGGTCTCACTAAGAGAAAGAGGAATCAAGGATAGGCACATGCTACTGAGCAATGAGCCTCCGCCTCTGGAACTAAGAAGAGACCTCACAAGGCCGATAAAAAGAACTGTCCTGCCAATCTCAAAGCAAAGGAACATAGTATTGTACTAGTTACCGAAGCATGCTTAGTAGCTGATAATGTATCAACGTGGATTCTTGACTCCGCTGCTACTAACCATATTTGTTGTTCCTTGAATGGTTTCAAGAAAACCAAAAGCTTAGAGGAAGGCAAGTTCTGTTTCAAATGGGGTGATGGGAGCCTGGTGTCTGCAAAGGCTGTGGGATCCGTGACGCTGTCTTTTGAAGATCGCACTTTAAACTTGAATAATGTTTATTTTGTTCCTACCTTTGGGAAGAACTTAATATCCGTTGCTTTTCTTTTTGAGCAAGATTATTGTTTAAAGTTCATTAAGAATGGAATTCGTATTTCGTTTCCTGATAATTCTTTTGTCACTGATGCATGTATGAAGAATGCTCTTTTCTACATCTATCCCACTCAACCTTCTCTTTTAGACACCGAAATAGATAATGATCTAATTAGGGAGCCAAAGAGGATCAAACTTTCTGAATCCTCCGATCTAACAAAATCAACACACCTATGGCACTTAAGACTTGGTCATATCAGTCTAGAAAGGATTAAGAGACTTGTGAGGGATGGTCCACTCCAAGCCTCTGCAATAGGTTCACTACCTACTTGTGAATCATGCATAGAAGGAAAAAAGACTAAGCGACCTTTCTCTGATAAAGGCGAAGAGCCACTGAGTTGCTGGAACTAATACATTCTGATGTATGTGGTCCGCTCAGCCAACAGGCACGTGGAGGATACGAATACTTCGTTACCTTCACTGATGATTACTCACGATATGGGTTTGTCTATTTGCTCAAACACAAATCCGAGACCTTTAACGTATTTAAGGTCTTTAGGGCTTTAGTGGAAAAGCAAACTGGCAAAGTGATCAAAACCCTTCGATCTGATCGAGGTGGTGAGTATATGTCTGGAGAGTTCGATGACTTTCTTAAAGAAGAAGGTATCGCTTCTCAGCTTACCGCACCTGGAACACCTCAACAAAACGGAGTGTCAAAGAGAAGAAACCGAACTCTTATGGAGATGGTTAGATCAATGATGAGTTATTCATCACTCCCGCTTTCCTTTTGGGGATATGCCCTTGAAACAGCCGCCTATATTCTGAACCAAGTTCCGTCCAAAACGGTTCCTGGTACTCCTTGTGAACGATGGATTGGCCGTAAAGTGAATCTTGGCCGCATCCGAATTTGGGGTTGCCCTGCACACGTGCTGAGTCAAAAGACTAGCAAGTTGGCTAGTAGGTCAGAATTGTGCCTATTTGTGGGATATCCGAAGGAAACCAAAGGTTTTACTTTCTATAGTCCCGAGGACGATAAGACTTTCGTTAGCACGAATGCTCGTTTCCTTGAGGAGGACTTTATGAAGGATGCGAAACCTAGAAGCAAAATTGTGCTTGAAGAAAAGTTGGGTGAGGAAGCTTCTACCTCATCTGTAAGAACTGTTCTTACTCCAACTGAAACACAACCTAACTCATCAGAATCTCGTCAAGTAGTACTTCGACGTAGTGGGAGGGCTGTTCAAAAGCCTGACAGGTACATGTCTTATGGATACTCTCTTGTAGCCGTCTTCGACATGGATGACCTTGTTTCCTATAGCCAAGCGATGGCTTGTTCTGAATCAAACCTTTGGCTTGACCCCATGAAAGTTGAAATGCACTCGATGTATGTCAACAATGTCTGGAAACTTGTAGACCTTCCTGAAGGGATTAAACCCGTAGGGTGTAAGTGGATATACAAGAAGAAAATGGGTCCTGATGGGAACGTCGAGACGTTCAAAGCACGACTTGTGGCGAAGGGTTATACCAAACAAGAAGGGATTGACTATGAAGAAACCTTCTCGCCAGTCGCGATGCTTAAATCCATCCGCATACTCCTATCCATAGCTGCAGCTCTCGACTATGAGATCTGGCAAATGGATGTCAAGACAGCCTTTCTGAATGGCAATCTTGACGAGCGCATTTACATGGCTCAACCAGACGGTTTCGTGGATAAAGGTCAAGAGACCAAGGTTTGTGAGTTGCTTAAATCCATTTATGGACTAAAGCAAGCATCTAGGTCATGGAATATTAGATTCGATGAAACTATAAAGAGCTTCGGCTTTGAACAGTCAATAGATGAGCCTTGTGTTTACAAGTTAATACACGAAGGCAAAGTTGTGTTTCTGGTACTATATGTCGATGATATACTACTCATTGGTAATGATGTGGGTAAGTTATCTGAGGTTAAGATCTGGCTGGCAAAGCAATTCGATATGAAGGATCTAGGAGAAGCCGCATACATTCTGGGAATCCAAATCTTTCGAGATAGGAAAAACCGGACCCTGTCGCTCTCTCAAGCATCTTATATTGATAAGGTGATGGATCGCTTCTCGATGCAAGACTGCAAGAGGGGTCAAACACCCTTTAGGCATGGAGTTTCACTCTCTAAGGACCAGTCTCCCAAGACTGCACAAGAGATTGAAGACATGAGGAAGATTCCTTACGCCTCTGCCGTAGGAAGCCTCATGTATGCTATGCTTTGCACTAGACCTGATATATGTTTCGCCGTTGGCGTAGTTAGCCGTTTCCAATCCAACCCTGGACCCGAGCACTGGATTGCTGTTAAGCATGTTCTTAAGTATCTTCGAAGAAATAGGAAATTGATGCTTACATACTCAGGTATTGACCTGACTATGATGGGATATACCGACTCCGATTTTCAAGCGGATAAGGATTCCAGGAAATCCACTTCGGGATCTGTGTTCATCCTGAATGGTGGAGCTGTTGTGTGGAGAAGTATTAAGCAATCTTGCATTGCTGACTCCACAATGGAAGCAGAATATGTGGCTGCTTGTGAAGCATCCAAAGAGTGGATAATAGTGGGGCTGTCGCTAACTCAAAGGAACCTAGAAGCCATAAGCGCTCTAAGCATATTGAGAGGAAATACCAATTGATTCGAGAGATCATGCAGCGCGGAGACGTGGAAGTGAAGAAGATCTCAACGGTGGACAACCTCGCAGATCCATTCAACAAGGCCCTAGCGAACAAGGTCTTCGACCAACATCGTGAGGGATTAGGCATGAAGGACTACACACACCTTCTTTGAGTCAAGTGGGAGTTTGTTGTCAATGGTGCCCACAATAAGAGTTGTAGTCTTTATTTTGTACATCTGATGTAATAAAGTCTCATGAAGACTCTTGCTTGTAATTGCCTATCTATTCATTAATAAAGTTGAAACGTTCATTCATTCTTTCTTTGTTTGAAGCTTTATGATAAAACCTTAGTCTTTTAGTCCATAAACAAACTTAACAACTTACGAAGAGACAAATGTAGATTTGCATGAACAAACTCTTCGTAGTTTGATTAAAACGATATATTCGCAATCTTAGGGTCAAAGGACTATTGACCTCAGTATGATTGTTAGAAGAATCTATGATGTCTGGTTATGAGGCATTGAGAGTTGGGGACTCTATAGTTCTTCTAGGTATCTTCCGAAGGTACTGAATTGACCAGTGCACTTCTAGAGACAATATAAGAACAAACCATTTAACCTCTTATGTCTCGAAGTCACTATGTATGAATTGCATCATGCTTACCTTAATCCTGAAATGAGACATGCCATTTCACACCTTAGTATTCTCATTTGAGAAAGTCAAAGTTCGGACTCACTATGTGATTCCGAACAAGGCCTATTGGTGAAGTACTAAGTTGTGAGTATGTCATGAGTAACTTTGTGAAGTTCTCATAGATATGGAATTCATGTACAAGATTGCTGAAATGCAATGTATGTCACCTCATGCTTTGTTCCTTGGAGTGTGAATAAATGAACTGGCCAGTGTCCAAATTGAGTCCTGACTCTTTTGGATGAAACAATGTGACTTGTTAGCTCCTCGTCAATACATTGTTTCTAACTTATTCACAAGCGACAAAGGAGTTGAGGAAATAACAGCTAGAAGGGTAAAATGGTAATTTATTAAATCCCGACTAGCTGATGACATTCATGAAGGGTAAACATAGATAATATTCAGTGGATCCGCTCATTATAATTAGGTGAATTCTTGAGTAGAAAATAAATTCATTTGAACCGAGAGATTTTCAGTGTCAACTCTTTAGTGGAGTCAGTTGGCATTAAGCTAAACTTGGAAAAGGTTTGTGAACTTTTGAGTCCAAGTGTTTAGCTCAAGCTTTGTTCATTTGGGTCCATGAGGTCACTGTCACGAATCACATCGAGTAGGAATAGTTAAACTGAAAGCTAAGTCAAAACAAGAACGAGACAGTTTTACGAAAATTGTCAAAAGGGTATTTTTGTCTTTTTGGACATAGGACGAAAAAAATGTCAATAAATTTTTTTGACATTGTCATATGATGACAAATGAAATAAATATTACTTAGCCATATTAGTGTAATTGGGCCTTGAGGATTAATTTCATTTCATAGAATTTTACTTGAAAATTCTTAATGGGCTTTTCTTATGTTGTCATGAACAAATGAAGAAACATCTAGAAGCTCCTTCTAGAAGCTCAAATTTCGTCCAACCCAAGGAAAATAAGGCTGAATTTCGTTCATGCCATAGTGGGAAAGAGAGTTTATTTTGTGCATTGATGTATGAAGATACTTGCCAAAAGAAAAAGGGGAAACAAATTTCCTTAAGAAGGAAAGTGCATTTTCGGCCAACTAAGAGGAAATCAAATGAGGAAACAAATCCTAAGCCTTCATGAGGCATGTTGGACGTGCAAGGCAATAGGAAAAGAGGAAACTACCTTTAGAAGGTAATCCTCCTCCTATAAATAGGAGCCTCATTCCTCACATTTCATTCATCCAAGTTTAAGAGATTTGAGAGACTCTCTCTCTAGAACTTTGGCCGAACTCCTCTCTCTCTCTCTAGTTTATTTTCGATTTTGTTTTGGCACCTAGGTCCTCATTTGACCTAGAGTTTAGCTCTGCGACTTCAAGACTCGTTCTTAAGTCGTAGTGTTTAAAAGTGCCCACTCACTGATTCCTTTTATTTCGAGTGATTTAGTGATAGAAACTATCGTGGTTGCTCGAGGTGCCGAGGAAAGAAAGAGAGACGTGCTGCGAGGAGACGAGCGTTGCAAACTTTCCAAAAGCTTCTACAAAGTTCAAGCTTCAAGAAAGGTTAGTAACCTTCTATACTCATAATAGGTTTTAATTACATGTACTTGCTCTTTGTCTAGGTTAGTAAAAACTATTTTTACTTGAAAAGAAATTTTTTAAAATTCCGCCCCTTCCCGAAGCGTTTAATCTTTTTCTTAAACCCTAGATCAATTCCAACATAAGCTTCCTCACCCAACTTTTCTTCAAGCACAATTTTGCTTCTAGGTTTCGCATCTTTCACAAAGTCCTCCTCAAGGAAACGAGCATTCGTGCTAACCAAAGTCTTATCCTCCTCGGGACTATATAAAGTAAAACCTTTGGTTTCCTTTGGATATCCCACAAACAGGCACAATTCTGACCTACTAGCCAACTTGCTAGTCTTTTGCCTCAGCACCTGTGCAGGGCAGCCCCAAATTCGGATGCGGCCAAGACTTACTTTACGGCCAGTCCATCTTTCATAAGGAGTACCAGGAACCGTTTTAGATGGAACTTGGTTCAGAATATAAGCGGCTGTTTCAAGGGCATATCCCCAAAAGGAACGAGGGAGTGATGAGTAACTCATCATTGATCTAACCATCTCCATAAGAGTTCGGTTTCTTCTCTCTGACACTCCGTTTTGTTGAGGCGTGCCAGGTGCGGTAAGCTGAGAAGCGATACCTTCTTCTTTAAGAAAGTCATCGAACTCTCCAGACATATACTCACCACCTCGATCAGATCGAAGGGTTTTGATCACTTTGCCAGTTTGCTTTTCCACTAAACCCCTAAAGACCTTAAATACGTTAAAGGTCTCGGATTTGTGTTTGAGAAAATAGACAAACCCATATCGTGAGTAATCATCGGTGAAGGTAACGAAGTATTCGTATCCTCCACGTGCCTGTTGGTTGAGCGGACCACATACATCAGAATGTACTAGTTCCAGCAACTCAGTGGCTCTTTGACCCTTATCAGAGAAAGGTCGCTTAGTCATTTTTCCTTCTATGCAGGATTCACAAGTAGGTAGTGAACCTATTGCAGAGGCTTGGAGTGGACCGTCCCTCACAAGTCTCTTAATCCTATCTAGACTGATATGACCAAGTCTTAAGTGCCATAGGTATGTTGATTTTGTTAGATCGGAGGATTCAGAAAGTTTGATCCTCTTTGGCTCCCTAAGTAGATCGTTATCTATTTCGGTGTCTAAAAGAGAAGGTTGAGTGGGATAGATGTAAAAAAGAGCATTCTTCATACATGCATCAGTGACAAAAGAATTATCAGGAAACGGAATTCGAATTCCATTCTTAATGAACTTTAAACAATAATCTTGCTCAAGAAGACGAGCAACGGATATTAAGTTCTTCCCAAAGGTAGGAACAAAATAAACATTATTCAAGTTTAAAGTGCGGTCTTCAAAAGACAGCGTCACGGATCCCACAGCCTTCGCAGACACCAGGCTCCCATCACCCCATTTGAAACAGAACTCGCCTTCCTCTAAGCTTTTGGTTTTCTTAAAACCATTTAAGGAACAACAAATATGGTTAGTAGCAGCGGAGTCAAGAATCCACGTTGATACATTATCAGCTACTAAGCATGCTTCGGTAACTAGTATAATACTATGTTCCTTTGCTTTGAGATAGGCAGGACAGTTCTTTTTATCGGCTTTGTGAGGTCTCTTCTTAGTTCCAGAGGCGGAGGCTTTTTGCTTAGTAGCATGTGCCTCTCCTTGATCCCTCTTTCTCTTAGTGAGACCTACAGCAGTGTGAAGTTCCTTCATAAGCTTGGTAACAGTGTACTCTAGCTTGTTTATGGAGTAGTTCATCTTGGCGGTATCAAGAGATGCGGGGAGGGTTTCTAAGATCATATCTATGATATTCTTCCCATCAATCTCAGATCCTAGGATTTCCATTTTATTCAGAAAACTAATGATCAGTATCATGAAGTCTCCAACAGGAGTCCTAGCCTGCATATGACAGTTCATAAACAGTCGGACTGCTTGTAGCCTTGTTTGACGCCTTTGCCCTCCAAACATCTCAAGGAGATTGTAGAGCATGTCAGCGGCAGTCTCGAAGTCACGATGTTGCTCTTTCAGCATATTGTTCATAGATGCCAAGATATAGCACCTCACAATCTCATCGGATCGAAGCCAGGCCGCTAAGGCGTCATTGTCCTCTTGAGTTGAATCATCATTCGTCAAAGGAGGACACGGGGTGGTGAGTACCCATTTGTGCTTGTTAACGGTAGGTATTATGTCGAGGTTACGTTTCGAATCTACGTAGTTTTCGTTTTCGAGTTTGATCGAGGACAGAAAGATGGTTGAGAGACATATTGCCTATATAAGTTGAAACAAGTTTATAATTAGTCTTTGGTTTATGATTTAAGTTTTATTAAGTCTTTTATAAAATCCAAAGGTGTTATAAACCAAACGATAATTTACTCCCTCAAGAGAAGGCCGCAAAAAATCTCCTTTTATAAGTAAATGACACATCATTAATGCTAAGCCAAGATGTCAATACATCTATTTTGACTAGCCACCTTGTAAATTGGTTTGATCACTCACATCCTTTCGCAGGGCCTCGAGGGAGGATTACTAGGGATTGAGCCTAAGTGTGCAACCAACCACTTAGTCCAAAAGATCAACTTTGAAAAACAATCCCCCAAGGGGAGGCCTTGCCATCATCGTCTCACTCTCGGACGTAGCTCATTGAGCAATGATCAGAGCAAAGCGCCCTTGAGTACTCTCATTTAAGAGAGGGCCACGAGGGTGACTCTTAGTCCGGCGACACTTGCACTTTTCATTAATGTTGGGGATCGTGGGTTACAAACAACAAGTATAACCCTCCCACTTAGTTTTTGGAGTTGGTTCATCGACTCTTATAAGTTCGGAAACAAATTTCCTAGTTAGAGAGCGACAGAGCGGACAACTAGAAGAGAATCCTAGATCGACATGTTCAGAGTAGTATTAGTGCATAAAGGCACAAGGTACATACTCGATCTTTTCCTATTTTCTATTTCGGGAAAGTGCATGAGGGAAGTGTGAACTTCAACTCACTCGAACACTTGAAAGTTTGAGATTACACATCTTTTTATTTTTCGGCTTGTCTACAAGGAGACCTCCCACTCAAATTTTCAAGAGCATATAGGTTTTGAACATATGTGATATAGATATAGTTTTGAAAACATTTTGAAAACTTATTTGATTTGGATGACAAAATATTTCCAAGTTTGAAAGTGAAAACGGTTTTTCAAAATTCAAACTAGTTTATAATCATATGAAAAACATTTTTGCTCAAGAAAATTTTCTCATTAGAGTTCTATAACTCAAGGTAGTGGTGTTTGAAAATCCGGATTTCTAAAAAACTGGAGTTTCAGCACAGCCGCGCACCTCGGAGTAAAATCGCCATATCTGGCGGCTCCAATGTCCTTTTGGACCAAAACCGCAGGCATTGGACAGAGGATAGACAGAGCTTTAATTTGATTCAAGAATCATTAAATTTAGATTTTTGAGCAGAGAGTTATGCCACTTTTAATGCGGGTTTACTCCAGCTCGAAGAAAAAGAAATAATTAAAGCTTGGTCCTTTTTAGGTGCGAAAAAGAATCGAGTGTAACGGAACGTTTTATGAAGGTTGTTAAAGCTTTTATTTGTGTTTTATTAGCAAGGTAATAACAAGGCATAAAAGAAATAACAACAAGCATAAAACGATTCAAGTAAAAATAAGAAAACTAGTCACAAAATTTTACTCGAAATTTCTCAAACCTTTAAAACACGTTTTTCAATATAAAAAATTAAAAACTTTTAGAACTGATTCTAATGTGTTTTAAAAACATCCCAAACTCATAGAAAATCAACATGATTTTTAATTTAAAGGCAAGAGCAATAAATTAAAAAAATCTAAGATTACAATTCTAACTTGTCACAAAATTAGTAAACTTTCGAAAACGATTTTCAAGCTCATAATTTTAAAAACATGTACATGCATCTCTTTGACCATAGCTCTGATACCATTTGTTGGAATTGATCTAGGGTTTAAGAAAAAGATTAAACGCTTCGGGAAGCGGCGGAATTTTAAAAAATTTCTTTTCAAGTAAAATTAGTTTTTACTAACCTAGACAAAGAGCAAGTACATGTAATTAAAAACTATTATGAGTATAGAAGTTTACTAACCTTTCTTGAAGCTTGAACTTTGTAGAAGCTTTTGGAAAGTTTGCAACGCTCGTCTCCTCGCAGCACGTCTCTCTTTCTTTCCTCGGCACCTCGAGCAACCACGATAGTTTCTATCACTAAATCACTCGAAATAGAAGGAATCAGTGAGTGGGCACTTTTAAACACTACGACTTAAGAACAAGTCTTGAAGTCGCAGAGCTAAACACTAGGTCGAGTGAGGACCTAGGTGCTAAGACAAGAAAAAATCGAAAATAAACTAGAGACAGAGAGAGAGGATTTTCGGCCACAAGTTCTAGAGAGAGAGTCTCTCAAATCTCTTAAACTTGGATGAATGAAAAGTGTGGAATGAGGCTCCTATTTATAGGAGAGGTCTTACCTTCAATAAGGTAGTTTCCTCTTCTATAGAATATCACATATTAATGAGCCAATTTCCCCTTTTCTTCTATGAGGCACACGGCCAAGACTTGCCAAGCAAGTCCTTGGATTTGTTTCCTCTTTTATTTGCTTCTCTCTTGACCCTTATGGACGAAATTCCCTTATGCCATGCATAGGAAATATGTTTCCTCTTTTTCTTTTGGCAAGTATCTAAATACATTTATCCACAAAATAAACTCTCTTTCCTCTTGGGTAGTAGGCGCCCAAATCTTCTAGAAAGGCTTCTAGAATTTTCTTCACTTGTTCATGACAACATAAGAAAACGCCCATTTAGAATTTTCAATAAAATTCTTATGAAATGAAATTAATCCACAAGGCCCCATTATCAAGTTATGGCCGAGTGACATTAAGTCATCAAATGAACTTGTCAAAAAAATTTATTGACATTCATTTCATCCTATGTCTCAAAAGACAAAAATACCCTTTTGACAATTTTCGTTCTTGTTTTGACTTAGCTTCCAGTTTAACTATTCCTATCGATGTGATTCGTGACAGTGACCTCATGGACCCAAATGAACAAAGCTTGAGCTAAACACTTGGACTCAAAAGTTCACAAACCTTTTCCAAGTTTAGCTTAATGCCAACTGACTCCACTAAAGAGCTGACACTGAAAATCTCTCGGTTCAAATGAATTTATTTTCTACTCAAGAATTCAACCTAATTATGATGAGCGGATCCACTGAATATTATCTATGCTACCCTTCATGAATGTCATCAGCTAGTCGGGATTTACTAAATTACCATTTTACCCTTCTAGCTGTTATTTCCTCAACTCCTTTGTCGCTTGTGAATAAGTTAGAAACAATGTATTGACGAGGAGCTAACAAGTCACATTGTTTCATCCAAAAGAGTCAGGACTCAATTTGGACACTGGCCAGTTCATTTATTCACACTCCAAGGAACAAAGCATGAGGTGACATACATTGCATTTCAGCAATCTTGTACATGAATTCCATATCTATGAGAACTTCACAAAGTTACTCATGACATTCTCACAACTTAGTACTTCACCAATAGGCCCTGTTCGGAATCACATAGTGAGTCCGAATTCTGACTTTCTCAAATGAGAATACTAAGCTGTGAAATGGCATGTCTCATTTCAGGATTAAGGTAAGCATGATTCAATTCATACATAGTAACTTCGAGACATAAGAGGTTAAATGGTTTGCTCTCATCTTGTCTCTAGAAGTGCACTGGTCAATTCAGTACCTTCGAAAGATACCTAGAAGAACTATAGAGTCTTGAACTCTCAATGCCTCATAACCAGACATCATAGATTCTTCTAACAATCGTACTGAGGTCAATAGTCCTTTGACCCTAAGATTGCGAATATATCGTTTTAAGCAAACTACGAAGAGTTTGTTCATGCAAATCTACATTTGTCTCTTCGTAAGTTGTTAAGTTTGTTTATGGACTAAAAGACTAAGCTTTTATCATAAAGCTTCAAACAAATAAAGAATGAATGAACGTTTCAACTTTATTATTAAAGAATAAGCAATTAAAAGCAAGAGTCTTCGTAAGACTATATGACATCAAATGTACATAAATAGACACTACTACTCTTCTTGTGGGCACCATTGACAACAGCTTCTAGGTTCCTTTGAGTTAGCGAGAGCCCCACTATTATCACAATAAAGGGTCATGGGCTCGTCGACGTTTGGAATAATTTCCAAGTACTTAAGGAATTTTCTAAGCCATACAGCCTCTTTGGATGCTTCAAAAGCAGCCACATATTCTGCTTCCATTGTGGAGTCAGCAGTGCGAGATTGCTTAATAGTTCTCCACACAACAGCTCCACCATTAAGGATGAACACAGATCCCGAAGTGGATTTCCTGGAATCCTTATACGCTTTAAAATCGGAGTCGGTATATCCCGTCATAGTCAGGTCAGTACCTGAGTATGTAAGCATCAAGTTCCTAGTTATTCGAAGATACTTAAGAAAATGCTTAACAACAATCCAGTGCTCGGGTCCAGGGTTCGATTGGAAACGACTAACTACGCCAACGGCGAAACATCTATCAGGTCTAGTGCAAAGCATAGCATACATGACGCTTCCTACGGCAGAGGCGTAAGGAATTTTCCTCATGTCTTCAATCTCTTGTGCAGTCTTGGGAGACTGGTCCTTAGAGAGTGAAACTCCATGCCTAAAGGGTGTTTGGCCCTTCTTGGAGTCTTGCATCGAGAAGCGATCCATTATCTTATCAATATAAGATGCTTGAGAGAGCGACAGGGTCCGGTTTTTCCTATCTCGAAATATTTGGATCCCCATAATGTACGCGGCTTCTCCTAGATCCTTCATATCGAATTGTTTTGCCAGCCAGACCTTAACCTCAGATAACTTACCCACGTCATTACCAATGAGTAGTATATCATCGACATATAGTACCAGAAACACAACTTTACCTTCGTGTATTAACTTGTAAACACAAGGCTCATCTATTGACTGTTCAAAGCAAAAGCTCTTAACAGTTTCATCGAATCTAATATTCCATGACCTAGATGCTTGCTTTAATACATAAATGGACTTAAGCAACCCACAAACCTTGGTATCTTGACCTTCTTCCACGAAACCGTCTGGTTGAGCCATGTAAATGCGCTCGTCAAGATTGCCATTCAGAAAGGCTGTCTTGACATCCATTTGCCAGATCTCATAGTCGAGAGCTGCAGCTATGGATAGGAGTATGCGGATGGATTTAAGCATCGCGACTGGCGAGAAGGTTTCTTCATAGTCAATCCCTTCTTGTTTGGTATAACCCTTCGCCACAAGTCGTGCTTTGAACGTCTCGACGTTCCCATCAGGACCCCTTTTCTTCTTGTATATCCACTTATACCCTACGGGTTTAATCCCTTCAGGAATGTCTACAAGTTTCCAGACATTGTTGACATACATCGAGTGCATTTCAACTTTCATGGCGTCAAGCCAAAGGTTTGATTCAGAACAAGCCATCGCTTGGCTATAGGAAACAGGATCATCCATGTCAGAGACGGCTACAAGAGAGTCTCCATAAGACATGTACCTGTCAGGCTTTTGAGTAGCCCTCCCACTACGTCTAAGTACTACTTGACGAGATTCTGATGAGTTAGGTTGTGTTTCAGTTGGGGTAAGTACAGTTCTTACAGATGAGGTAGAAGCTTCCTCACCCAACTTTTCTTCAAGCACAATTTTGCTTCTAGGTTTTGCATCCTTCATAAAGTCCTCCTCAAGGAAACGAGCATTCGTGCTAACCAAAGTCTTATCCTCCTCGGGACTATAGAAAATGAAACCTTTGGTTTCCTTTGGATATCCCACAAACAGGCACAATTCTGACCTACTAGCCAACTTGCCAGTCTTTTGCCTTAGCACATGTGCAGGGCAACCCCAAATTCGGATGCGGCCAAGATTCACTTTACGGCCAGTCCATCGTTCATAAGAAGTACCAGGAATCGTTTTGGACGGAACTTGGTTCAGAATATAGGCGGCTGTTTCAAGGGCATATCCCCAAAAGGAAAGAGGGAGTGATGAGTAACTCATCATTGATCTAACCATCTCCATAAGAGTTCGGTTTCTTCTCTCTGACACTCCGTTTTGTTGAGGTGTGCCAGGTGCGGTAAGCTGAGAAGCGATACCATCGTCTTTAAGAAAGTCATCGAACTCTGCAGACATATACTCACCACCTCGATCAGATCGAAGGGTTTTGATCACTTTGCCAGTTTGCTTTTCCACTAAAGCCCTAAAGACCTTAAATACGTTAAAGGTCTCGGATTTGTGTTTGAGCAAGTAGACAAACCCATATCGTGAGTAATCATCGGTGAAGGTAACGAAGTATTCGTATCCTCCACGTGCCTGTTGGCTGAGCAGACCACATACATCAGAATGTACTAGTTCCAGCAACTCAGTGGCTCTTCGACCCTTATCGGAGAAAGGTCGCTTAGTCATTTTTCTTTCTATGCAGGTTTCACAAGTAGGTAGTGAACCTATTGCAGAGTCTTGGAATGGACCATCTCTCACAAGTCTCTTAATCCTATCTAGACTGATATGACCAAGTCTCAAGTGCCAGAGGTATGTTGATTTTGTTAGATCGGAGGATTCAGAAAGTTTGATCCTCTTTGGCTCCCTAATTTGATCATTATCTATTTCGGTGTCTAAAAGAGAAGATTTAGTGGGATAGATGTAGAAAAGAGCATTCTTCATACATGCATCAGTGACAAAAGAATTATCAGGAAACGAAATACGAATTCCATTCTTAATGAACTTTAAACAATAATCTTGCTCACGAAGACGAGCAACGGATATTAAGTTCTTCCCAAAGGTAGGAACAAAGTAAACATTATTCAAGTTTAAAGTGCGGTCTTCAAAAGACAGCGTCACGGATCCCACAACTTTCGCTGACACCAAGCTCCCATCACCCCATTTGAAACATAACTCGCCTTCCTCTAAGCTTTTGGTTTTCTTGAAACCATTCAAGGAACAACAAATATGGGTAGTAGCAGCGGAGTCAAGAATCCACGTTGATACATTATCAGCTGCTAAGCATGCTTCGGTAACTAGTACAATATTAAGTTCCTTTGGTTTGAGATAGGCAGGACAGTTCTTTTTATCGGCCTTGTGAGGTCTCTTCTTAGTTCCAGAGGCGGAGGCTTTGTGCTCAGTAGCATGTGCCTCTCCTTGATTCCTCTTTCTCTTAGTGAGACCTACAGCAGTGTGAAGTCCCTTCATAAGCTTGGTAACAGTGTACTCTAGCTTGTTTATGAAGTAGTTCATCTTGGAGGTATCAAGAGATGCGGGGAGAGTTTCTAATATCATATCTATGATATTCTTCCCATCAATCTCAGATCCTAGGATTTCCATTTTATTCAGAAAACTAATGATCAGTATCATTGTTATCGGCCCGACCCCGATAGCGGGCGAACGAAGGCGGAGCAACGTCGGACGCGTCTCGGCAGCTCGCCCCGGCCGTTGGCCGGCCCTAGGGCCAGCCCCGGCCAATGGCCGGCCCAAACGGCCTCGGCCATTGGCCGGCCCATAGGCCAGCCTCGGCCAATGGCCGACTCAAGATGCTCCCGGCCATTGGCCGGCCCTAGAGCCAGCCTCGGCCAATGGCCGGCCCAAATAGCCTCGGCCATTGGCCGGCCCAAGGGCCAGTCTCGGCCAATGGCCGACTCGGTCTACTCCCGGCCATTGGCCGGCCCTAGGGCCAGCCTCGGCCAATGGCCGGCCCAAATAGCCTCGGCCATTGGCCGGCCCAAGGGCCAGTCTCGGCCAATGGCCGACTCGGTCTGCTCCCGGCCATTGGCCGGCCCAAGGGCCAGTCTCGGCCAATGGCCGGCTCACTCTACCCCCGGCCATTGGCCGGCCCTAGGGCCAGCCTCGGCCAATGGCCGGCCCAAATAGCCTCGGCCATTGGCCGGCCCAAGGGCCAGTCTCGGCCAATGGCCGACTTAAGCTACTCCCGGCCATTGGCCGGCCCTAGGGCCAGCCTCGGCCAATGGCCGGCCCAGACAGCCTCGGCCATTGGCCGGCCCAAGGGCCAGTCTCGGCCAATGGCCGGGCCAAGACAATTCTCGGCCAAGGGGTTGCCCATAACACCCCTTGGTCGCCTATAAATAAAGGGGCCGCTCCCCTAGTCCAGGTAATCCGAATTTTGAGTACTGAAACGCTGCCGAACTCACAACTCGCTCGTTTCTCTCAACTCTCGACCCCTAAACACTAAACCTCTATCAAACACCTCAATCCTACTAATGTTGAGCGTCGGAGAGGTAAACAGAGGCAACCCCTTTGTTTCCCCTTTGTAGTTCACACCTTTTCGCTCGTGTTTCAGGTGCTTGGACGGGATAGACATTACAGACAGCTAAGGGACGACTTGAGATATCAAGTCCGACACGCTCGAGCCGGAGTGAGACCACTTGGTCCGGCCTTGGGTCTAACCATTTCCGGTTCCTAAATCGTTGTCCGAAAAACTGCGACAACATTTTGGCGCTAGAAGGAGGGGATCTCTCGACCTTGACGACGCATTCCCTCTACCAGTTTTTCTCCCTTTGTTCTCACGACTCTCGAGAGATGAGTCACATTCCCACTACCTCCGCGGGTACCCGAGCGACTGGCTCGAGGTACGGTCTTCGGCACCTCGCACATCGTCTTGAAGGGCAACCTCGCGATAGCGAGAGCCAGCCCCAAGACCCGATGGTTGACCCCGAGGCCGCGCTCCGAGAGGACACGGCCCGGCGGCTTGCGGAGCTCCTTGACCGCCCCGGCGTCGATGGTTCGCTCATAGCCGACCTCCTCGGCTATGACGTTGAGGATAGGTCCGCCAAAGACTACTCCGACTCCGAATATGTGGGGGAGTCGAGGACCAACGAGGCAACGCCTAGCCTCGCCCCTCCGCGGCCCGAGAGGCCCAACGACGCTTTGGCCGGACCGTCGCACATAGTGCGGCAGCAGGCACGGTCACATTCCCGGGGACTCGCCCCCTCGGTTTCAAGAGGCGGCCGGACACGGCCCCTCGCCGAGGAGAGAGCGACTCTGGTAGATGATGGGGCCGACAGCCGAAGCGCCCGCCGGACGGCCCGACCGAGGGCGACCTCACCTCGCCCCGCACCAAGTGCGGACCTTAGAGAGCGCTTGACGGCGCAGAGAAACTCCCGAGGGGAGGATCTCCGCCAAAGGCTAAACTCTCGAAGGGACGCGCTCCCCGCCGCAACTCTCGGCCGGCCACAGGCCAATGTCGTGGACCAAGCGTCCAACGAACGCCAACCGGTGACTCCCGTGGCCCCGACGATCGGCCCCGCTAATGGGCTCGACATGGTCACGATGATTCAAAGCCTCCAGAATCAAATCATCGAAATGAGGGAGTCGGGGAGGCAAAGGCCGTACGGAGGGATCGAGGAATCATACTCTCCCTTCGCCGCACAAATCCTCGCGCAACCATGCGTGGGGAACTTCAAGCTACCGTCCATTCCTCCCTACGATGGACGTACGGACCCCCACTTCCACGTCCAAAACTATGAGACGTGGATGACTATGCAAGGGCAGGCGGACGCCACCCTCTGCCAAGCCTTCAGCCTGACCCTCACAGGCTCGGGGTTTGAGTGGTTCCGAAGCTTGAGACCGGGAAGCATCCCGTCTTTCCGGGCCTTGCGAGAGGCTTTCCTCGCCCGATTCGCCACCCTCGTGGCGCAGAAGAAGCCGAAGACCCACCTCCTCTCTATCCATCAAGGAAGAGACGAGACGCTGAGACAATACCTCGCTCGCTTCACCGAGGAGTCTCACAAGGTCGAGGGGTTCGACGACAGGGACGCCATCACGGCGATCACCGAGGGAGTGCGCACGAGCGACTTCCTCAAGTCTATTGTTGGCCAAGTCCCGCGTGACATGGCGGAGCTGATGGCAAGAGCCCGCACATACATGGGAGTCGAGGACTATCTCGATGGCCGAGATGGCCGAAAGGCAGGAGGACAGGGGAGTCGCCGCCGCGACGATCGAGATGAAGATCGTCCCGACCCCCGAAAGAGGAGGAATAAGGGAAGCCAGGCCCCTAACGGCCGTTCCCTCCCCGGGCCGAAGCCATCGCATGTCGACAGCTTCCGGAGGTTCTCGCCATTCACTCCTCTGAACACTCCGCCGGAGCAGATCCTAGCTCTGCACCGTGACAAGTTGGGGAGCCCGACCCCGCTCACGAAGGATCCCGCCAAGAGGGATCAAAGCAAGTACTGCGATTACCATCAAGATCACGGGCACCTGACATCCGAATGCTATCAACTTAAGCGTCAGATTGAGGCCCTGATTCAAGATGGGAAGCTGAAAGAGTATGTCCTAAGAACTATCGGGACGGCCGCGGCGCACGGAGGTCGCCCGCGGCAAGGGAAGAAAGGTCCGGCGACGGTGACTGTCACAGACCGCGCGACAAACGAAGAGCCGGAGAGCTCGCAACTTCACGTCGTGGGTGCGATCTTGGGTGGCCCGGAGTTTGGGGATTCGGCTACACAAAGGAAGAAGTACGTGCGCGAAGTTTCCCAAGGGAAAATAGCGCACTACATCAACCATACGTACGAGGTCCCTCCTCCGGCCCCCTTCGAGTCCATGTTCTTCACCGGACAGGAAGCAACGCGAGTTCTCCATCCACACAACGACGCGATAGTCGTCTCCGCCCCGGTCGCCAACAACCTCGTCCGGAGAATCCTGATCGACAATGGGAGCTCCGCCGACATAATCTTCAAATCGGCGTTGGACAGGATGAAACTATCCGGGGTAAGACCGACCCCGATCTCAACCCCGCTCTTCGGCTTCTCCGGGGAGAGGGTTATGACGGAGGGAACTATCGACCTCCCGGTTACCTTCGGTACGCCGGGGGGGCTCGAGGTTACCCACATCGTGTCGTTCCTGGTGGTGGATCAGCCCTCGGCTTACAACATCATCGTCGGCCGCCCGACTCTCAATCGGTTGAAGGCCATAACATCCACGTACCACCTGATGATGAAGTTCCCGACCGATAAAGGGATCGCCGTGATGTTGGGAGACCAATCCATGGCGAGGATGTGCTACATCCAGGGCGTGGATGGAAAAGGGAAAGCGAAGGTGGTAAGCACCGTCTTCCAACTCGGAGACAAATTCCCGTGCAAGTTAGAGGAAGGAGGCACCTTCGGAGAGCTAGACCAAAGGGACGAAGTCGAGCGTCGGAAGGTGGAGACACCGGACGACCTCGTTCCCGTCGTGTTGGACGACGCCAAACCTGACCAAGTGGTCAAGATAGGCGCCCAACTCCCGTCTGAGACCCAAATCGAGCTCGCCGCTTTCCTCCGAGAACACAAAGATGTCTTTGCGTGGACACACGCCGACATGCCGGGGATCGACCCCGAGATCATGGTTCATCGTCTCAACGATGACAAGAGAGTGGCCGAGCGCGTTCAACCGCGACGGGCGTTCAGCGGGGAGAGGTACCAAGCCATTGGTGAAGAAGTTGACAAACTTCTTGCCGCCAACTTCATCAGGGAGGCGGAGCACCCCAAGTGGGTATCCAATGTGGTAATGGTCAAGAAGCCAAACGGGAAGTGGCGGATCTGTATCGACTACAAAGATCTCAACAAAGCCTGCCCGAAAGACAGCTTCCCTCTCCCGAGGATCGAGCAGCTCGTGGACGCCACTGCGGGCCACGAACTGCTAAGCTTCATGGACGCCTACTCAGGCTACAATCAGATCCGCATGCATGAGCCGGATCAAATTAAAACCACCTTTGTTACGAACCGCGGACTTTACTGTTACAAGGTCATGCCCTTTGGCCTCAAAAACGCGGGAGCAACGTATCAAAGGTTGGTGAACCGCATGTTCGCCAATCAAATTGGCAAAACTATGGAGGTCTACGTGGATGACATGCTTGTCAAAAGCCTCAAAGCCCGCGACCACGTCCGAGACCTTAGGGAAATGTTCACGATTCTGCGGCGTTACAAGATGAAGCTTAACCCCAACAAGTGCGCTTTCGGGGTCGAGTCTGGAAAGTTTCTGGGCTACATGGTGAGCCGCCGCGGGATCGAGGCCAATCCTGAGAAAATTAGGGCGATCTTAGAGATGAGGTCGCCACAAAAGGTTAAAGAAGTTCAAAGCTTGACGGGAAGGATCGCCGCCCTGACGCGATTTGTTTCCAAAGCCACTGATAGGTGCCAACCGTTCTTCAAGGCACTGAAGAAGACCGACGGGTTCGTGTGGACGGAGGAGTGCGAGGAAGCATTCCGCGATATGAAAGCCTATTTCACCTCCCCCCCGTTCCTCGCGAAGCCAAAGAACGGCGAAACCCTGTACCTCTACCTCGCGGTTTCCGATAGGGCCGTGAGCGCGGTCCTTATACGCGAAGAAGACAAGGTGCAGTGGCCAGTCTACTACGTTAGCAAGGCGCTCCTCGACGCCGAAACCCGATACCCCGAGATCGAGAGACTGTCCCTCGCCCTCATCATGAGCGCGAGAAAGCTCCGGCCCTACTTCCAGGCGCACCCCATCGTGGTCCGCTCGGGGCATCCCATCGAGAAGGCCCTTCAAAAAGGGACCTCTTCTCGAATGGCGATATGGTCCCAAGAGCTGGGCGAATACGGGGTCGAGTTCCAACCGAGAACCGCCATTAAGGGTCAGGCCCTCGCCGACTTCATCGCCGAGTTCACAAGCGCGCCCCCAACCAATGAGGGCGACGAAGGGAGTAAGACCGCGGAAGACAAGGAGGACGACCATAGCGAGTCGTCAAGGAAGAGAACCAATGACCCGATAGGGCCGGTTTGGGATTTACACGTGGATGGCGCGTCAAACGCCCGGGGGGCTGGCGCCGGCGTTGTGCTCACAAATCCCGATAGGGAAAAGTTGAGGTACGCCCTGCGGTTCGAGTTCAAGGCTTCCAACAACGAGGCAGAGTACGAGGCTCTGATTGTTGGCTTGGAGCTAGCGAACAAGTTGGGCGCCCAAAACCTACGCATCCATTGCGACTCGCAATTGATCGTGAATCAGGTTAAGGGCGACTATGCCGCAAAGGAGCCACACATGATCGCCTACTTGTCCAAGGCCCAAAAGAACTTGGAGGCCCTGTCGTGGTTCGAGATCGTCCAAGTCCCTCGAGAGGCGAACGTCGACGCCGACGCCCTAGCTCGCCTCGCGTCCGGGATAGACGAGGAAGGCGAGGGCAGCGTCCCAATCGAAGTGTTGACCCGACCTTACGTCTCGAGAGGCGACGTGGGGGTCATTGACGAGGCTCCGCCTCCCTCATGGATGACCCCGCTCGTGGAATTCCTTAAACGAGGAGTCGTCCCCGATGATAAAGAAGAAGCTAGAAAGCTGAGAAGCCTAGCCCCGAAGTACACAATGAGGGAGGACAGTTTGTTCAAGAGAGGCTACTCCATGCCCCTTCTCCGTTGCCTGACCGAGGTGGAGGCGAGAAAAGCACTCCACGAGGTGCACGAGGGGGTGTGCGGTAACCACGCCGCCGGGCAATCTTTGGCATTGAAGTTGCTAAGACTTGGATATTTCTGGCCAACCTTGAAAAAGGACTCCCACGAGTGGGCCAAGAAATGTGACAAGTGCCAAAGGTTCGCCCACATTCCGCGCCAAGCACCGGCCCCTTTGTGTCCGATTATCGTGCCACGACCTTTCGCGAAGTAGGGAATCGACCTCATCAGCGAGCTACCTACGGCCCCGAGACAATACAAGCACGCGATCGTGGCTATCGATTACTTCACGAAGTGGGTAGAGGCTGAACCGCTAGCAAAGATCACCGAGGCGAACACGACGAGCTTCATTTGGAGAAACATTATCTGCCGCTTCGGGATCCCTGCGTCAATTGTAACCGACAACGGAAAACAATTCGACAACGCGCGCCTCCGGGAAATGTGCGAACAGCTTGGCATTAGCAAGACTTTCTCCTCTCCCCGCCATCCCCAAGCCAACGGTCAGGTCGAGGCGGTGAATAAGACGATCAAGGAGAACCTGAAGAAGAAGTTGGAGGCGAGAAAGGGGGCTTGGGCTGACGAACTCCCCATGGTCTTATGGGCATACCGCACCACCGCCCGAAACGCGACCGGCGAAACCCCTTTCGCTCTCGCGTTCGGCGTCGAGGATGTGGTACCCGTCGAGATCAAGTTGCCAACCTTGCGCATCGAGGAGTACGACGAAGCCGCCAACGATGACGCGATCAGGCTCGAGCTAGACCTCATAGACGAAAGGAGGGCGGACGCACTTACCCGGCTTGCCGCGCAGAAGAGGAAGGTCGAGAAGTACTACAACTCGAAGATCAAGCTGAGGAAGTTCGCCGACGGAAGCCTCGTCCTTCGAAGGGTGTTCCAAAACACCAAAGTGCAAGGTGCGGGAGTTCTAGGCCCCACCTGGGAAGGCCCGTACCGTGTGCGCCGAGCCATCCACAATGGCACGTACGAGCTCGAGAACATGGAGGGACTCGTGTTCACGCACCCGTGGAATGCGGAGCATCTCCGGCAATATTATCAATAAATGTTCACTCGTCCATTTCCACGCTTTGTCGTTTTCGTGTAACTTTCGATTCCAGCAAAGTCAATTTTAAATTTCAAGTTTGGCCAAAGGCCTGGGATGTAATTTTTGAACCATTTCGATAATTTAATAAATTACATTTCACTTCAATACACTTGGTATCTTAGTTTCTAGCCTCCTCTACGAGCACCCAAGAAACTCGGGGGGCTAAGGAGGATATTTCCATGCGCCAAACGGCAACAAAACACCCATAAATCGGATCCGCGCTCCGGACCTCCGAATTCGTACCCTCCCCGCGCGACGCTCTCGCACGGGTTGAGGCCGTATGCCGAGAGATAGCGAAACGTCGATGAGTTGGATCCGCGCACCGGACCTCCGGCCTCGCACGTCTTTTGCTACGACCCTCTCGTGCACCGATGCACCTTGCGCACCGATAGGCGACAAGTCATCGATGGATCACGTCCGCGCACCGGATTGTCGATCTCGGCAGTCAAAACCCAAAACGTGACAGGCGTACCAACGAGTGCCACGCTCACTGGGAGCTGCAAACCCATCCGGATACGCACGCCGATAGGTAGCGTACTCGCCGGAGGATGAGCGCGACGGCCGCCCAGCTCGCACGCGCCGATAGGCAGCGAGTCACAAATGGATGGCCGGAAATCGCACCCACCGGATGAAACTGGCCTAGCCTGCGTCCGTGGGAAACTTCGCCGCCAAACGCGGCAGTAAGCCGTGCCAACCGGCTACGCTAAGCATAGTAAGCCGGGCTCGTAAGACACGCACTATTCAAATTGCGCAAATCGATTACACTAAGCGTAGCAAGTCGGGAAAATAAGACGCACGATGAAAAGAAAGCTTCAATCAAAGCAAAATGATATTGTGTAAACAACCCAGTAAGAAAAGTACGAAAGTGCGACGCAAACATAACGATAATCCGAAAGAAAGCATAAAGCGAGCGCTAAACAATTGCACGTAAAACTAAAGAGAAGCTGGCTACTCCGAGCTGAAATCGATCTGCTCCTCATCTTCTTCGGGGCAAGAAGCGCCGAACCCGCCGACGGTTTCTCCATCCGGTTGACGGGTCGTCGATTGCGCGGCCTCGGCAGGGATTCGGGGATGCGGGTCGTCCTCCGGCAGCTCATCGTCGTAAGGAGGGAACATGGTGTTGAAAAAGGAAAACGTGGTCCCGCGAGACGCGTTCTCCTTCTCGGTCGCTTCCCGAACTCGCCTAGCCGCCTCATAACGAGCCGCCTCCAATGCCAAGTCCCAGTCGTCCTCCAAGTCAGTCTTGGATCGCACGGCGTCCTCCTTCTCCTCGGCAAGGGTCTGCATCTCCGTCCGGAGGGTATCCCTCTCCCGCTCGACCTTAACCCGAGCGATCTCGCTCGCCGATAATCGAGCGTGAACAATGCTCAACTCTGCATCTCGGCTCGAGAGCGCCGTCTGAAGCTTCTTCGTTTCCCCCAGGAAGGTGTCGGCTGCCTGCTCCGCCTTCTCACGAAGCGCCTTCTCGGTGGCCAGTTCCCCGCGAGCTCGCTCCAACTCCCCCTCGAGCGCCTCGAACTCTCGGGCGGTGCGGGCCCCTGCTAGGGCGGCAGCGTGCGCGGCCGCCATGCTCGTCTTCTCCTTCTCCATGAGTTGCATACGTCGTAGCATATCTCGGAGAATGCGATCGCTCCGCTCTTGGCGCGCGAGCATCTGCAAGTAAACGAAACGCGGATAATTACAATAAGCACGGCAGTCATACATAACACAAGCGAACGAGTCATACCTTTCGGGCATCGCCGATCCCGTTCTGGAAGTGCTCGAGGTCGCTCGTCGTCAGCAGACCCTTGAAATCCCGTAAGGAGGTCTCAAGGATCCCTCGGGAGCATTGGTCTCTCAGCTCTGCCGCCTCCGCTAGGAGCATAGAGTCCAAGCTATCCGGCACCGTCGATATGTGAGCGCGTTTGTGGCCGGACGGCGACCCGAGAGAAGCCGACGACGATGGTCGCTTGTTGGAGGAGATCGCTTCATTCCTCGCCCGCGATGGCGACCCCCCGCGACGAACCTCAGCTGAAGGACGGGCCACGGTCGTGGCATCGTCGGTAGGCGTTGTTTTCGGCACTTGTGTGCGTGGTCGATGACGCCGAGCCATGATACCTGTAGAGAAGGAAAGAACGTCTGTCAGCTAAAGCACAAAAATAAGCGTAAATAACGAAAAACGACGATGGCGCGATAACGCGAAAGTATGCGCGGCCAGTACCCCCCGCGTCGGGGGAAGGAGCTGACGCACCCCCCTCCTCGGTCTCGGGATCCTCCGTGGCCCCCACGTCGAGGCCAGGGGGCGAAGGAACGTCGTCACTAGGCACGAACCACCCGGTCCTCGCCATCAGGTCTGGGGACTCGAAGAGTGTCCCTTGCCGCCTTGATTCTGGAATCGCCCTAATCACCGCGACGAGTTCGGAGCCTTCGATATCACCCACGGGTGGGAAGTCGGCCGCGGGGCCGAAGAAGAGAGGCGCGTTCCCAAAGGCTGACTCGGACACCCACACCCAAGGGTATCGGTGCTTCGAGGTAACCTTGGTAACGACGGAGATGCGCTTCCGAGTAAACGCCGTGTAGAAGCCTGGTTTCCCCGGAACCCCGCGAACGAGCACGAGATCTTGGATGTCGTCCGCAGTAACCGCCCTTCTCTTCGCCCGATAAAGCATCATGTGGCACGCGGCGATCACCCGGTAGAAGGTCGGAGACATTTGCGACGCGTGCACCCCCAACCGAACCAATAACTCTTGGATCACCGGCTGGAAGGGTAACCGTAACCCTCCGCGAAGGCTCGCCTCATGAACGGCGGCGTGTCCTTTCCGGGGGCGAGATGGAAGATCGTCGGGCAACGGTCGCAAGATCGTCACGGAGTCTGGGATGCCGTATCGCCTCCTCAAGCTCGTAAAACTAGCGATCGAGAGCGAGCTCGGAGTGTCGACTCCCGAGCAATCCAGGCCTCCACGTATAGCCGATTCCCCGGTCGGAAAGGCTAGGGCTCGTGCCTCCTCCCGTGCTGTTAAAGAAGACATCGCAGCGGGTGCGGCGCGACGGTCCGACGACTCGCTCGAGCACTCGACGCCGGAAGCGATCCTCGGCCCGGCAGATCCTTCGTGGCGATCGTCTAGGCCGGCCGGCGGGACCGTGGCGCGGGCGCTCGGCTCGGCGGGCCTTGTTCCCCCAGTGGTCGGCCCTGCAATGGGCTCGTCATCGGCGCCCGGCCTCGGACCCGGCAAGCTCCCCTCGGCGAGGCCTATCTCGCCCATGCTCCCTCGGTGGGTGCCCAAGGCATTTGGGTCAACTCCACCGGCCTCCGGCCCGAGTAGGAGGCCCCCTCGCGCGTCCGGGCCCCCACATTGTGCGCCCAAGGCCATTGGGCCGGCCCCGCCAGCGCTCGGTCCAGGGAGGCTGTCCTCTCGCGCGCCCAAGTCGTCTGGGCCCCTAGGAGTTTCGCTCGACCCAGTGGCGCGCGCACTTGGCCCAGCAGAGCGGCCCGGCCCGCTAGGTGGGCTCCCCCCTTGCAGCCCTAGCCCACCAACTCCTAGGGCTAGGGCAACCAATGCCTCGGCCGCCGCCCCCCGGCCGGCGCTGTCCGGCCGGCCCTCCTCGTCACCGGCGCCGGCGCTCCCTCCGGCAGCGCCGCCCACCTCCGGCGGCCCCCCAGCGGCGCCGCCCACCTCCGGCGGCCCTTCAGCGGCGCCGCCCACCTCCGGCGGCCCTTCAACGGCGCCGCCCGCCTCCAGTCGGGCTCCACCAGCGCGCCCCTCCTCGGGAAAGGCCGGGCCCGAGCCGCCCAGGCCTCCTTCGTCGCCGCCCGCCAGCCAAACAAGCCCAGCGTCGCCGCCCAGGACCGGCGCGACGCTCCTGACGCCCGGCTCGGTCGGCGCGGCCCCACCCGGGGCGAGCGCCCCTCCTGTGCTGCCTGGATCTCCCCCGGCGGCGCCTCCAGCGTAGACAGCGCCGACGAAGACCAGCGCGCCATCGCCCAGGCCCGCCTCGCCGGGCGCGACTTCACCCGGGTCGCGCGCGTCCCCAGCGCCGCCCGGGGCTCCTCCGGCGACGCCCCCAGCACAGACGGCGCCGACAGGGGCCGGCGCACCTCCTCCCGGGCCCAGTTCGCCAAGATCGCCCCCGCGCTGGTCGGCCCAGCGCTCCCCGACGCCCGGCGCTCCTGGGCCGGCGTCCCCTTGGCGGCCGGGACCGTCCCCAGTGCACGTGTACTCCTCCCCGTCGGCCAGCCATGCTTCGACCGCGTGGAAATCTCCCTCGGCCATCTCTGTCACGTGGTGGCTCAAAGGGCGTGAGGGCGGCAAGATGTTGGTAACCGATGGAGGTGAAAGTTGCGCCCACAACTCGTCTAAATTCGTGTCTTGGTTCTCGAACAAAGAGAAGAGGTCGTCATCAATGGACCCACTCCCCGACAGGTGGTTGGTAGGGTCCATTGGCGCGTTTAACGAGACAAGGCAAAAGTGACCGGAGAATAAAAATAATAATAATTAAAGGAACCGAGCCAAACCTTGTCGCGACGGGTTGCTCCGGTGGGCCGACGACGGCGAGAGTCTTGAGTTTACCGCACGAGTTTCACTCGGCCGTAAACTCGGGGGGCTAATGTTATCGGCCCGACCCCGATAGCGGGCGAACGAAGGCGGAGCAACGTCGGACGCGTCTCGGCAGCTCGCCTCGGCCGTTGGCCGGCCCTAGGGCCAGCCCCGGCCAATGGCCGGCCCAAACGGCCTCGGCCATTGGCCGGCCCATAGGCCAGCCTCGGCCAATGGCCGACTCAAGATGCTCCCGGCCATTGGCCGGCCCTAGAGCCAGCCTCGGCCAATGGCCGGCCCAAATAGCCTCGGCCATTGGCCGGCCCAAGGGCCAGTCTCGGCCAATGGCCGACTCGGTCTACTCCCGGCCATTGGCCGGCCCTAGGGCCAGCCTCGGCCAATGGCCGGCCCAAATAGCCTCGGCCATTGGCCGGCCCAAGGGCCAGTCTCGGCCAATGGCCGACTCGGTCTGCTCCCGGCCATTGGCCGGCCCAAGGGCCAGTCTCGGCCAATGGCCGGCTCACTCTACCCCCGGCCATTGGCCGGCCCTAGGGCCAGCCTCGGCCAATGGCCGGCCCAAATAGCCTCGGCCATTGGCCGGCCCAAGGGCCAGTCTCGGCCAATGGCCGACTTAAGCTACTCCCGGCCATTGGCCGGCCCTAGGGCCAGCCTCGGCCAATGGCCGGCCCAGACAGCCTCGGCCATTGGCCGGCCCAAGGGCCAGTCTCGGCCAATGGCCGGGCCAAGACAATTCTCGGCCAAGGGGTTGCCCATAACACCCCTTGGTCGCCTATAAATAAAGGGGCCGCTCCCCTAGTCCAGGTAATCCGAATTTTGAGTACTGAAACGCTGCCGAACTCACAACTCGCTCGTTTCTCTCAACTCTCGACCCCTAAACACTAAACCTCTATCAAACACCTCAATCCTACTAATGTTGAGCGTCGGAGAGGTAAACAGAGGCAACCCCTCTGTTTCCCCTTTGTAGTTCACACCTTTTCGCTCGTGTTTCAGGTGCTTGGACGGGATAGACATTACAGACAGCTAAGGGACGACTTGAGATATCAAGTCCGACACGCTCGAGCCGGAGTGAGACCACTTGGTCCGGCCTTGGGTCTAACCATTTCCGGTTCCTAAATCGTTGTCCGAAAAACTGCGACAACAATCATGAAGTCTCCAACAGGAGTCCTAGCCTGCATATGACAGTTCATAAACTGTCGGACTGCTTGTAGCCTTGTTTGACGCCTTTGCCCTCCAAACATCCCAAGGAGATTGTAGAGCATGTCAGCGGCAGTCTCGATGTCACGATGTTGCTCTTTTAGTATATTGTTCATAGATGCCAATATATAGCACCTCACAATCTCATCGGATCGAAGCCTGGCCGCTAAGGCGTCATTGTCCTCTTGATCATCATTCATCAGAGGAGGACACGGGGTGGTGAGTACCCATTTGTGCTTTTTAACGGTAGGTATTATGTCGAGGTTACGTTTCGAATCTACGTAGTTTTCGTTTTCGAGTTGGATCGAGGAAAGAAAGATGGTTGAGAGACATATTGCCTATATAAGTTGAAACAAGTTTATGATTAGTCTTTTGTTTAGGATTTAAGTTTTATTAAGACTTTTATAAATTCCAAAGGTGTTATAAACCAAACGATAATTTACTCCCTCAAGAGAAGGCCGCAAAAAATCTCCTTTTATAAGTAAATGACACATCATTAATGCTAAGCCAAGATGTCAATACATCTATTTTGACTAGCCACCTTGTAAATTGGTTTGATCACTCACATCCTTTCGCAGGGCCTCGAGGGACGATTACTAGGGATTGAGCCTAAGTGTGCAACCAACCACTTAGTCCAAAAGATCAACTTTGAAAAACAATCCCCCAATGGGAGGCCTTGCCATCATCGTCTCACTCTCGGACGTAGCTCATTGAGCAATGATCAGAGCAAAGCGCCCTTGAGTGCTCTCATTTAAGAGAGGGCCACGAGGGTGACTCTTAGTCCGGCGACACTTGTACTTTTCATTAGTGTTGGGGATTGTGGGTTACAAACAACAAGTATAACCCTCCCACTTAGTTTTTGGAGTTGGTTCATCGACTCTTATAAGTTCGGAAACAGATTTCCTAGTTAGAGAGCGACAGAGCGGACAACTAGAAGAGAATCCTAGATCGACATGTTCAGAGTAGTATTAGTGCATAAAGGCACAAGGTACATACTCGATCTTTTCCTATTTTCTATTTCGGGAAAGTGCGTGAGGGAAGTGTGAACTTCAACTCACTCGAACACTTGAAAGTTTGAGATTACACATCTTTTTATTTTTCGGCTTGTCTACAAAGAGACCTCCCACTCAAATTTTTTAAGAGCATATAGATTTTGAAGATATGTGATATAGATATAGTTTTGAAAACATTTTGAAAATTTATTTGATTTGGATGACAAAATATTTTCAAGTTTGAAAGTGAAAACGGTTTTTCAAAATTCAAACTAGTTTTGTAAAAATTCAATTTCAATAAAACTTTCAAAAATCAAAACATTTTAATCTTACACATCATGTTTATAATCATATGAAAAACATTTTTGCTCAAGAAAATTTTCTCATTAAAGTTCTATAACTCATGGTAGTGGGGTTTGAAAATCCGGATTTCTAAAAAACTGGACTTTCGGAACAGCCGCGCACCTCGGAGTAAAATCGCCATATCTGGCGGCTCCGATGTCCTTTTGAGCCGGAACCGGTGGCATTGGACAGAGGACAGACAGAGCTTTAATTTGATTCAAGAATCATTAAATTTAGATTTCGGAGCAGAGAGTTATGCTACTTTTAATTCGGGTTTACTCCAGCTCGAAGAAAAAGAAATAATTAAAACTTGGTCCTTTTTAGGTGGGAAAAAGAATCGAGTGTAACGGAACGTTTTATGAAGGTTGTTAAAGCTTTTATTTGTGTTTTATTAGCAAGGTAATAACAAGGCATAAAAGAAATAACAACAAGCATAAAACGATTCAAGTAAAAATAAGAAACTAGCAAGATAACAAAACTAGTCACAAAATTTTACTCGAAAAATCTCAAACCTTTAAAACACGTTTTTCAATATAAAAAAATTAAAAACTTTTAGAACTGATTCTAATGTGTTTTAAAAACATCCCAAACTCATATAAAATCAACATGATTTTTAATTTAAAGGCATGAGCAATAAATTAAAAAAAATCTAAGATAACAGTTCTAACTTGTCACAAAATTAGTAAACTTTCGAAAACGATTTTCAAGCTCATATTTTTAAAAACTTGTACATGCTAATCTTTAACCATAGCTCTGATACCATTTGTTGGAATCGATCTAGGGTTTAAGAAAATAATTAACGCTTCGGGAAGCGGCGGAATTTTAAAAAATTTATTTTACAAGTAAAAACGGTTTTTACTAACCTAGACAAGTGCAAGTACATGTAATTAAAAACTAATATGAGCTAAGAAGTTTACTAACCTTTCTTGAAGCTTGATCTTTGAGAAGCTCTTAGAAAGTTGCAACGCTCGTCTCCCCTCACAGCACGTCTCTCTTCCTTTCCTCGGCACCTCGAGCAACCACGAAAGTTTCTATCACTAAATCACTCGAAATAAAGGAATTAGTGAGTGGGCACTTTTAAACACTACGACTTAAGAACAAGTCTTGAAGTCGCAGAGCTAAACACTAGGTCGAGTGAGGACCTAGGTGCCAAAACAAGAAAAATCGAAAATAAACTAGAGAGAGAGAGAGAGGAGTTTCGGCCAAAGTTCTGGAGAGAGAGTCTCTCAAATCTCTTAAACTTGGATGAATGAAATGTGAGGAAATGAGGCTCCTATTTATAGGAGAGGTCTCACCTTCAATAAGGTAGTTTCCTGTTCTATAGAATATCACATATTCATGAGCAAATATTGCCTCTTTCCCACTTAAGTCACACGGCCAAGGCAGCCTTCTAGAAGGCTTGGATTTGTTTCCTTTTTTGTTCCTTGCCTTGCCTTGACTCTACTTGGCCGATTCCCTTATTGCATCCTCATGCAAATTTGTTTCCTCTTTTTCTTTTGGCAAGTATCTAAATACATTTATCCACAAAATAAACTCTCCTATTTCTCTCTAGGGTAGGCGCCCAATATGTGTCTAGAAGAAGCTTCTAGATGTTTCTTCATTTATTCATGAGAACATGAAAAAGGCCCATTAAGAATTTTCAATAAAACTCTTATGAAATGAAATTAATTCACGAGGCCCAATGATCAAGTCATGGCCGAGTGACATTAAGTCATCAAATGAACTTGTCAAAAAATTTATTGACATTCATTTCATCCTTTGTCTCAAAAGACAAAAATACCCTTTTGACTATTTTCGTTCTCGTTTTGACTTAGCTTCCAGTTTAACTATTCCTATCGATGTGATTCGTGGCAGTGACCTCATGGACCCAAATGAACAAAGCTTTAGCTAAACACTTGGACTCAAAAGTTCACAAACCTTTTCCAAGTTTAGCTTAATGCCAACTGACTCCACTAAACAGCTGACACTGAAAATCTCTCGTTTCAAATGAATTTATTTTCTACTCAAGAATTCGACCTAATTATGATGAGCGGATCCACTGAATATTATCTATGTTTACCCTTCATGAATGTCATCAGCTAGTCGGGATTTACTAAATTACCATTTTACCCTTCTAGCTGTTATTTCCTCAACTCCTTTGTCGCTTGTGAATAAGTTAGAAACAATGTATTGACGAGGAGCTAACAAGTCACATTGTTTCATCCAAAAGAGTCAGGACTCAATTTGGACACTGGCCAGTTCATTTATTCACACTCCAAGGAACAAAGCATGAGGTGACATACATTGCATTTCAGCAATCTTGTACATGAATTCCATATCTATGAGAACTTCACAAAGTTACTCATGACATACTCACAACTTAGTACTTCACCAATAGGCCCTGTTCGGAATGACATAGTGAGTCCGAACTCTGACTTTCTCAAATGAGAATACTAAGGTGTGAAATGGCATGTCTCATTTCAGGATTAAGGTAAGCATGATGCAATTCATACATAGTGACTTCGAGACATAAGAGGTTAAATGGTTTGTTCTTATATAGTCTCTAGAAGTTCACTGGTCAATTCAGTACCTTCGGAAGATACCCAGAAGAACTATAGAGTCTCCAACTCTCAATGCCTCATAACCAGACATCATAGATTCTTCTAACAATCATACTGAGGTCAATAGTCCTTTGACCCTAAGATTGCGAATATATCGTTTTAAGCAAACTACGAAGAGTTTGTTCATGCAAATCTACATTTGTCTCTTCGTAAGTTGTGAAGTTTTTTTATGGACTAAAAGACTAAGGTTTTATCATAAAGCTTCAAACAAAGAAAGAATGAATGAACGTTTCAACTTTATTAATGAATAGATAGGCAATTACAAGCAAGAGTCTTCATGAGACTATATGACATCAAATGTACATAAATAGACACTACTACTCTTCTTGTGGGCACCATTGACAACACCACTGAGTTGCTGGAACTAATACATTCTGATGTATGTGGTCCGCTCAACCAACAAGCACGTGGAGGATACGAATACTTCGTTACCTTCACTGATGATTACTCAAGATATGGGTTTGTCTATTTGCTTAAACACAAATCCGAGACCTTTAACTTATTTAAGGTCTTTAGGGCTGTAGTGGAAAAGCAAACTGGCAAAGTGATCAAAACCCTTCGATCTGATCGAGATGGTGAGTATATGTCTGGAGAGTTCGATGACTTTCTTAAAGAAGAAGGTATCGCTACTCAGCTTACCGCACCTGGCACACCTCAACAAAACGGAGTGTCAGAGAGAGGAAACCAAACTCTTATGGAGATGGTTAGATCAATGATGAGTTACTCATCACTCCCGCTTTCTTTTTGGGGATATGCCCTCGAAACAGCCGCTTACATTCTGAACCAAGTTCCGTCTAAAACGGTTCCTGGAAATCCTTATGAACGATGGACTGGCCGTAAAGTGAATCTTGGCCGCATCCGAATTTGGGGTTGCCCTGCACACGTGCTGAGGCAAAAGACTAGCAAGTTGGCTAGTAGGTCAGAATTGTGCCTGTTTGTAGGATATCCGAAGGAAACCAAAGGTTTTACTTTCTATAGTCCCGAGGACGATAAGACTTTCGTTAGCACGAATGCTCGTTTCCTTGAGGAGGACTTTATGAAGGATGCGAAACCTAGAAGCAAAATTGTGCTTGAAGAAAAGTTGGGTGAGGAAGCTTCTACCTCATCTGTAAGAACTGTTCTTACCCCAACTGAAACACAACCTAACTCATCAGAATCTCGTCAAGTAGTACTTCGACGCAGTGGGAGGGCTGTTCAACAGCCTGACAGGTACATGTTGTTGGAATCGATCTAGGGTTTAAGAAAAAGTTTAACGCTTCGTTAAGCGGCGGAATTTTAAAAATTTTCTTTTTAAGTAAAACTAGTTTTTACTAACCTAGACAAGAGCATATGCATGTAAATAAAAACTAATATGAGCTATGGAAGTTACTAACCTTTCTTGAAGCTTGAACCTTGTAGAAGCTTTTGGAAAGTTGCAACGCTCGTCTCCCCTCGCAGCACGTCTCTCTTTCTTTCCTCGGCACCTCGAGCAACCACGAAAGTTTCTATCACTAAATCACTCGAAAAGAAGGAATCAGTGAGTGGGCACTTTTAAACACTACGACTTGAGAACGAGTCTCGAAGTCGCAGAGCTAAACACTAGGTCGAGTGCGGACCTAGGTGCCAAGACAAGAAAAATCGAAAATAAACTAGAGAGAGAGAGAGAGGATTTCGGCCACAAGTTCTAGAGAGAGAGTCTCTCAAATCTCTTAAACTTGGATGAATGAAAAGTGAGGAATGAGGCTCCTATTTATAGGAGAGGTCTCACCTTCAATAAGGTAGTTTCCTCTTCTATAGAATATCACATATTCATGAGCCAATTTCCCTTTTCCTTCAAAGAGTCACACGGCCAAGACTAAGCAAGTAAGTCCTTGGATTTGTTTCCTCTTTTATTTGCTTCTCTCTTGATCCTTTTGGGCGCCTACCATGCTTTCCCCTTAGGGGAAATTTGTTTCCTCTTTTTCTTTTGGCAAGTATCTTCATACATTTATGCACAAAATATTCTCTCTATCTCTTGGGTATGTTGGGCGCCTATAGCCTTCTAGAAAAGGATTCTAGAAGCTTTTCCATTTTGTTCATGACAACATGAAAAAGGCCCATTAAGAATTTTCAATAAAATTCTTATGAAATGAAATTAATTCACAAGGCCCAATTAATCATATTATGGCCGAGTGACATTAAGTCATCAAATGAACTTGTCAAAAAATTTATTGACATTCATTTCATCCTTTGTCTCAAAAGACAAAAATACCCTTTTGACTATTTTCGTTCTTGTTTTGACTTAGCTTCCAGTTTAACTATTCCTATCGATGTGATTCGTGACAGTGACCTCATGGACCCAAATGAACAAAGCTTTAGCTAAACACTTGGACTCAAAAGTTCACAAACCTTTTCCAAGTTTAGCTTAATGCCAGCTGACTCCACTAAAGAGCTGACACTGAAAATCTCTCGGTTCAAATGAATTTGTTTTCTACTCAAGAATTCGACCTAATTATAATGAGCGGATCCACTGAATATTATCTATGCTACCCTTCATGAATGTCATCAGCTAGTCGGGATTTACTAAATTACCATTTTACCCTTCTAGCTGTTATTTCCTCAACTCCTTTGTCGCTTGTGAATAAGTTAGAAACAATGTATTGACGAGGAGCTAACAAGTCACATTGTTTCATCCAAAAGAGTCAGGACTCAATTTGGACACTGGCCAGTTCATTTATTCACACTCCAAGGAACAAAGCATGAGGTGACATACATTGCATTTCAGCAATCTTGTACATGAATTCCATATCTATGAGAACTTCACAAAGTTACTCATGACAGACTCACAACTTAGTACCTCACCAATAGGCCTTGTTCGGAATCACATAGTGAGTCCGAAATTTGACTTTCTCAAATGAGAATACTAAGGTGTGAAATGACATGTCTCATTTCAGGATTAAGGTAAGCATGATGCAATTCATACATAGTGACTTCGAGACATAAGAGGTTAAATGGTTTGTTCTTATATTGTCTCTAGAAGTGCACTGGTCAATTCAGTATCTTCGGAAGATACCTAGAAGAACTATAGAGTCCCAAACTCTCAATGCCTCATAACCAGACATCATAGATTCTTCTAACAATCATACTGAGGTCAATAGTCCTTTGACCCTTAGATTGCGAATATATCGTTTTAAGCAAACTACGAAGAGTTTGTTCATGCAAATCTACATTTGTCTCTTCGTAAGTTGTTTAGTTTGTTTATGGACTAAAAGACTATGGTTTTATCATAAAGCTTCAGACAAGGAAGATTGAATGAACGTTTCAACTTTTTATTAATGAATAAGCAATTACAAGCAAGAGTCTTCGTAAGACTATATGACATCAAATGTACATAAATAGACACTACTACTCTTCTTGTGGGCACCATTGACAACAAACTCCCACTTGACTCAAAGAAGATGTGAGTAGTCCTACATGCCTAATCCCTCACGATGTTGGTCGAAGACCTTGTTCGCTAGGGCCTTGGTGAATGGATCTTCCAGAGATCTACTTCACCTCCACGTCTCCGCGTTGCGCGATCTCTCGAATCAAATGGTATTTCCTCTCAATATGTTTAGAGTGCTTATGGCTTCTAGGTTCCTTTGAGTTAGCGACAGCCCCACTATTATCACAATAAAGGGTCATGGGCTCGTCGACGTTTGGAACAACTTCCAAATACTTAAGGAATTTTCTAAGCCATACAGCCTCTTTGGATGCTTCAAAAGCAGCCACATATTCTGCTTCCATTGTGGAGTCAGCAATGCAAGATTGCTTAATTCTCCTCCACACAACAGCTCCACCATTAAGGATGAACACAGATCCCGAAGTGGATTTCCTGGAATCCTTATCCGCTTGAAAATCGGAGTCGGTATATCCCGTCATAGTCAGGTCAGTACCTGAGTATGTAAGCATCAAGTTCCTAGTTCTTCGAAGACACTTAAGAACATGCTTAACAGCAATCCAGTGCTCGGGTCCAGGGTTGGATTGGAAACGGTTAACTACGTTAACGGCGAAACAGATGTCAGGTCTAGTGCAAAGCATAGCATACATAAGGCTTCCTACGGCAGAGGCGTAAGGAATTTTCCTCATGTCTTCAATCTCTTGTGCAGTCTTGGGAGACTGGTCCTTAGAGAGTGAAACTCCATGCCTAAAGGGTGTTTGACCCCTCTTGCAGTCTTGCATCGAGAAGCGATCCATCACCTTATCAATATAAGATGCTTGAGAGAGCGACAGGGTCCGGTTTTTCCTATCTCGAAAGATTTGGATCCCCAGAATGTACGCGGCTTCTCCTAGATCCTTCATATCAAATTGCTTTGCTAGCCAGACCTTAACCTCAGATAACTTACCCACGTCATTACCAATGAGTAGTATATCATCGACATATAGTACCAGAAACACAACTTTGCCTTCGTGTATTAACTTGTAAACACAAGGCTCATCTATCGACTGTTCAAAGCCAAAGCTTTTTACAGTTTCATCGAAGCTAATATTCCATGACCTAGATGCTTGCTTTAGTCCATAAATGGATTTAAGCAACTCACAAACCTTGGCCTCTTGACCTTTATCCACGAAACCGTCTGGTTGAGCCATGTAAATGCGCTCGTCAAGATTGCCATTCAGAAAGGCTGTCTTGACATCCATTTGCCAGATCTCATAGTCGAGAGCTGCAGCTATGGATAGGAGTATGCGGATGGATTTAAGCATCGCGACTGGCGAGAAGGTTTCTTCATAGTCAATCCCTTCTTGTTGGGTATAACCCTTTGCCATAAGTCGTGCTTTGAACGTCTCAACGTTCCCATCAGGACCCCTTTTCTTCTTGTATATCCACTTACACCCTACGGGTTTAATCCCTTCAGGAAGGTCTACAAGTTTCCAGACTTTGTTGACATACATCGAGTGCATCTCAACTTTCATGGCGTCAAGCCAAAGGTTTGATTCAGAACAAGCCATTGCTTGGCTATAGGAAACAGGATCATCCATGTCGGAGACGGCTACAAGAGAGTCTCCATAAGACATGTACCTGTCAGGCTTTTGAGTAGCCCTCCCACTACGTCGAAGTACTACTTGACGAGATTCTGATGAGTTAGGTTGTGTTTCAGTTGGGGTAAGAACAGTTCTTACAGATGAGGTAGAAGCTTCCTCACCCAACTTTTCTTCAAGCACAATTTTGCTTCTAGGTTTCGCATCCTTCATAAAGTCCTCCTCAAGGAAACGAGCATTCGTGCTAACGAAAGTCTTATCGTCCTCGGGACTATAGAAAATGAAACCTTTGGTTGCCTTTGGATATCCTACAAACAGGCACAATTCTGACCTACTAGCCAACTTGCTAGTCTTTTGCCTTAGCACATGTGCAGGGCAACCCCAAATTCGGATGTGGCCCAAACTTACTTTACGGCCAGTCCATCTTTCATAAGGAGTACCAGGAACCGTTTTAGACGGAACTTGGTTCAGAATGTAAGCGGCTGTTTCGAGGGCATATCCCCAAAAGGAAAGCGGGAGTGATGAGTAACTCATCATCGATCTAACCATCTCCATAAGAGTTCGGTTTCTTCTCTCTGACACTCCGTTTTGTTGAGGTGTGCCAGGTGCGGTAAGCTGAGAAGCAATACCTTCTTCTTTAAGAAAGTCGTCGAACTCTCCAGACATATACTCACCACCTCGATCAGATCGAAGGGTTTTGATCACTTTGCTAGTTTGCTTTTCCACTAAAGCCCTAAAGACCTTAAATACGTTAAAGGTCTCGGATTTGTGTTTGAGCAAATAGACAAACCCATATCGTGAGTAATCATCAGTGAAGGTAACGAAGTATTCGTATCCTCCACGTGCCTGTTGGCTGAGCGGACCACATACATCAGAATGTATTAGTTCCAGCAACTCAGTGGCTCTTCGACCTTTATCAGAGAAAGGTCGCTTAGTCATTTTTCCTTCTATGCAGGATTCACAAGTAGGTAGTGAACCTATTGCAGAGGCTTGGAGTGGACCATCCCTCACAAGTCTCTTAATCCTTTCTAGACTGATATGACCAAGTCTTAAGTGCCATAGGTGTGTTGATTTTGTTAGATCGGAGGATTCAGAAAGTTTGATCCTCTTTGGCTCCCTAATAAGATCATTATCTATTTCGGTGTCTAAAAGAGAAGGTTGAGTGGGATAGATGTAGAAAAGAGCATTCTTCATACATGCATCAGTGACAAAAGAATTATCAGGAAACGAAATACGAATTCCATTCTTAATGAACTTTAAACAATAATCTTGCTCACGAAGACGAGCAACGGATATTAAGTTCTTCCCAAAGGTAGGAACAAAATATACATTATTCAAGTTTAAAGTGCGGTCTTCAAAAGACAGCGTCACAGATCCCACAGCCTTTGCAGACACCAGGCTCCCATCACCCCATTTGAAACAGAACTCGCCTTCCTCTAAGCTTTTGGTTTTCTTGAAACCATTCAAGGAACAGCAAATATGGTTAGTAGCAGCGGAGTCAAGAATCCACGTTGATACATTATCAGCTACTAAGCATGCTTCGGTAACTAGTACAATACCATGTTCCTTTGCTTTGAGATAGGCGGGATAGTTCTTTTTGTCGGCCTTGTAAGGTCTCTTCACAGTTTCAGAGGCGGAGGCTTTTCGCTCAGTAGCATGTGCCTCTCCTTGATTCCTCTTTCTCTTAGTGAAACCTACAGCAGTGTGAAGTTCCTCCATAAGCTTGGTAGCAGTGTACTCTAGCTTGTTTATGGAGTAGTTCATCTTAGAGGTATCAAGAGACGCGGGGAGAGTTTCTAAGATCATATCTATGAGATTCTTCCCATCAGTCTCAGATCCTAGGATTTCCATTTTATTTAGAAAACTAATGATCAGTATCATAAAGTCTCTAACAGGAGTCCTAGCCTTCATATGACAGTTCATAAACTGTCGGACTGCTTTTTGCCTTGCTTGACGCCTTTGCCCTCCAAAACTCTCAAGGAGATTGTAGAGCATGTCAGCGGCAGTCTCGATGTCACGATGTTGCTTGTTCAGCATATTGTTCATAGATGCTAAGATATAGCACCTCACAATCTCATCGGATCGAAGCCAGGCCGCTAAGGCGTCATTGTCCTCTTGAGTTGAATCATCATTCGTCAGAGGAGGACACGGGGTGGTGAGTACCCATTTGTGCTTGTTAACGGTAGGTATTATGTCGAGGTTATGTTTCGAATCTATGTAGTTTTCGTTTTCGAGTTGGTTCGAGGAAAGAAAGATAGAGAGAGGGTTGAGAGACATATTGCCTATATAAGTTGAAACAAGTTTATGATTAGTCTTTGGTTTAGGATTTAAGTTTGTTTAAGACTTTATAAAATCCAAAGGTGTTATGAACGAAATGACACTTTACTCCTTCGAGGGAAGGCCGCAACGAGTCTCCTTTCATAAGTAAATGACTCATCATTAATGCACAGCCAAGATGTCAATACATCAATTTTGACTAGCCACCTTGTAAATTGGTTTGATCACTCACATCCTTTCGCAGGGCCTCGAGGGAGGATTACTAGGGATTGAGTCTAAGTGTGTAACCAACCACTTAGTCCAAAAGATTGACTTTGAAAAACAATCCGCCGAGGGGAGGTCTTGTCATCATCGTCTCACTCTCGGACGTAGCTCATTGAGCAATGATCAGAGCAAAGCGCCCTTGAGTACTCTCATTTAAGAGAGGGCCACGAGGGTGACTCTTAGTCCGGCGAAACTTGCACTTTTCATTAGTGTTGGGGATCGTGGGTTACAAACAACAAGTATAACCCTCCCACTTAGTTTTTGGAGTTGGTTCATCGACTCTTATAAGTTCGGAAACAAATTTCCTAGTTAGAGAGCGACAGAGCGGACAACTAGAAGAGAATCCTAGATCGACATGTTCAGAGCAGTATTAGTGCATAAAGGCACAAGGGACATACTCGATCTTTTCCTATTTTCTATTTCGGGAAAGTGCGTGAGGGAAGTGTGAACTTCAACTCACTCGAACACTTGAAAGTTTGAGATTACACATCTTTTTATTTTTCGGCTTGTCTACAAGGAGACCTCCCACTCAAATTTTCAAGAGCATATAGATTTTGAACATATGTGATATAGATATAGTTTTGAAAACATTTTGAAAATTTATTTGATTTGGATGACAAAATATTTTTCAAGTTTGAAAGTGAAAACGGTTTTTCAAAATTCAAACTAGTTTTGTAAAAATTCAATTTCAATTAAACTTTCAAAAATCAAAACATTTTAATCTTACACATCATGTTTATAATCATATGAAAAACATTTTTGCTCAAGAAAGTTTTCTCATTAGAGTTCTATAACTCATGGTAGTGGGGTTTGAAAATCCGGATTTCTAAAAAACTGGAGTTTCAGACAGCCGCGCACCTCGGAGTAAAATCGCCATATCTGGCGGCTCCGATGTCCTTTTCAGCCAAAACCGGTGGCATTGGACAGAGGACAGACAGAGCTTTAATTTGATTCAAGAATCATTAAATTTCGATTTCTGAGCAGAGAGTTATGCCACTTTTAATGCGGGTTTACTCCAGCTCGAAGAAAAAGAAATAAATTAAAACTTGGTCCTACTTAGGTGCGAAAAAGAATCAAGTGTAACGGAACGTTTTAAGATGTTGTTTAAAGCTTTTATTTGTGTTTTATTAGCAGGGTAATAACATAGAATAAAAGAAATAACAACATGCATAAAACGATTCAAGTAAATAAACGAAACTAGCAAGAAAATAAAACTAGTCACAAAAATTTACTCGAAAATTCTCAAACCTTTAAAACACGTTTTTCAATATAAAAAATTAAAAACTTTTAGAACTGATTCTAATGTGTTTTAACATCATCCCAAACTCATAGAAAATCAACATGGTTTTTAATTTAAAGGCATGAGCAATAAATTAAAAAAAAATCTAAGATTACAATTCTAACTTGTCACAAAATTAGTAAACTTTCGAAAACGATTTTCAAGCTCATAATTTAAAAACATGCACATGCATTCCTTTGACCATAGCTCTGATACCATTTGTTGGAATCGATCTAGGGTTTAAGAAAAAGTTTAACGCTTCGTTAAGCGGCGGAATTTTAAAAATTTTCTTTTTAAGTAAAACTAGTTTTTACTAACCTAGACAAGAGCATATGCATGTAAATAAAAACTAATATGAGCTATGGAAGTTACTAACCTTTCTTGAAGCTTGAACCTTGTAGAAGCTTTTGGAAAGTTGCAACGCTCGTCTCCCCTCGCAGCACGTCTCTCTTTCTTTCCTCGGCACCTCGAGCAACCACGAAAGTTTCTATCACTAAATCACTCGAAAAGAAGGAATCAGTGAATGGGCACTTTTAAACACTACGACTTGAGAACGAGTCTCGAAGTCGCAGAGCTAAACACTAGGTCGAGTGCGGACCTAGGTGCCAAGACAAGAAAAATCGAAAATAAACTAGAGAGAGAGAGAGAGGATTTCGGCCACAAGTTCTAGAGAGAGAGTCTCTCAAATCTCTTAAACTTGGATGAATGAAAAGTGAGGAATGAGGCTCCTATTTATAGGAGAGGTCTCACCTTCAATAAGGTAGTTTCCTCTTCTATAGAATATCACATATTCATGAGCCAATTTCCCTTTTCCTTCAAAGAGTCACACGGCCAAGACTAAGCAAGTAAGTCCTTGGATTTGTTTCCTCTTTTATTTGCTTCTCTCTTGATCCTTTTGGGCGCCTACCATGCTTTCCCCTTAGGGGAAATTTGTTTCCTCTTTTTCTTTTGGCAAGTATCTTCATACATTTATGCACAAAATATTCTCTCTATCTCTTGGGTATGTTGGGCGCCTATAGCCTTCTAGAAAAGGATTCTAGAAGCTTTTCCATTTTGTTCATGACAACATGAAAAAGGCCCATTAAGAATTTTCAATAAAATTCTTATGAAATGAAATTAATTCACAAGGCCCAATTAATCATATTATGGCCGAGTGACATTAAGTCATCAAATGAACTTGTCAAAAAATTTATTGACATTCATTTCATCCTTTGTCTCAAAAGACAAAAATACCCTTTTGACTATTTTCGTTCTTGTTTTGACTTAGCTTCCAGTTTAACTATTCCTATCGATGTGATTCGTGACAGTGACCTCATGGACCCAAATGAACAAAGCTTTAGCTAAACACTTGGACTCAAAAGTTCACAAACCTTTTCCAAGTTTAGCTTAATGCCAGCTGACTCCACTAAAGAGCTGACACTGAAAATCTCTCGGTTCAAATGAATTTGTTTTCTACTCAAGAATTCGACCTAATTATAATGAGCGGATCCACTGAATATTATCTATGCTACCCTTCATGAATGTCATCAGCTAGTCGGGATTTACTAAATTACCATTTTACCCTTCTAGCTGTTATTTCCTCAACTCCTTTGTCGCTTGTGAATAAGTTAGAAACAATGTATTGACGAGGAGCTAACAAGTCACATTGTTTCATCCAAAAGAGTCAGGACTCAATTTGGACACTGGCCAGTTCATTTATTCACACTCCAAGGAACAAAGCATGAGGTGACATACATTGCATTTCAGCAATCTTGTACATGAATTCCATATCTATGAGAACTTCACAAAGTTACTCATGACAGACTCACAACTTAGTACCTCACCAATAGGCCTTGTTCGGAATCACATAGTGAGTCCGAAATTTGACTTTCTCAAATGAGAATACTAAGGTGTGAAATGACATGTCTCATTTCAGGATTAAGGTAAGCATGATGCAATTCATACATAGTGACTTCGAGACATAAGAGGTTAAATGGTTTGTTCTTATATTGTCTCTAGAAGTGCACTGGTCAATTCAGTATCTTCGGAAGATACCTAGAAGAACTATAGAGTCCCAAACTCTCAATGCCTCATAACCAGACATCATAGATTCTTCTAACAATCATACTGAGGTCAATAGTCCTTTGACCCTTAGATTGCGAATATATCGTTTTAAGCAAACTACGAAGAGTTTGTTCATGCAAATCTACATTTGTCTCTTCGTAAGTTGTTTAGTTTGTTTATGGACTAAAAGACTATGGTTTTATCATAAAACTTCAGACAAGGAAGATTGAATGAACGTTTCAACTTTTTATTAATGAATAAGCAATTACAAGCAAGAGTCTTCGTAAGACTATATGACATCAAATGTACATAAATAGACACTACTACTCTTCTTGTGGGCACCATTGACAACACATGTCTTATGGAGACTCTCTTGTAGCCGTCTCTGACATGGATGATCCTGTTTCCTATAGCCAAGCGATGGCTTGTTCTGAATCAAACCTTTGGCTTGACGCCATGAAAGTTGAAATGCACTCGATGTATGTCAACAATGTCTGGAAACTTATAGACCTTCCTGAAGGGATTAAACCCGTAGGGTGTAAGTGGATATACAAGAAGAAAAGGGGTCCTGATGGGAACGTCGAGACGTTCAAAGCACAACTTGTGGCGAAGGGTTATACCCAACAAGAAGGGATTGACTATCAAGAAACCTTCTCGCCAGTCGCGATGCTTAAATCCATCCGCATACTCCTATCCATAGCTGCAGCTATCGACTATGAGATCTGGCAAATGGATGTCAAGACAGCCTTTCTGAATGGCAATCTTGACGAGCGCATTTACATGGCTCAACCAGACGGTTTCGTGGATAAAGGTCAAGAGACCAAGGTTTGTGAGTTGCTTAAATCCATTTATGGACTAAAGCAAGCATCTAGGTCATGGAATATTAGATTTGATGAAACTGTAAAGAGCTTTGGCTTTGAACAGTCAATAGATGAGCCTTGTGTTTACAAGTTAATACACGAAGGCAAAGTTGTGTTTCTGGTACTATATGTCGATGATATACTACTCATTGGTAATGACGTGGGTAAGTTATCTGAGGTTAAGGTCTGGCTGGCAAAGCAATTCGATATGAAGGATCTAGGAGAAGCCGCATACATTCTGGGAATCCAAATCTTTCGAGACAGGAAAAACCGGACCCTGTCGCTCTCTCAAGCATCTTATATTGATAAGGTGATGGATCGCTTCTCGATGCAAGACTGCAAGAGGGGTCAAACACCCTTTAGGCATGGAGTTTCACTCTCTAAGGACCAGTCTCCCAAGACTGCACAAGAGATTGAAGACATGAGGAAGATTCCTTACGCCTCTGCCGTAGGAAGCCTCATGTATGCCATGCTTTGCACTAGACCTGACATCTGTTTCGCCGTTGGCGTAGTTAGTCGTTTCCAATCCAACCCTGGACCCGAGCACTGGATTTTTGTTAAGCATGTTCTTAAGTATCTTCGAATAACTAGGAACTTGATGATTACATACTCAGATACTGACCTGACTATGACGGGATATACCGACTCCGATTTTCAAGCGGATAAGGATTCCAGGAAATCCACTTCGGGATCTGTGTTCATCCTTAATGGTGGAACTGTCGTGTGGAGAAGTATTAAGCAATCTTGCATTGCTGACTCCACAATGGAAGCAGAATATGTGGCTACTTGTGAAGCATCCAAAGAGGCTGTATGGCTTAGAAAATTCCTTAAGTATTTGGAAGTTGTTCCAAACGTCGACGAGCCCATGACTCTTTATTGTGATAATAGTGGGGCTATCGCTAACTCGAATGAACCTCGAAGCCATAAGCGCTCTAAGCATATTGAGAGGAAATACCATTTGATTCGAGAGATCGCGCAGCGGGGAGACGTGGAGGTGAAGTAGATCTCTGGCAGATCCATTCACCAAGGTCCTAGCGAACATGGTCTTCGACCAACTTCGAGAGGGATTAGGCATGTAGGACTACTCACATCTTCTTTGAGTCAAGTGGGAGTTTGTTGTCAATGGTGCCCACAAGAAGAGTAGTAGTGTCTATTTATGTACATTTGATGTCATATAGTCTTACGAAGACTCTTGCTTGTAATTGCCTATTCATTTAATAATAAAGTTGAAACGTTCATTCATTCTTTCTTTGTTTGAAGCTTTATGATAAAACGTTAGTCTTTTAGTCCATAAACAAACTTAACAACTTACGAAGAGACAAATGTAGATTTGCATGAACAAACTCTTCGTAGTTTGCGTAAAACGATATATTCGCAATCTAAGGGTCAAAGGACTATTGACCTCAGTATGATTGTTAGAAGAATCTATGATGTCTGGTTATGAGGCATTGAGAGTTGGGGACTCTATAGTTCTTCTAGGTATCTTCCGAAGGTACTGAATTGACCAGTGCACTTCTAGAGACAATATAAGAACAAACCATTTAACCTCTTATGTCTCGAAGTCACTATGTATGAATTGCATCATGCTTACCTTAATCCTGAAATGAGACATGCCATTTCACACCTTAGTATTCTCATTTGAGAAAGTCAAAGTTCGGACTCACTATGTGATTCCGAACAAGGCCTATTGGTGAAGTACTAAGTTGTGAGTCCGTCATGAGTAACTTTGTGAAGTTCTCATAGATATGGAATTCATGTACAAGATTGCTGAAATGCAATGTATGTCACCTCATGCTTTGTTCCTTGGAGTGTGAATAAATGAACTGGCCAGTGTCCAAATTGAGTCCTGACTCTTTTGGATGAAACAATGTGACTTGTTAGCTCCTCGTCAATACATTGTTTCTAACTTATTCACAAGCGACAAAGGAGTTGAGGAAATAACAGCTAGAAGGGTAAAATGGTAATTTAGTAAATCCCGACTAGCTGATGACATTCATGAAGGGTAAACATAGATAATATTCAGTGGATCCGCTCATCATAATTAGGTCGAATTCTTGAGTAGAAAATAAATTCATTTGAACCGAGAGATTTTCAGTGTCAGCTCTTTAGTGGAGTCAGTTGGCATTAAGCTAAACTTGGAAAAGGTTTGTGAACTTTTGAGTCCAAGTGTTTAGCTCAAGCTTTGTTCATTTGGGTCCATGAGGTCACTGTCACGAATCACATCGATAGGAATAGTTAAACTGGAAGCTAAGTCAAAACAAGAACGAAAATAGTCAAAAGGGTATTTTTGTCTTTTGAGACAAAGGATGAAATGAATGGCAATAAATTTTTTGACAAGTTCATTTGATGACTTAATGTCACTCGGCCATGACTTGATCATTGGGCCTTGTGAATTAATTTCATTTCATAAGAATTTTATTGAAAATTCTTAATGGGCCTTTTCTTATGTTGTCATGAACAAGTGAAGAAAATTCTAGAAGCCTTTCTAGAAATGTTGGGCGCCCAAAATACCCAAGAGAAAGAGAATATTTTGTGCATAAATGTATCAAGATACTTGCCAAAAGAAAAAGAGGAAACAAATTTGCATGATGATGCTTAAGGGAATTCGGCCAAAGAGAGGAAACAAATTAGGAAACAAATCCCTTAAAGGAATTGAGACTTTGGCGCATATAGGAGAAAAGGGCAATAAGGGACTGCTCATGAATGCTTGGAAAAAAGAGGAAACTCCCATTTCTAATGCTAACCCTTCTCCTATAAATAGGGCTCTCATTCCACACAAGTTAGAGATTGAGAGACTCTCTCTCTAGACATTGTGGCCGAAAATCCTCTCTCCCTCTCTCTAGTTTATTTTCGATTTTTTCTTGTCTTGGCACCTAGGTCCTCACTCGACCTAGTGTTTAGCTCTGCGACTTCAAGACTCGTTCTTAAGTCGTAGTGTTTAAAAGTGCCCACTCACTGATTCCTTCTTTTCGAGTGATTTAGTGATAGAAACATTCGTGGTTGCTCGAGGTGCCGAGGAAAGAAAGAGAGACGTGCAGCGAGGGGAGACGAGCGTTGCAAACTTTCCACAAGCTTCTTCAAAGTTCAAGCTTCAAGAAAGGTTAGTAAACTTCTAGCTCATATTGGTTTTTAATTACATGTACTTGCACTTGTCTAGGTTAGTAAAAACTGTTTTACTTGTAAAAGAAAATTTTTAAAATTCCGCCGCTTACCGAAACGTTAATTATTTTCTCAAACCCTAGATCGATTCCAACAGATGTGAGTATTCCTACATGCCTAATCCCTCTCGAAGTTGGTCGAATACCATGTTCGCTAGGGCCTTGGTGAATGGATCTGCCAGAGATCTACTTCACCTCCACGTCTCCGCGTTGCGCGATCTCTCGAATCAAATGGTATTTCCTCTCAATATGTTTAGAGCGCTTATGGCTTCTAGGTTCCTTTAAGTTAGCGACAGCCCCACTATTATCACAATAATGGGTCATGGGCTCGTCGACGTTTGGAATAATTTCCAAGTACTTAAGGAATTTTCTAAGCCATACAGCCTCTTTGGATGCTTCACAAGCAGCCACATATTCTGCTTCCATTGTGGAGTCAGCAGTGCAAGATTGCTTAATACTTCTCCACACAACAGCTCCACCATTAAGGATGAACACAGATCCCGAAGTGGATTTCCTGGAATTCTTATCCGCTTTAAAATCGGAGTCGATATATCCCGTCATAGTCAGGTCAGTATCTGAGTATGTAAGCATCAAGTTCCTAGTTCTTCGAAGATACTTAAGAACATGCTTAACAGCAATCTAGTGCTCGGGTCCAGGGTTGGATTAGAAACGGCTAACTACGCAAACGGCGAAAAATATATCAGGTCTAGTGCAGAGCATAGCATACATGAGGCTTCCTACGGCAGAGGCGTAAGGAATTTTCCTCATGTCTTCAATCTCTTGTGTAGTCTTGGGAGATTGGTCCTTAGAGAGTGAGACTCCGTGCCTAAAGGGTGTTTGGCCCTTCTTGGAGTCTTGCATCGAGAAGCGATCCATCACCTTATCAATATAAGATGCTTGAGAGAGCGACAGAGTTCGGTTTTTCCTATCTCGAAAGATTTGGATCCCCAGAATGTACGCGGCTTCTCCTAGATCCTTCATGTCGAATTGCTTTGCTAGCCAGACCTTAACCTCAGATAACTTACCCACGTCATTACCAATGAGTAGTATATCATCGACATATAATACCAGAAACTCAAATTTACCTTCGTGTATTAACTTGTAAACACAAGGCTCATCTATTGACTGTTCAAAGCCAAAGCTCTTTACAGTTTCATCGAATCTAATATTCCATGACCTAGATGCTTGCTTTAGTCCATAAATGGACTTAAGTAACTCACAAACCTTGGTGTCTTGACCTTTTTCCACGAAACAGTCTGGTTGAGCCATGTAAATGCGCTTGTCAAGATTGCCATTAAGGAATGCTGTCTCGACATCCATTTACCAGATTTCATAGTCTAGAGCTGCATCTATGGATAGGAGTATGCGGATGGATTTAAGCATCGCGACTGGCGAGAAGGTTTCTTCATAGTCAATCCCCTCTTGTTGGGTATAACCTTCGCCACAAGTCGTGCTTTGAACGTCTCGACGTTCCCATCAGGACCCCTTTTATTCGTGTATATCCACTTACACCCTACGGGTTTAATCCCTTCAGGAAGGTCTACAAGTCTCCATAGGACATGTACCTGTCAGGCTTTTGAGTAGCCCTCCCACTACGTCGAAGTACTACTTTACGAGATTCTGATGAGTTAGGTTGTGTTTCAGTTGGGGTAAGAACAGTTCTTACAGATGAGGTAGAAGCTTCCTCACCCAACTTTTCTTCGAGCACAATTTTGCTTATAGGTTTTGCATCCTTCATAAAGTCCTCCTCAAGGAAACGAGCATTCGTGCTAACGAAAGTCTTATCGTCCTCGGGACTATAGAAAGTAAAACCCTTGGTTTCCTTTGGATATCCAACGAACAGACACAATTCTGACCTACTAGCCACCTTGCTAGTCTTTTGCCTAAGCATGTGTGCGGGCCAACCCCAAATTTTGATGCGGCCAAGATTCACTTTACGGCCAGTCCATCGTTCATAAGGAGTACCAGAAACCGGTTTGGACGGAACTTGGTTCAGAATGTAAGCGGCTGTTTCGAGGGCATATCCCCAAAAGGAAAGAGGGAATGATGAGTAACTCATCAATTATCTAACCATCTCCATAAGAGTTCGGTTCCTTCTCTCTGACACTCCGTTTTGTTGAGGTGTGCCAGGTGCGGAAAGCTGAGAAGCGATACCTTCTTCTTTAAGAAATTCATCGAACTCTCCAGACGTATACTCACCACCTCTATCAGATCGAAGGGTTTTTATCACTTTGCCAGTTTGCTTTTCCACTAAAGCCCTAAAGACCTTAAATACGTTAAAGGTCTCGGATTTGTGTTTTAGCAAATAGACAAAACCATATCGCGAGTAATCATCAGTGAAGGTAACGAAGTATTCGTATCATCCACGTGCCTGTTGGCTGAGCGGACTACATACATCAGAATGTACTAGTTCCAGCAACTCAGTGGCTCTTCGACCTTTATCGGAGAAAGGTCGCCTGGTCATTTTTCCTTCTATGCAGGATTCACAAGTAGCTAGTGAACCTATTGTAGAGGATTGGAATGGACCATCCCTCACAAGTCTCTTAATCCTATCTAGACTGATATGACCAAGTCTTAAGTGCCAGAGGTATGTTGATTTTGTTAGATCGGAGGATTGAGAAAGTTTGATCCTCTTTGGCTCCCTAATTAGATCATTATCTATTTCGGTGTCTAAAAGTGAAGGTTGAGTGGGATAGATGTAGAAAAGAGCATTCTTCATACATGCATCAGTGACAAAAGAATTATCAGGAAACGAAATACGAATTCCATATTCTTAATGAATTTTAAACTATAATCTTGCTCAAGAAGACGAGCAATGGATATTAAGTTCTTCCCAAATGTAGGAACAAAATAAACATTATTCAAGTTTAAAGTGCGGTCTTCAAAAGACAACGTCACGGATCCCACAGCCTTCGCAGACACCAGGCTCCCATCACCCCATTTGAAACAGCACTCGCCTTCCTCTAAGCTTTTGGTTTTCTTGAAACCATTCAAGGAACAACAAATATGATTAGTAGCAGCGGAGTCAAGAATCCACGTTGATACATTATCAGCTACTAAACATGCTTCGGTAACTAGTACAATACTATGTTCCTTCGCTTTGAGATAGGCAGGACAGTTCTTTTTATCGGCCTTGTGAGGTCTCTTCTTAGTTCCAGAGGCGGAGGCTTTTTGCTCAGTAGCATGTGCCTCTCCTTGATTCCTCTTTCTCTTAGTGAGACCTTCAGCAGTGTGAAGCTCCTTCATAAGCTTGGTAACAGTGTACTCTAACTTGTTTATGGAGTAGTTCATCTTGGAGGTATCAAGAGATGCGCGGAGAGTTTCTAAGATCATATCTATGAAATTATTCCCATCAATCTCAGATCCTAGGATTTCCATTTCATTAAGAAAACTAATGATCAGTATCAAAAAGTCTCCAGCAGGAGTCCTAGCCTTCATATGACAGTTCATAAACTGTCGGACTGCTTGTTGCCTTTCTTGACGCCTTTGCCCTCAAAACAACTCATGGAGATTGTTGAGCATGTCAGCGGTAGTCTCGATGTCATGATGTTGTTGTTGCAACACATTGTTCATTGATGCCAAGATATAGCATCTCACAATCTCATCGGAGCAGAGCCAGACCGCCAAGGCGTCTTTGCCCTCTTGATTCGAATCATCATTCGTCAGAGGAGGACACGGGGTGGTGAGTACCCATTTGTGCTTGTTAAAGGTTATGTTTCCAATTAACGTAGTTTTCGTTTTCGAGTTTGTTCGAGGAAAGGATGAAAGAGAGAAGGTTGAGAGACATATTGCCTATATAAGTTGAAACAAGTTTATGAATAGTCTTTGGTTTAGGATTTAAGTTTGTTTAAGAGTTGATAAAATCCAAAGGTGTTATAAACCAAACGATAATTTACTCCTTCGAGGGAAGGCCGCAAATGTTGGAATCGATCTAGGGTTTAAGAAAAAGTTTAACGCTTCGTTAAGCGGCGGAATTTAAAAATTTTCTTTTCAAGTAAAAACGGTTTTTACTAACCTAGACAAGTGCAAGTACATGTAATTAAAAACCAATATGAGCTAGAGTTTACTAACCTTTCTTGAAGCTTGAACTTTGAAGAAGCTTTTGGAAAGTTCGCAACGCTCGTCTCCCCTCGCAGCACGTCTCTCTTTCTTTCCTCGGCACCTCGAGCAACCACGAAAGTTTCTATCACTAAATCACTCGAAAAGAAGGAATCAGTGAGTGGGCACTTTTAAACACTGCGACTTAAGAACGAGTCTCGAAGTCGCAGAGCTAAACACTAGGTCGAGTGAGGACCTAGGTGCCAAGACAAGAAAAAATCGAAAATAAACTAGAGAGAGAGAGAGAGGATTTTCTGCCACCACAAGGTCTAGAGAGAGAAGCTCTCAATCTCTAACTTATGTGGAATGAATAAAATGAGGGGAATGAGGGTCCTATTTATAGGAGAAGGGTTGGCCTTGGAAAGAAGTAGTTTCCTCTTATTTTCCAAGCCTTTATGAGCAACCCTTTATTTCCCATTCCTATCCAAGTCACACGGCCACATAAGCCTTCATGACACCTTGGATTTGTTTCCTCTTTTATTTTTCTTCTCCCTTGACTTGTCTTGGTCGAAATTCCCATAGCCTTGAATAGGAAATTTGTTTCCTCTTTTTCTTTTGGCAAGTATCTTCATACATCAATGCACAAAAGGAACTCTCTTTCTCTTTGGGTAGTAGGCGCCTATTATGCTTTAGAAAGGCCTTCTAGAAGCTTTTTCATTTGTTCATGACTACATGAAAAAGGCCCATTAAGAATTTTAAATAAAATTCTTATGAAATGAAATTAATTCACAAGGCCCATTAATCAAGTTATGGCCGAGTGATATTAAGTCATCAAATGAACTTGTCAAAAAAATTTATTGACATTCATTTCATCCTTTGTCTCAAAAGACAAAAATACCCTTTTAACTATTTTCGTTCTTGTTTTGACTTAGCTTCCAGTTTAACTATTCCTATCGATGTGATTCGTGACAGTGACCTCATGGACCCAAATGAACAAAGCTTGAGCTAAACACTTGGACTCAAAAGTTCACAAACCTTTTCCAAGTTTAGCTTAATGCCAACTGACTCCACTAAAGAGCTGACACTGAAAATCTCTCGGTTCAAATGAATTTATTTTCTACTCAAGAATTCGACCTAATTATGTTGAGCGGATCCACTGAATATTATCTATGTTTACCCTTCATGAATGTCATCAGCTAGTCGGGATTTACTAAATTACCATTTTACCCTTCTAGCTGTTATTTCCTCAACTCCTTTGTCGCTTGTGAATAAGTTAGAAACAATGTATTGACGAGGAGCTAACAAGTCACATTGTTTCATCCAAAAGTGTCAGGACTCAATTTGGACACTGGCAAGTTCATTTATTCACACTCCAAGGAACAAAGCATGAGGTGACATACATTGCATTTCAGCAATCTTGTACATGAATTCCATATCTATGAGAACTTCACAAAGTTACTCATGACATACTCACAACTTAGTATTTCACCAATAGGCCCTGTTCGGAATGACATAGTGAGTCCGAACTCTGACTTTCTCAAATGAGAATACTAAGGTGTGAAATGGCATGTCTCATTTCAGGATTAAGGTAAGCATGATGCAATTCATACATAGTGACTTCGAGACATAAGAGGTTAAATGGTTTGTTCTTATATTGTCTCTAGAAGTGCACTGGTCAATTCAGTACCTTCGGAAGATACCTAGAAGAACTATAGAGTCCCCAACTCTCAATGCCTCATGACCAGACATCATAGATTCTTCTAACAATCATACTGAGGTCAATAGTCCTTTGACCCTAAGATTGCGAATATATCGTTTTAAGCAAACTACGAAGAGTTTGTTCATGCAAATCTACATTTGTCTCTTCGTAAGTTGTTAAGCTTGTTTATGGACTAAAAGACTAAGGTTTTATCATAAAGCTTCAGACAAGGAGGAATGAATGAACGTTTCAACTTTTCATTAATGAATAAGCAATTACAAGCAAGAGTCTTCATGAGACTTTATTACATCAAATGTACAAAATAAAGACTACAACTCTTCTTGTGGGCACCATTGACAACAGAGACTTCTCACCTGGCCTTTTATCCTCATGGGGTTAGTGAAGTTGGTCAGTCTGACGATCCCACTCCTCGCGGTGGGGAGGAGCACATCAATTACGGCTCCGAGTAGTTTTTACGGCTTTTATTTATGTGCACCTGTTCATTGCATGCTTTATGTTTGGGTTTTCGCGGCATTGCTTAGTGCTTGCACTTTCATTTTCTAGACTTATTACGATCACTCTCTTCTGCTTTTGGTTTCAGTTTAAAGTAGTTAGTTTACGTTTCACCTTATCAGGTTTTTATTCTTTGGATCTGTGTCTTGTTTTCTTGATTGGATGATTGAAGCTTGATTGATTTGCACACTTTGAGCCTCACGGGGCATCGATGTCACATCGACGGAGTTGATTCTCCGTGGATGCTGGCCAAGCCAAATTTTTGTCATATGAGCGCGAGCCATTCAACCCAACGAGTCCATTGCAATGATTTTCGTATTACCCTCTCGCCGTTGGCCTTGTTACATATTGATTGAATAAAAATAAAACAAAAACTACAGCGATTTTGAGGATACGGAGCTCTGCTGATAATATTGCCTCAAGTGTTTGTTGTCAATGGTGCCCACAAGAAGAGTTGTAATCTTTATTTTGTACATTTGATGTAATAAAGTCTCATGAAGACTCTTGCTTGTAATTGCCTATTCATTTAATAATAAAGTTGAAACGTTCATTCATTCTTTCTTTGTTTGAAGCTTTATGATAAAACCTTAGTCTTTTAGTCCATAAACAAACTTAACAACTTACGAAGAGACAAATGTAGATTTGCATGAACAAACTCTTCGTAGTTTGCTTAAAACGATATATTCGCAATCTAAAGGTCAAAGGACTATTGACCTCGGTATGATTGTTAGGAGAATCTATGATGTCTGGTTATGGGGCATTGAGAGTTGGAGACTCTATAGTTCTTCTAGGTATCTTCCGAAGGTACTGAATTGACCAGTGCACTTCTAGAGACAAGATAAGAACAAACCATTTAACCTCTTATGTCTCGAAGTCACTATGTATGAATTGCATCATGCTTACCTTAATCCTGAAATGAGACATGTCATTTCACACCTTAGTATTCTCATTTGAGAAAGTCAGAGTTCGGACTCACTATGTGATTCCGAACAGGGCCTATTGGTGAAGTACTAAGTTGTGAGAATGTCATGAGTAACTTTGTGAAGTTCTCATAGATATGGAATTCATGTACAAGATTGCTGAAATGCAATGTATGTCACCTCATGCTTTGTTCCTTGGAGTGTGAATAAATGAACTGGCCAGTGTCCAAATTGAGTCCTGACTCTTTTGGATGAAACAATGTGACTTGTTAGCTCCTCGTCAATACATTGTTTCTAACTTATTCACAAGCGACAAAGGAGTTGAGGAAATAACAGCTAGAAGTGTAAAATGGTAATTTAGTAAATCCCGACTAGCTGATGACATTCATGAAGGGTAAACATATATAATATTCAGTGGATCCGCTCATCATAATTAGGTCGAATTCTTGAGATGAAAATAAATTCATTTGAACCGAGAGATTTTTAGTGTCAACTCTTTAGTGGAGTCAGTTGGCATTAAGCTAAACTTGGAAAAGGTTTGTGAACTTTTGAGTCCAAGTGTTTAGCTCAAGCTTTGTTCATTTGGGTCCATAAGGTCACTGTCACGAATCACATCGATAGGAATAGTTAAACTGGAAGCTAAGTCAAAACAAGAACGAAAATAGTCAAAAGGGTATTTTTGTCTTTTGAGACAAAAGGTGAAGTGAATGTCAATAAATTTTTTGACAAGTTCATTTGATGACTTAATGTCACTCGGCCATGACTTGATCATTGGGCCTGGTAAATTAATTTCATTTCATAATAATTTTATTGAAAATTCTAAATGGGCATTTTCTTATGTTGTCATGAACAAGTGAAGAAATTCTAGAAGCCTTTTCTAGACAAATATGGGCGCCTAACCTATTGAGAAATAGGAGAGATTATTTTGTGCATAAATGTATCAAGATACTTGCCAAAAGAAAAAGAGGAAACAAATTTCCCACACATGCTTGTAGGGAATCGGCCAAGTAGACAAAAGGCAAGGCAAGGAACAAAAATGGAAACAAATCCAAGCCTTATAGAAGGCATCCTTGGCCGAGCATCTCAAGTGGGAAAAGAGGTAATTGGCTCATGAATATGTGATATTCTATAGAAGAGGAAACTACCTTATAGAAGGTGAGACCTCTCCTATAAATAGGAGCCCCTTTTCTTCACAATTCATTCATCCAAGTTTATGAGATTTGAGAGACTCTCTCTCCAGAACTTGCCCGAACTCCTCTCTCTCTCTCTTTCTAGTTTAATTTCGATTTTTCTTGTTTTGGCACCTAGGTCCTCACTCGACCTAGTGTTTAGCTCTGCGACTTCAACACTCGTTCTTAAGTCGTAGTGTTTAAAAGTGCCCACTCACTAATTCCTTTATTTCGAGTGATTTAGTGATAGAAACTTTCGTAGTTGCTCGAGGTGCCGAGGAAAGAAAGAGGGACGTGCTTTGAGGGGAGACGAGCGTTGCAACTTTCGAAGAGCTTCTCCAAGATCAAGCTTCAAGAAAGGTTAGTAAACTTCTTAGCTCATATTAGTTTTTAATTACATGTACTTGCACTTGTCTAGGTTAGTAAAAACCGTTTTTACTTGTAAAAGAAAATTTTTAAAATTCCGCCGCTTCCCGAAGCGTTAATTATTTTCTTAAACCCTAGATCGATTCCAACAAATGGTATCAGAGCTATGGTCAAAGACTAGCATGTACATGTATTTAAAATTATGAGCTTGAAAATCGTTTTCGAAAGTTTACTAATTTTGTGACAAGTTAGAATTGTTATCTTAGATTTTTTTTTTAATTTATTGCTCATGTCTTTAAATTAAAAACCATGTTGTTTTTCTATGATTTTGGGATGTTTTTAAAACACATTAGAATCAGTTCTAAAAGTTTTTAATTTTTTATATTGAAAAACGTGTTTTAAAGGTTTGAGATTTTTCGAGTAAAATTTGGTGACTAGTTTTGTTATCCTACTAGTTTCTTATTTTTACTTGAATCGTTTTATGCTTGTTGTTATTTCTTTTATGCTTTGTTATTACCTTGCTAATAAAACACAAATAAAAGCTTTAACAACCTTCATAAAACGTTCCGTTACACTCGATTCTTTTTCGCACCTAAAAAGGACCAAGCTTTAATTATTTATTTTTCTTCGAGCTGGAGTAAACCCACATTAAAAGTGGCATAACTATCTTCTCAGAAATCTAAATTTAATGATTCTAAAATCGAATTAAAGCGCTGTCTGTCCTCTGTCCAATGCCACCGGTTTAGGCTGAAAAGGACATCGGAGCCGCCAGATATGGCGATTTTACTCCGAGGTGCGCGGCTATTCCGAAACTCCAGTTTTTTAGAATTCCGGATTTTCAAACCCCACTACCATGAGTTATAGAACTCTAATGAGAAAATTTTCTTGAGCAAAAATGTTTTTCATATGATTATAAACATGATGTGTAAGATTAAAATGTTTTGATTTTGAAAAGTTTAATTGAAATTGAGTTTTTTACAAAACTAGTTTGAATTTTGAAAAACCGTTTTCACTTTCAAACTTGAAAATATTTTGTCATCCAAATCAAATAAGTTTTCAAAATGTTTTCAAAACTATATCTATATCACATATGTTCAAAATCTATATGCTCTTGAAAATTTGAGTGGGAGGTCTCTTTCTAGACAAGCCGAAAAATAAAAAGATGTGTAATCTCAAACTTTCAAGTGTTCGAGTGAGTTGAAGTTCACACTTCCCTCATGCAGTTTCCCGAAATAGAAAATAGGAAAAGATCGAGTATGTACCTTGTGCCTTTATGCACTAATACTGCTCTGAACATGTCGATCTAGGATTGTCTTCTAGTTGTCCGCTCTGTCGCTCTTTAACTAGGAAATTTGTTTCCGAACTTATAAGAGTCGATGAACCAACTCCAAAAACTAAGTGGGAGGGTTATACTTGTTGTTTGTAACCCACGATCCCCAACACTAATGAAAGAAGCAATTAACGTGGGACTAAGAGCCGCTCTTGCGACCCTCACTTAAATGGGAGTACTCCAAGGCGTTATTGCTTCGATCATTGCTCAATGAGCTACGTCCGAGAGTGAGATGATGATGGCAAGGCCTCCCCTTGGGGGATTGTTTTTCAAAGTTGATCTTTTGGACTAAGTGGTTGGTTGCACACTTAGGCTCAATCCCTAGTAATCCTCCCTCGAGGCCCTGCGAAAGGATGTGAGTGATCAAACCAATTTAAAAGGTGGCTAGTCAAAATTGATGTATTGACATCTTGGCTTAGCATTAATGATGTATCATTTACTTATAAAAGGAGATTTTTTGCGGCCTTCTCTTGAGGGAGTAAATTATCGTTTGGTTTATAACACCTTTGGATTTTATAAAAGTCTTAATAAAACTTAAATCCTAAACCAAAGACTAATCATAAACTTGTTTCAATTTATATAGGCAATATGTCTCTCAACCATCTCTCTATCTTTCTTTCCTCGATCAAACTCGAAAACGAAAACTACATAGATTCGAAACGTAACATCGACATAAAACCTACCGTTAACAAGCACAAATGGGTACTCACCACCCCTTGTCCTCCTCTGACGAATGATGATTCGACTCAAGAGGACAAAGACGCCTTGGCGGCCTGGCTCTGCTCCGATGAGATTGTGAGGTGCTATATCTTGGCATCAATGAACAATGTGTTGCAACAACAACATCGTGACATCGAGACTGCCGCCGACATGCTCAACAATCTCCATGAGATGTTTGAAGGGAAAAGGCGTCAAGCAAGGCAAAAAGCAGTCCGACAGTTTATGAACTGTCATATGAAGGCTAGGACTCCTGTTAGAGACTTTAGGATACTGATCATTAGTTTTCTGACTAAAATGGAAATCCTAGGATCTAAGATTAATGGGAAGAATATCATAGATATGATCTTAGAAACTCTCCCTGAGTCTGTTGATACCTTCAAGATGAACTACTTCATAAATAAGCTAGAGTACACTGTTACCAAGCTTATAAAGGAACTTCACACTGCTATAGGTCTCACTAAGAGAAAGAGGAATCAAGGAGAGGCACATGCTACCGAGCACAAAGCCTCCGCCTCTAGAACTGAGAAGGGACCTTAAAAGGCCGATAAAAAGAACCGTCCCGCCTATCTCAAAGCAAAGGAACATAGTATTGTACTAGTTACCGAAGCATGCTTAGTAGCTGATAATGTATCAACGTGGATTCTTTACTCCGCTGCTACTAACCATATTTGTTGTTCCTTGAATGGTTTCAAGAAAACCAAAAGCTTAGAGGAAGGAGAGTTCTGTTTCAAATAGGGTGATGGGAGCCTTGTGTCTACAAAGCCTGTGGGATCCGTGACGCTGTCTTTTGAAGACCACACTTTAAACTTGAATAATGTTTATTTTTTTCCTACTTTTGGGAAGAACTTAATATCCGTTGCTCGTCTTCGTGAGCAAGATTATTGTTGTCGTTATTTTTCGGACAACGATTTAGGAGTCGCAGACGGTTAGACCCAAGGCCGGACCAAGTGGTCTCGCCTCGACTCGAGCGTGTCGGGCTTGGTATTCCAAGCCGTCCCTTAGCTGTAGGTGGTCTCTGTCTCGTCCAAGCGCCTGAAAAGTAAGCAAAGAAGGTGTGAACTACAAAGGGGAAACAGAGGGGTTGCCTCTGTTTACCTCTCCGACGCTCAACATTAGTAGGATTGAGGTGGTTTGTAGAGGGTTTAGTGTTTAGAGGTCGAGACTTGAGAGAAACAAGCGAGGTACGAGTTCGACAGCGTTTCAGTACTCAAATTCGGATTACCTGGACTAGAGAATGGACTCCTCTATTTATAGGCGACCAAGGGACGTGTTGAGGGTCCCTTGGCCGAGTGAGGCTGAGCCGGCCATCGGCCGAGTGAGGCTGGGCCGGCCGATGGCCGAGTGAGATGATGGCCGCCGGGTGAGCTTCACTCGGCCATTGGCCGAGTGAAGAGTCTGGGCCGAGAGAAGACTCACTCGGCGGTTGACCGAGTGAGCTGTTGGGCCGGCAGGGGTCTTCATTCGGCCTTCGGCCGATTGAGCGTGCTGGGCCGCCTAGGGCCTCACTCGGCCATTGGCCGAGCGAGCATGATGGGCCGGCTGGAGACTTCATTCGGCCCTTGGCTGGGCGAACATGCTGGGACGTCTGAGGCCTCATTCGGCCATGGGCCGAGTGAGCATGGTGGATCTCGTTCGGCCATTGGCCGAGTGATGGGCTTGAGCCGAGAGAAGGCTCACTCGGCCATTGGCCGAGTGAGTTGATGGGCCGGCCGAGTGTGGGCTGGAAGTAGAGTTTCACTCGGCCAATGGCCGAGTGAGCCTGCTCGGCCGCCCGAAATGTCAATCGAGCCTTCGGACCTCGTCGGGCCGATAACATTAGCCCCCCGAGTTTGGCACCGGGCGTAGCCCGTGTGGTAAACTCAAGCAGCTCCGTCTTCAGTCGTCTCGCCGAACCGTCTTGTCAACAATTGGTAAGCCCGCTCACCTTAGGTATTATTTTAATATTTTTGCTGACGTGTTCATCGTTATTCGCGCTCATGGATCCCACCAACCACCTGTCGGGGTGTGGGTCCGTTGAGGACGACCTTTTTCCTCTTCTCGAGAATCAAGACGCCGAATTGGATAATTTTTGGGCACAACTCTCGCCCACCCCTCCCAACTACAACGCATCGTCTTCGTTTGTCTCGAGCAGGAATGTGGTGGATACGACAGGTGGCGATTTTTCTTTGATCGAGGCGTGGTTGGCCGACGGGGAGGGGGACACACGCGCCGGAGACAGCCGGGCGGACCAGCGCGAGGCTGGCTTGGCCGAAGGACGCGCCCAGGAGGTCGCGCGCGCAGGGTCGACCGCCCAGGGGGCCGGCGATGACACATGTGGCGCCGGGACGGGCGCCCTCGTCGGTTCTGGCGCCGGAGGAGGCGAGCCGGCCACGGGCGGCGCTGTGCAGGCCGCCACCAACGCCGGGGGAGTCGCGCCTGGCTGGGTCGGCGCCGTCTGCGCTGGACCCAGCCCCGGGATCACGCCAGGAGGGCGGCGCGCGACGATCCCGACCAGGGAGCACGCCGACGAAGCAGAGGAGGCCGGCGCCGGCGTGGAGGAGGCCGCGCCCGACCGGGTCGGCACCGTCTGGGGCGAACCCAGACCTGGGGGAGACGCCCCTCGCCCTGGGAGGGCTGAGCCGGTCATGGAGGACGCGGGCGAGCCTTGGGGCGGCGCGTCTGGCGAGGCCGACGCCGGCGATGACGCGCCGGCGTGGAGGAACGCTGCCTGGGGCGGCGCTGGTGTCGGGGAGGACCCCACCCCCTCGGGTGGGGTTGTGTTGCAGGTGGCCGGCGGCCATGGAAGCCCAGGTGGGTCGGGCCCAGCCGGGCCGGAGCGCGTCCATGGCGGGGGAGCGCCGCCGGCGGTGGCCGACGCTACAGGTGGGGGTGGCGACGCCGGACAGGAGGAGTACCGGCCACCCAACGCCGGAGAGGAAGAACGCCGACCGCCCATGGCCGGAGAGGAGGAGGCGGCCACCTTGGCTGCCTTGCAAACCCTAGGGCCCAATGGGCCGGGCCTAGGTGAAGAAGATTTGGCCCCTCTTGGGCCGGGTCATGCGCTTGGGCCGGATGCACCACATGGAGGTCCCATGGCCGACCCAGTGACCCAAGGCCATGAGGAGGACACGCTTGGGCCGGCCCTAGGCGAGATCGGCCTCCGGGCTCGAGCGACCGACGTGCATCACAGGCCCGCGATCGGGCCGGATGCGCCGACAGGGCCACCTCTCGCGGACGACACACGGGAAACGGGCCCGGCCGGGCCGAACGCGCGCGTTTCGGCTCGAGCGACCCATCCTAACGCCGAGGGCTCGGGCGAGGCGTTGAGCCGCTGCACTTTGTCGACCGCCTCAGTCAGCTTGACCGCACAGGAAGAAGAACGTGCATCGTCATTCCCTATCGGAGAATCAGGGATTCGAGATGGCTTCGACTGTTCCGGCGTCGATTTCCCGAGTTCTCTTTCGTTTGCGAGCTTTAGAGGTTTGAGGAAACGCTTCGGTATCCCGGAGTCCGTGTCGCTACTGCGACCATTGCCTGAAGATCTCCCCACTCGTCCTCGGAAGGGATACGCCGCCGTCCACGAGGCTAGTCTTCGCGGGGGGTTGCGACTACCTTTCAGCCCGTGATCCAGGACCTTCTAGCTCGGCTCGGCGTTCATGCGGCCCAGATGTCTCCGTCCTTTTACCGTATGGTGGCTGCCTGCCACATGATGCTGCACCGAGCGAAAGGTCGAACCGTTACGGCCGACGACATCAGGAATCTCGTGGCCGTCTTCGATGTTCCCGGGAAACCCGGCTTCTACAAGGTTCAGCACCGGAAGCAATTCCCCATCCTCACCAAACTGACCTCGAAACATCGATACCCTTGGGTGTGGGTGTCCGAATCTGCCTTCGGGACGGCACCTCTCGCCTTTGGCCCCGTCGCTGAATTCCCGGCCGACTACGGCCTCGAGAGCTCCGAACTCGCGCTCGTGATCGGAGCGGTCCCCGACTCGAGGCGGCAAGGATCGCTTTTCGAGTCCCCGGACCTTATGGCGAGGACTGGGTGGTTCATGCCCAGTGTCGATGTTCCTTCGCGCCCTGGCCTCGACGCGGGGGCCACGGAGGATCCCGAGTCCGAGGCGGGGGGTTCGTCAGCTCCTTCCCCCGACGCGGGGGGTACTGGCCGCGCATATACTTTCGCGTTATCGTGCTATTGTTGTTTTCCATTATTTGTGCTTATCGTTATGTTTTAACTGACAGACGCTCTTCTCTCCCCTGTAGGAACCATGGCTCGGCGTCACCGACCGTGCACACAAATGCCGAGAGCAACGCCTACCGACGATGCCACGACCGTGGCCCGCCCTCCAGCTGAGGTTCGTCGCGGGGGGTCGCCATCGCGGGCGAGGAATGAAACGATCTCCTCCAACAAGCGACCATCATCGTCGGCTTCTCTCGGGTCACCGTCCGGCCACAAACGCGCTCACACATCGACGGTGTCGGACAATTTGGACTCTATGCTCCTAGCGGAGGCGGCAGAGCTGAGAGACCAATGCTCCCGAGGGATCCTTGAGACCTCCTTGCGGGATTTCAAGGGTCTGCCGACGACGAGCGACCTTGAGCACTTCCAGAACGGGATCGGCGACGCCCGAAAGGTATGACTCGTTTGCTTGTGTTATGTATGACTGTCGTGCTTATTGTAATTATCCGCGTTTCGCTTGCTTGCAGATGCTCGCGCGCCAAGAGCGGAGTGATCGCATTCTCCGAGATATGTTACAACGCATGCAACTCATGGAGAAGGAGAAGACGAGCATGGCGGCCGCGCACGCTGCCGCCCTAGCCGGGGCTCGCACCGCCCGATAGTTTGAGGCGCTCGAGGGGGAGCTAGAGCGAGCTCGCGGGGAATTGGCCACCGAGAAGGCGCTTCGTGAGAAGGCGGAGCAGGCAGCCGACACCTTCCTGGGGGAAACGAAGAAGCTTCAGAGGGCGCTCTCGAGCCGGGATGCAGAGCTGAGCATCGTTCACGCTCGACTATCGGCGAGCGAGATCGCTCGGGTTAAGGTCGAGAGGGAGAGGGATACCCTCCGGACGGAGATGCAGACCCTTGCCGAGGAGAAGGAAGACGCCGTGCGATCCAAGACCGACTTGGAGGACGACTGGGACTTGGCGTTGGAGGCGGCTCGTTACGAGGCGGCCCGGCGAGTTCGGGAAGCGACCGAGAAGGAGAACGCGTCTCGCGGGACCACGTTTTCCTTTTTCAACACCATGTTCCCTCCTTACGACGACGAGCTGCCGGAGGACGACCCGCATCCCCGAATCCCTGCCGAGGCTGCGCAATCGACGACCCATCAACCGGACGGGGAAGTCGTCGGCGGGTTCGGCACTTCTTGCCCTGAAGAAGACGAGGAGCAGATCGATTTCGGCTCGGAGTAGCCAACTTTTCTTTAGTTTTTCGCGCCATTGTTTAGCGCTTACGTATTGTTTGCTTTCGGATTTTCATTTGTTCGGCACGCATCGTACTTTCTTTGTTTTTTCTCGCCGGTTTGATTGTGTGACATTGTCTTGCTTCGATGGAAGCTTTCCTTTTTATTGTGCGTCTCATTTTCTCGACTTGCTATGCTTAGTGTGATCGATTTGCGCAATTTGAATAGTGCGTGTCTTATGAGCCCGGTTTGCTATGCCTAGCGTAACCGGTTGGCACGGCTTAGTGTCGCATTTGGCGGCGAAGTTTCCCGCGGACGCTGGCTAGACCAGTTTCATCCGGCGGGTGCGACTTTTGGCCATCCATTCGTGACTCGCTGCCTATCGGCGTGCACGAGCTGGGTAGCCGTCGCGCTCATCCTCCGGCGAGTACGCTACCTATCGGCGTGCGTATCAGGATGGGTTTGCAGCACCCAGTGAGCGTGGTACTCATTGGCACGCGTGTCACGTTTTGGGTTTTGACTGCCGAGATCGACAATCCGGTGCGCGGACGTGATCCATCGATGCCTTGCCGCCTATGGGTGCGCAAGGTGCATCGGTGCACGAGAGGGTCGCAGCAAAAGACCACAAGGCTGGAGGCCCGGTGCGCGGATCCAACTTGTCGACGTTTCGCTATCTCTCGGCATACGGCCTCAACCCGTGCGAGAGCGTCGCACGAGGAGGGTACGAAGTCGGAGGTCCGGTGCATGGATCCGATTTATAGGTGTTTTGTTACCGCTTGGCGCGTGGAAAGTGGAGTAAGCGAGCTTGTTATTCTCGCCTTATCCCCCTTAGCCCCCCGAGTTTCTTGGGTGCTCGTAGAGGAGGCTAGAAACTAAGATACAATGTTTTGAAGTGAAATGTAATTCATTAAATTGTTGAAATGGTTCAAAAATTACATCCCAGGTCTTTGCTAGAATTGAAAATTAAAATTGACTTTGCTAGAATCGAAAGTTACATGAGAACAACAAAGCGTAAAAATGGACGAATGAACATCTATTGATAATATTGCCGAAGGTGCTCCGCATTCCACGGGTGTGTGAACACGAGTCCATCCATGTTCTCGAGCTCGTATGTGCCATTGTGGATGGCTCGGCGCACACGGTACGGGCCTTCCCAGGTGGGGCCTAGAACTCCCGCACCTTGCACTTTGGTGTTTTGGAACACCCTTCCAAGAACGAGGCTCCCGTCGGCGAACTTCCGCAGCTTGATCTTTGAGTTGTAGTACTTCTCGACCTTCCTCTTTTGCGCAGCAAGCCGGGTGAGTGCGTCCGCCCTCCTTTCGTCTATGAGGTCTAGCTCGAGCCTGATCGCGTCGTCGTTGGCGGCTTCGTCGTACTCCTCGATGCGCAAGGTTGGCAGCTTGGTCTCGACGGGTACCACAGCCTCGACGCCGAACGTGAGAGCGAAAGGGGTTTCGCCGGTCGCGTTTCGAGCGGTGGTGCGATATGCCCATAAGACCATGGGGAGCTCGTCGGCCCAAGCCCCTTTTCTTGCCTCCAACTTCTTCTTCAGGTTCTCCTTGATCGTCTTGTTCACCGCCTCGACCTGACCGTTGGCTTGAGGATGGCGGGGAGAGGAGAAAGTCTTGCTAATGCCAAGCTGTTCGCACATTTCTCGGAGGCGCGCATTGTCGAATTGTTTTCCGTTGTCGGTTACAATTGACGCAGGGATCCCGAAGCGGCAGATGATGGTTTTCCAAATGAAGCTTGTCGTGTTCGCCTCGGTGATCTTTGCTAGCGACTGAGCCTCTACCCACTTCGTGAAGTAATCGATAGCCACGATCGCGTGCTTGTATTGTCTCGGGGCCGTAGGTAGCTCGCCGATGAGGTCGATTCCCCAATTCGCGAAAGGTCGCGGCACGATAATCGGACACAAAGGGGCCGGTGCTTGGCGCGGAATGTGGGCGAACCTTTGGCACTTGTCACACTTCTTGGCCCACTCGTGGGAGTCCTTTTTCAAGGTCGGCCAGAAATATCCAAGTCTCAGCAGCTTCAATGCCAAAGATTGCCCGGCGGCGTGGTTGCCGCACACCCCCTCGTGCACCTCGTGGAGTGCTTTCCTCGCCTCCACCTCGGTCAGGCAACGGAGAAGGGGCATGGAGTAGCCTCTCTTGAACAAGCTATCCTCCCTCATTGTGTACTTTGGGGCTAGGCTTCTCAGCTTTCTGGCTTCTTCTTTATCCTCGGGGACGACTCCTCGTTTAAGGAATTCCACGAGTGGGGTCATCCATGAGGGAGGCGGAGTCTCGTCAATGACCCCTACGTCGCCTCTCGAGACGTAGGGTCGGGTCAACACTTCGATTAGGACGCTGCCCTCGCCCTCCTCGTCTATCCCAGACGCGAGGCGAGCTAGGGCGTCGGCGTCAACGTTCGCCTCTCGAGGAACCTGGACGATCTCGAACCACGACAGGGCCTCCAAGTTCTTTTGGACCTTGGACAAGTAGGCGATCATGTGTGGCTCCTTTGCGGCGTAGTCGCCCTTAACCTGATTCACGATCAATTGCGAGTCGCAATGGATGCGCAGGTTTTGGGCGCCCAACTTGTTCGCTAGCTCCAAGCCAACGATCAGAGCCTCGTACTCTGCCTCGTTGTTGGAAGCCTTGAACTCGAACCGCATGGCGTATCTCAGCTTTTCCCTATCGGGATTTGTGAGCACAACGCCGGCGCCAGCCCCCCGGGCGTTTGACGCGCCATCCACGTGCAAGTCCCAGACCGGCCCTATCGGGTCGTTGGTTCTCTTCTTTGACGACTCGCTATGGTCGTCCTCCTTGTCTTCCGTGGTCTTACTACTCTCGTCGCCCTCGTTGGTTGGGGGCGCGCTCGTGAACTCGGCGATGAAGTCGGCGAGGGCCTGACCCTTAATGGCGGTTCTCGGTTGGAACTCGACCCCGTATTCGCCCAGCTCTTGGGACCATATCGCCATTCGAGAGGAGGTCCCTTTTTGAAGGGCCTTCTCGATGGGATGCCCCGAGCGGACCAGGATGGGGTGCGCTTGGAAGTAGGGCCGGAGCTTTCTCGCGCTCATGACGAGGGCGAGGGACAGTCTCTCGATTTCGGGGTATCGGGTTTCGGCGTCGAGGAGCGCCTTGCTAACGTAGTAGACCGGCCATTGTACCTTGTCCTCTTCGCGTATGAGGACCGCGCTCACGGCCCTATCGGAAACCGCGAGCTAGAGGTATAGGGTTTCGCCATTCTTTGGCTTCGCGAGGAATGGGGGGGAGGTGAAATAGGCTTTCATATCTCGGAATGCTTCCTCGCACTCCTCCGTCCATACGAACCCGTCGGTCTTTTTTAGTGCCTTGAAGAACGGTTGGCACCTATCAGTGGCTTTGGAAACGAATCGCGTCAGGGCGGCGATCCTTCCCGTCAAGCTTTGAACTTCTTTGACCTTTTGTGGCGACCTCATTTCTAAGATCGCCTTAATCTTCTCAGTATTGGCCTCGATCCCGCGGCGGCTCACCATGTAGCCCAGAAACTTTCCAGACTCGACCCCGAAAGCGCACTTGTTGGGGTTGAGCTTCATTTTGTAGCGTCGCAGGATCGTGAACATTTCCCTAAGGTCTTGAACGTGGTCGTCGGCTTTGAGGCTCTTGACAAGCATGTCGTCCACGTAGACCTCCATAGTCTTGCCAATTTGATTGGCGAACATGCGCTTCACCAACCTTTGATACGTTGCTCCCGCGTTTTTGAGGCCAAAGGGCATGACCTTGTAACAGTAGAGTCCGCGGTTCGTAACAAAGGTGGTTTTGATCTGATCCGGCTCGTGCATGCGGATCTGGTTGTAGCCTGAATAGGCGTCCATGAAGCTCAGCAACTCGTGGCCCGCCGTGGCGTCCATGAGCTGCTCGATCCTCGGGAGAGGGAAGCTGTCTTTCGGGCAGGCTTTGTTGAGATCTTTGTAATCGATACAGATCCGCCACTTCCCGTTTGGCTTCTTGACCATCACCACGTTGGACACCCACTTGGGGTGCTCCGCCTCCCTGATGAAGTCGGCGGCGAGAAGTTTGTCAACTTCTTCACCAATGGCTTGGTACCTCTCCCCACTGAACGCCCGTCGCGGTTGAACGCGCTCGGCCACCCTCTTGTCGTCGTTGAGACGATGAACCATGATCTCGGGGTCGATCCCCGGCATGTCGGCGTGTGTCCATGCAAAGACATCTTTGTGCTCTCGGAGGAAAGCGGCGAGCTCGATTCGGGTCTCAGACGGGAGTTGGGCGCCTACCTTGACTACTTGGTCAGGCTTGGCGTCGTCCAACACGATGGGAACGAGGTCGTCCGGTGTCTCCACCTTTCGACGCTCGACTTCGTCCCTTTGGTCTAGCTCTCCGAAGGTTCCTCCTTCCTCTAAATTGCACGGGAATTTGTCTCCGAGTTGGAAGACGGTGCTCACCATCTTCCCTTTCCCTTTTCCGTCCACGCCCTGGATGTAGCACATCCTCGCCATGGATTGGTCTCCCAACATCACGGCGATCCCTTTCTCGGTCGGGAACTTCATCATCAGGTGGTACGTGGACGTTATGGCCTTCAACCGATTGAGAGTCGGGCGGCCGACGATGATGTTGTAAGCCGAGGGCTGATCCACCACTAGGAACGATACGATGTGGGTAACCTCGAGCCCCCCCGGCGTACCGAAGGTAACCGGGAGGTCGATAGTTCCCTCCGTCATAACCCTCTCCCCAGAGAAGCCGAAGAGCGGGGTTGAGATCGGGGTCGGTCTTACCCCGGAAAGTTTCATCCTGTCCAATGCCGACTTGAAGATTATGTCGGCGGAGCTCCCATTGTCGATCAGGATTCTCCGGACGAGGTTGTTGGCGACCGGGGCAGAGACGACTATCGCGTCGTTATGTGGATGGAGTAGTCGCGCCGCTTCTTGCCCGGTGAAGAACATGGACTCGAAGGGGGCCGGAGGAGGGACCTCGTACGTATGGTTGATGTAGTGCGCTATTTTCCCTTGGGAAACTTCGCGCACGTACTTCTTCCTCTGCGTAGCCGAGTCTCCGAACTCCGGGCCGCCTAAGATCGCGCCCACTACGTGAAGTTGCGAACTCTCTGGTTCTTCGGTTGCCGCGCGGTCCGTGACAGTCACCGTTGCCGGACCTTTCTTTCCTTGCCGCGGGCGGCCCCCGTGCGCCGCGGCCGTCTCGATAGTTCTAAGGACGTACTCCTTCAGCTTCCCATCTTGAATCAGGGCCTCAATCTAACGCTTGAGCTGATAGCATTCAGATGTCAGGTGCCCGTGATCCTGATGGTAGTCACAGTATTTGCTTTGATCCCTCTTGGCGGGACCCTTCGTGAGAGGGGTTGGGCTCCCCAACTTGTCACGGTGCAGAGCTAGGATTTGCTCCGGCGGAGTGTTCAGAGGAGTGAATGGCGAGAACTTTCGGAAGCTGTCGACATGTGGCGGCCTCGGCCCGGGGAGGGAACGGCCGTTAGGGGCCTAGCTTCCCTTATTCCTCCTCCTTCGGGGGTCGGGACGATCTTCATCTCGATCGTCGCGGCGGCGACTCCCCTGTCCTCCTGACTTTCGGCCATCTCGGCCATCGAGATAGTCCTCGACTCCCATGTATGTGCGGGCTCTTGTCATCAGCTCCGCCATGTCACGCGGGACTTGGCCAACAATAGACTTGAGGAAGTCGCTCGTGCGCACTCCCTCGGTGATCGCCGTGATGGCGTCCCTGTCGTCGAACCCTTCGACCTTGTGAGACTCCTCGGTGAAGCGAGCGAGGTATTGTCTCAACGTCTCATCTCTTCCTTGTCGGATAGAGAGGAGGTGGGTCTTGGGCTTCTTTTGCACCACGAGGGTGGCGAATCGGGCGAGGAAAGCCTCTCGCAAGGCCCGGAAAGACGGGATGCTTCCCGGCCTCAAGCTTCGGAACCATTCAAACCCCGAGCCTGTGAGGGTCAGGCTGAAGGCTTGGCAGAGGGTGGCGTCCGCCTGCCCTTGCATAGTCATCCACGTCTCATAGTGTTGGACGTGGAAGTGGGGGTCCGTACGTCCATCGTAGGGGGGAATAGACGGTAACTTGAAGTTCCCCACGCATGGTTGCGCGAGGATTTGCGCGGCGAAGGGAGAGTATGATTCCTCGATCCCTCCGTACGGCCTTTGCCTCCCCGACTCCCTCATTTCGATGATTTGATTCTGGAGGCTTTGAATCATCGTGACCATGTTGAGCCCGTTAGCGGGGCCGACCGTCGGGGCCACTGGAGTCACCGGTTGGCGTTCGTTGGACGCTTGGTCCACGACATTGGTCTGCGGCCGGCCGAGAGTTGCGGCGGGGAGCGCGTCCCTTCGAGAGTTTAGCCTTTGGCGGAGATCCTCCCCTCGGGAGTTTCTCTGCGCCGTCAAGCGCTCTCTAAGGTCCACACTCGGTGCGGGGCGAGGTGAGGTCGCCCTTGGTCGGACCGTCCGGCGGGCGCTTCGGTTGTTGGCCCCATCATCTACCAGAGTCGCTCTCTCCTCGGCGAGGGGCCGTGTCCGGCCGCCTCTTGAAACCGAGGGGGCGAGTCCCCGGGAATGTGACCGGGCGAGTCCTCTTGGGGCTGGCTCTCGCTATCGCGAGGTTGCCCTTCAAGACGATGTGCGAGGCGTCGAAGACCGTACCTCGAGCTCGTCGCTCGGGTACCCGCGGAGGTAGTGGGAATGTGACTCATCTCTCGAGAGTCGTGAGAACAAAGGGAGAAAACTGGTAGAGGGAATGCGTCGTCAAGGTCGAGAGACCCCCTCCTTCTAGCGCCAAAATGTTGTCACTGTTTTTCGGACAACGATTTAGGAGTCGCGGACGGTTAGACCCAAGGCCGGACCAAGTGGTCTCGCCTCGACTCGAGCGTGTCGGGCTTGGTATTCCAAGCCGTCCCTTAGCTGTAGTTGGTCTCTGTCTCGTCCAAGCACCTGAAAAGTAAGCAAAGAAGGTGTGAACTACAAAGGGGAAACAGAGGGGTTGCCTCTGTTTACCTCTCCGACGCTCAACATTAGTAGGATTGAGGTGGTTTGGTTTGTAGAGGGTTTAGTGTTTAGAGGTCGAGACTTGAGAGAAACGAGCGAGGTACGAGTTCGACAGCGTTTCAGTACTCAAATTCGGATTACCTGGACTAGAGAATGGACTCCTCTATTTATAGGCGACCAAGGGACGTGTTGAGGGTCCCTTGGCCGAGTGAGGCTGAGCCGGCCATCGGCAGAGTGAGGCTGGGCCGGCCAATGGCCGAGTGAGATGATGGCCGCCGAGGGAGATTCACTCGGCCAATGGCCGAGTGAAGGAAGGGACGCCGGGTGAGCTTCACTCGGCCATTGGCCGAGTGAAGAGTCTGGGCCGAGAGAAGACTCACTCGGCGGTTGACCGAGTGAGCTGTTGGGCCGGCAGGGGTTTTCATTCGGCCTTCGGCCGATCGAGCGTGCTGGGCCGCCTGGGGCCTCACTCGGCCATTGGCCGAGCGAGCATGGTGGGCCGGCTGGAGACTTCATTCGGCCCTTGGTTGGGCGAACACGCTGGGACGTCTAAGGCCTCATTCGGCCATGGGCCGAGTGAGCATGGTGGATCTCGTTCGGCCATTGGCCGAGTGATGGGCTTGAGCCGAGAGAAGGCTCACTCGACCATTGGCCAAGTGAGTTGATGGGCCGGCCGAGTGTGGGCTGGAAGTAGGGTTTCACTCGGCCAATGGCCGAGTGAGCCTGCTCGGCCGCCCGAAATGTCGATCGAGCCGTCGGACCTCGACGGGCCGATAACAAATATTGTTTAAAGTTCATTAAGAATGGAATTCGTATTTCATTTCCTGATAATTCTTTTGTCACTGATGCATGTATGAAGAATGCTCTTTTCTACATCTATCCCACTCAACCTTCACTTTTAGACACCGAAATAGATAATGATCTAATTAGGGAGCCAAAGAGGATCAAACTTTCTGAATCCTCCGATCTAACAAAATCAACATACCTATGGGACTTAAGACTTGGTGATATCAGTTTAGATAGGATTAAGAGACTTGTGAGGGACGGTCCACTCCAAGCCTCTGCAATAGGTTCACTACCTACTTGTGAATCCTGCATAGAAGGAAAAATGACTAAGTGACCTTTCTCCGATAAGGGTCGAAGAGCCACTGAGTTGCTGGAACTAGTACATTTTGATGTATGTGGTCCGCTCAACCAACAGGCACATGGAGGATACGAATACTTCGTTACCTTAACCGATGATTACTCACGATATGGTTTTGTCTATTTGCTCAAACACAAATCCGAGACCTTTAACGTATTTAAGGTCTTTAGGGCTTTAGTGGAAAAGCAAACTGGCAAAGTGATCAAAACCCTTCGATCTGATCGAGGTGGTGAGTATATGTCTGGAGAGTTCGATGACTTTCTTAAAGAAGAAGGTATCGCTTCTCAGCTTACCGCACCTGGCACACCTCAACAAAACGAAGTGTCAGAGAGAAGAAACCGAACTCTTATGGAGATGGTTAGATCAATGATGAGTTACTCATCACTCCCGCTTTCCTTTTGGGGATATGCTCTCGAAATAGCCGCTTACATTCTGAACCAAGTTCCGTGTAAAACGGTTCCTGGTACTCCTTATGAAAGATGGACTGGCCGTAAAGTAAGTTTGGGCTATATCCGAATTTGGGGTTGCCCTGCACATGTGCTAAGGCAAAAGACTAGCAAGTTGGCTAGTAGGTCAGAATTGTGCCTGTTTGTGGGATATCCAAAGGAAACCAAAGGTTTCATTTTCTATAGTCCCGAGGACGATAAGACTTTCGTTAGCACGAATGCTCATTTCCTTGAGGAGGACTTTATGAAGGATGCAATACCTAGAAGCAAAATTGTGCTTGAAGAAAAGTTGGGTGAGGAAACTTCTACCTCATCTGTAAGAACTGTTCTTACCCCAACTGAAACACAACCTAACTCATCAGAATCTCGTCAAGTAGTACTTCGACGTAGTGGGAGGGCTACTCAAAAGCCTGACAGGTACATGTCTTATGGAGACTCTCTTGTAGCCGTCTCTGACATGGATGATCCTGTTTCCTATAGCCAAGCGATGGCTTGTTCTGAATCAAACCTTTGGCTTGATGCCATGAAAGTTGAAATGCACTCGATGTATGTCAACAAAGTCTGGAAACTTGTAGACCTTCCTGAAGGGATTAAACCTGTAGGGTGTAAGTGGATATAATAGCAGAAAATGGGTCCTGATGGGAACGTCGAGACGTTCAAAGCACGACTTGTGGCGAAGGGTTATACCCAACAAGAAGGGATTGACTATGAAGAAACCTTCTCGCCAGTCACGATGCTTTAATCAATCTGCATACTCCTATCCATAGGTGCAGCTCTCGACTATGAGATCTGGCAAATGGATGTCAAGACAGCCTTTCTGAATGGCAATCTTGACGAGCGCATTTACATGGCTCAACCAGACGGTTTCGTGGAAGAAAGTCAAGAGACCAAAGTTTGTGAGTTGCTTAAGTCCATTTATGGATTAAAGCAAGCATCTAGGTCATGGAATATTAGATTCGATGAAACTGTAAAGAGCTTTGGCTTTGAACAGTAAATAGATGAGCCTTGTGTTTACAAGTTAATACACGAAGGCAAAGTTGTGTTTCTGGTACTATATGTCGATGATATACTACTCATTGGTAATGACGTGGGTAAGTTATCTGAGGTTAAGGTCTGGCTGGCAAAGCAATTCGATATGAAAGATCTAGGAGAAGCCGCGTACATTCTGGGGATCCAAATCTTTCGAGATAGGAAAAACCGGACCCTGTCGCTCTCTCAAGCATCTTATATTGATAAGGTAATGGATCGCTTCTCGATGCAAGACTCCAAGAAGGGCCAAACACCCTTTAGGCATGGAGTTTCACTCTCTAAGGACCAGTCTCCCAAGACTGCACAAGAGATTGAAGACATGAGGAAAATTCATTACGCCTCTGCCATAGGAAGCCTCATGTATGCTATGCTTTGCACTAGACCTGACATTTGTTTCGCCGTTGGCGTAGTTAGCCGTTTCCGATCCAACCCTAGACCCGAGCACTGGATTGCTGTTAAGCATGTTCTTAAGTATCTTCGAAGAACTAGGAACTTGATGCTTACATACTCAGGTACTGACCTGACTATGACGGGATATACCGACTCCGATTTTCAAGCGGATAAGGATTCCAGGAAATCCACTTCGGGATCTGTGTTCATCCTTAATGGTGGAGCTGTTGTGTGGAGAAGTATTAAGTAATCTTGCATTGCTGACTCCACAATGGAAGCAGAATATGTGGCTGCTTGTGAAGCATCCAAAGAGGCTGTATGGCTTAGAAAATTCCTTGAATATTTGGAAGTTGTTCCAAACGTCGACGAGCCCATGACCCTTTATTGTGATAATAGTGGGGCTGTCGCTAACTCAAAGGAACCTAGAAGCCATAAGCGCTCTAAGCATATTGAGAGGAAATACCATTTGATTCGAGAGATCATGCAGCGCGAAGACGTGGAAGTGAAGAAGATCTCAACGGTGGACAACCTCGCAGATCCATTCACCAAGGCCCTAGCGAACAAGGTCTTCGACCAACATCGTGAGGGATTAGGCATGAAAGACTACACACATCTTCTTTGAGTCAAGTGGGAGTTTGTTGTCAATGGTGCCCACAAGAAGAGTTGTAATCTTTATTTTGTACATTTGATGTAATAAAGTCTCATGAAGACTCTTGCTTGTAATTGCCTATTCATTTAATAATAAAGTTGAAACGTTCATTCATTCTTTCTTTGTTTGAAGCTTTATGATAAAACCTTAGTCTTTTAGTCCATAAACAAACTTAACAACTTACGAAGAGACAAATGTAGATTTGCAAGTTCACAAAGAATGAATGAATTTTATGGACTAAAGACTAATGTTTTATCATAAAGCTTCAGACAAGGAGGAATGAATGAACGTTTCAACTTTTCATTAATGAATAAGCAATTACAAGCAAGAGTCTTCATGAGACATTATTACATCAAATGTACAAAATAAAGACTACAACTCTTCTTGTGGGCACCATTGACAACAGAGACTTCTCACCTGGCCTGCTATCCTCATGGGGTTAGTGAAGTTGGTCAGTCTGACGATCCCACTCCTCGCGGTGGGGAGGAGCACATCAGTTACGGCTCCGAGTAGTTTTTACGACTTTTATTTATGTGCACCTGTTCATTGCATGCTTTATGTTTGGGTTTTCGCGGCATTCCAAACTCCCGACTTTTTGCATCAAAGAATTCAAAGAAGCCGCCAATGATTAAGCGATGAGGCTCGAACTAGACGTCATAGACGAGAAGATGGCAGAGGCACTGACCCGCCTCACTACGCAAAAGAGGAAGGTCGAGAAGTATTACAACTCCAAGGTCAAACTTCGGAAGTTCGCCGACGGGAGCCTCGTCCTCAGAAGAGTGTTCTGAAACACCAAGGTGCAAGGGGCAGGAGTTCTGGGTCCCACATGGGAAGGCCCGTATCGTGTATGCCGAGCCATACACGGTGGCACCTATGAGCTCGAGAACTTAGAAGGGCTCGTGTTCACTCACCCGTGGAACGCCGAGCATCTAAGACAATACTACCAATGAGGCCCGCCCTCGGCTCCTTTTGCCACCTTTTTCTTTTCATTTTCATATTTTGTTAAGTGACAATGGAAAATTTGAACAAGGCCGATGGCCATAGGATGTAGTTTTATTTTCTTTCACGCAATATAAGATCATGGGATTACGTTTCTTCTTAAGCTTTGTTATGAATTGTCATAATTTCTAGTCTCCTCTACGAGTACCCAAGAAACTCGGGGGGCTAACAGGTATACACCCTTCGTACGACACCCTCGCACGACTCCAAGGAGGTGGTCCACCGGACCCACAAGCACTACTAGAAATATGACATTTAGCTACGGAAGTATTAGCAACGACTTAATCGTCGCTAATTTTTCGTCGCTAATCACCCTTTTAGCGACGAATTTATCGTCGCTAATTGTTTGGAGCCAAAACTTCTAAAGTTTCGTGGCAAAGACAATTAGCGACGATATTTTCGTCGCTAATTATATCTATTCGTCGCTAAGTTCGCGGGAAAACAATTAGCGACGATATTATCGTCGCTAATAGTTTGGAATTAATATCGAATTAATTTTGAATTTTAACGAAATTTAAAGAGGGAAAAATCCCCTCAAAATAATTTAAATGAAATGATTTAGCAACGATAAAATCGTCGCTAAATGTGTAAAAAACTATTAGTGACGATTAAATCGTCGCTAAATGCCTGGTTATGAACTGAAAATTTAAGTTCATTTAGCTACGAATTTTAAACATTTAGCGAAGATTTAATCGTCGGTAAATGTCTTTAAATACCAGATCGCGTATCAGTTTCCCCCATTTTTCCCCGACCTAAAAATCTTCATTTCTCCAATCTCTCCCAAAAATCCAATTCTCCTACGACGAACCTCCGTCCTCCGCCGTCGTCCGCCGTCCTCGAAGCTCCGGTAAGTCGCTCTCTCCTCATGTCTCTCTCTCCTCACATCTCTCTCTCCTCACGTCTCTCTCTTTCCTCAGATCTGTCTCTCTGAAGCTCGTCCTCGTCCACCGCCGTCCTCCGCCGTTCCGCCGCCGACGCCGAAGTCCAGCT